>NW_028232054.1:0-342762 GCF_054491065.1 Syngnathus leptorhynchus
AAATAACCAATTTCATCGTTTGGTTTATGTTTTACACGCGTTTTAAATTTTATTGCCGAAATCGCTTTTTCTCGCCGAGATAAGCACGTTTTCTGAAATGCCGCTCTCCCGTCACTCTGGTTAAAGTGTTATGAAAAAAAAGGCTGTTGGGGGCTAGGGAGTATCGAGTTGATCATTATACATGAAGAAATAACCAATTTCATCGTTTGGTTTATGTTTTACACGCGTTTTAAATTTTATTGCCGAAATCGCTTTTTCTCGCCGAGATAAGCACGTTTTCTGAAATGCCGCTCTCCCGTCACTCTGGTTAAAGTGTTATGAAAAAAAAGGCTGTTGGGGGCTAGGGAGTATCGAGTTGATCATTATACATGAAGAAATAACCAATTTCATCGTTTGGTTTATGTTTTACACGCGTTTTAAATTTTATTGCCGAAATCGCTTTTTCTCGCCGAGATAAGCACGTTTTCTGAAATGCCGCTCTCCCGTCACTCTGGTTAAAGTGTTATGAAAAAAAAGGCTGTTGGGGGCTAGGGAGTATCGAGTTGATCATTATACATGAAGAAATAACCAATTTCATCGTTTGGTTTATGTTTTACACGCGTTTTAAATTTTATTGCCGAAATCGCTTTTTCTCGCCGAGATAAGCACGTTTTCTGAAATGCCGCTCTCCCGTCACTCTGGTTAAAGTGTTATGAAAAAAAAGGCTGTTGGGGGCTAGGGAGTATCGAGTTGATCATTATACATGAAGAAATAACCAATTTCATCGTTTGGTTTATGTTTTACACGCGTTTTAAATTTTATTGCCGAAATCGCTTTTTCTCGCCGAGATAAGCACGTTTTCTGAAATGCCGCTCTCCCGTCACTCTGGTTAAAGTGTTATGAAAAAAAAGGCTGTTGGGGGCTAGGGAGTATCGAGTTGATCATTATACATGAAGAAATAACCAATTTCATCGTTTGGTTTATGTTTTACACGCGTTTTAAATTTTATTGCCGAAATCGCTTTTTCTCGCCGAGATAAGCACGTTTTCTGAAATGCCGCTCTCCCGTCACTCTGGTTAAAGTGTTATGAAAAAAAAGGCTGTTGGGGGCTAGGGAGTATCGAGTTGATCATTATACATGAAGAAATAACCAATTTCATCGTTTGGTTTATGTTTTACACGCGTTTTAAATTTTATTGCCGAAATCGCTTTTTCTCGCCGAGATAAGCACGTTTTCTGAAATGCCGCTCTCCCGTCACTCTGGTTAAAGTGTTATGAAAAAAAAGGCTGTTGGGGGCTAGGGAGTATCGAGTTGATCATTATACATGAAGAAATAACCAATTTCATCGTTTGGTTTATGTTTTACACGCGTTTTAAATTTTATTGCCGAAATCGCTTTTTCTCGCCGAGATAAGCACGTTTTCTGAAATGCCGCTCTCCCGTCACTCTGGTTAAAGTGTTATGAAAAAAAAGGCTGTTGGGGGCTAGGGAGTATCGAGTTGATCATTATACATGAAGAAATAACCAATTTCATCGTTTGGTTTATGTTTTACACGCGTTTTAAATTTTATTGCCGAAATCGCTTTTTCTCGCCGAGATAAGCACGTTTTCTGAAATGCCGCTCTCCCGTCACTCTGGTTAAAGTGTTATGAAAAAAAAGGCTGTTGGGGGCTAGGGAGTATCGAGTTGATCATTATACATGAAGAAATAACCAATTTCATCGTTTGGTTTATGTTTTACACGCGTTTTAAATTTTATTGCCGAAATCGCTTTTTCTCGCCGAGATAAGCACGTTTTCTGAAATGCCGCTCTCCCGTCACTCTGGTTAAAGTGTTATGAAAAAAAAGGCTGTTGGGGGCTAGGGAGTATCGAGTTGATCATTATACATGAAGAAATAACCAATTTCATCGTTTGGTTTATGTTTTACACGCGTTTTAAATTTTATTGCCGAAATCGCTTTTTCTCGCCGAGATAAGCACGTTTTCTGAAATGCCGCTCTCCCGTCACTCTGGTTAAAGTGTTATGAAAAAAAAGGCTGTTGGGGGCTAGGGAGTATCGAGTTGATCATTATACATGAAGAAATAACCAATTTCATCGTTTGGTTTATGTTTTACACGCGTTTTAAATTTTATTGCCGAAATCGCTTTTTCTCGCCGAGATAAGCACGTTTTCTGAAATGCCGCTCTCCCGTCACTCTGGTTAAAGTGTTATGAAAAAAAAGGCTGTTGGGGGCTAGGGAGTATCGAGTTGATCATTATACATGAAGAAATAACCAATTTCATCGTTTGGTTTATGTTTTACACGCGTTTTAAATTTTATTGCCGAAATCGCTTTTTCTCGCCGAGATAAGCACGTTTTCTGAAATGCCGCTCTCCCGTCACTCTGGTTAAAGTGTTATGAAAAAAAAGGCTGTTGGGGGCTAGGGAGTATCGAGTTGATCATTATACATGAAGAAATAACCAATTTCATCGTTTGGTTTATGTTTTACACGCGTTTTAAATTTTATTGCCGAAATCGCTTTTTCTCGCCGAGATAAGCACGTTTTCTGAAATGCCGCTCTCCCGTCACTCTGGTTAAAGTGTTATGAAAAAAAAGGCTGTTGGGGGCTAGGGAGTATCGAGTTGATCATTATACATGAAGAAATAACCAATTTCATCGTTTGGTTTATGTTTTACACGCGTTTTAAATTTTATTGCCGAAATCGCTTTTTCTCGCCGAGATAAGCACGTTTTCTGAAATGCCGCTCTCCCGTCACTCTGGTTAAAGTGTTATGAAAAAAAAGGCTGTTGGGGGCTAGGGAGTATCGAGTTGATCATTATACATGAAGAAATAACCAATTTCATCGTTTGGTTTATGTTTTACACGCGTTTTAAATTTTATTGCCGAAATCGCTTTTTCTCGCCGAGATAAGCACGTTTTCTGAAATGCCGCTCTCCCGTCACTCTGGTTAAAGTGTTATGAAAAAAAAGGCTGTTGGGGGCTAGGGAGTATCGAGTTGATCATTATACATGAAGAAATAACCAATTTCATCGTTTGGTTTATGTTTTACACGCGTTTTAAATTTTATTGCCGAAATCGCTTTTTCTCGCCGAGATAAGCACGTTTTCTGAAATGCCGCTCTCCCGTCACTCTGGTTAAAGTGTTATGAAAAAAAAGGCTGTTGGGGGCTAGGGAGTATCGAGTTGATCATTATACATGAAGAAATAACCAATTTCATCGTTTGGTTTATGTTTTACACGCGTTTTAAATTTTATTGCCGAAATCGCTTTTTCTCGCCGAGATAAGCACGTTTTCTGAAATGCCGCTCTCCCGTCACTCTGGTTAAAGTGTTATGAAAAAAAAGGCTGTTGGGGGCTAGGGAGTATCGAGTTGATCATTATACATGAAGAAATAACCAATTTCATCGTTTGGTTTATGTTTTACACGCGTTTTAAATTTTATTGCCGAAATCGCTTTTTCTCGCCGAGATAAGCACGTTTTCTGAAATGCCGCTCTCCCGTCACTCTGGTTAAAGTGTTATGAAAAAAAAGGCTGTTGGGGGCTAGGGAGTATCGAGTTGATCATTATACATGAAGAAATAACCAATTTCATCGTTTGGTTTATGTTTTACACGCGTTTTAAATTTTATTGCCGAAATCGCTTTTTCTCGCCGAGATAAGCACGTTTTCTGAAATGCCGCTCTCCCGTCACTCTGGTTAAAGTGTTATGAAAAAAAAGGCTGTTGGGGGCTAGGGAGTATCGAGTTGATCATTATACATGAAGAAATAACCAATTTCATCGTTTGGTTTATGTTTTACACGCGTTTTAAATTTTATTGCCGAAATCGCTTTTTCTCGCCGAGATAAGCACGTTTTCTGAAATGCCGCTCTCCCGTCACTCTGGTTAAAGTGTTATGAAAAAAAAGGCTGTTGGGGGCTAGGGAGTATCGAGTTGATCATTATACATGAAGAAATAACCAATTTCATCGTTTGGTTTATGTTTTACACGCGTTTTAAATTTTATTGCCGAAATCGCTTTTTCTCGCCGAGATAAGCACGTTTTCTGAAATGCCGCTCTCCCGTCACTCTGGTTAAAGTGTTATGAAAAAAAAGGCTGTTGGGGGCTAGGGAGTATCGAGTTGATCATTATACATGAAGAAATAACCAATTTCATCGTTTGGTTTATGTTTTACACGCGTTTTAAATTTTATTGCCGAAATCGCTTTTTCTCGCCGAGATAAGCACGTTTTCTGAAATGCCGCTCTCCCGTCACTCTGGTTAAAGTGTTATGAAAAAAAAGGCTGTTGGGGGCTAGGGAGTATCGAGTTGATCATTATACATGAAGAAATAACCAATTTCATCGTTTGGTTTATGTTTTACACGCGTTTTAAATTTTATTGCCGAAATCGCTTTTTCTCGCCGAGATAAGCACGTTTTCTGAAATGCCGCTCTCCCGTCACTCTGGTTAAAGTGTTATGAAAAAAAAGGCTGTTGGGGGCTAGGGAGTATCGAGTTGATCATTATACATGAAGAAATAACCAATTTCATCGTTTGGTTTATGTTTTACACGCGTTTTAAATTTTATTGCCGAAATCGCTTTTTCTCGCCGAGATAAGCACGTTTTCTGAAATGCCGCTCTCCCGTCACTCTGGTTAAAGTGTTATGAAAAAAAAGGCTGTTGGGGGCTAGGGAGTATCGAGTTGATCATTATACATGAAGAAATAACCAATTTCATCGTTTGGTTTATGTTTTACACGCGTTTTAAATTTTATTGCCGAAATCGCTTTTTCTCGCCGAGATAAGCACGTTTTCTGAAATGCCGCTCTCCCGTCACTCTGGTTAAAGTGTTATGAAAAAAAAGGCTGTTGGGGGCTAGGGAGTATCGAGTTGATCATTATACATGAAGAAATAACCAATTTCATCGTTTGGTTTATGTTTTACACGCGTTTTAAATTTTATTGCCGAAATCGCTTTTTCTCGCCGAGATAAGCACGTTTTCTGAAATGCCGCTCTCCCGTCACTCTGGTTAAAGTGTTATGAAAAAAAAGGCTGTTGGGGGCTAGGGAGTATCGAGTTGATCATTATACATGAAGAAATAACCAATTTCATCGTTTGGTTTATGTTTTACACGCGTTTTAAATTTTATTGCCGAAATCGCTTTTTCTCGCCGAGATAAGCACGTTTTCTGAAATGCCGCTCTCCCGTCACTCTGGTTAAAGTGTTATGAAAAAAAAGGCTGTTGGGGGCTAGGGAGTATCGAGTTGATCATTATACATGAAGAAATAACCAATTTCATCGTTTGGTTTATGTTTTACACGCGTTTTAAATTTTATTGCCGAAATCGCTTTTTCTCGCCGAGATAAGCACGTTTTCTGAAATGCCGCTCTCCCGTCACTCTGGTTAAAGTGTTATGAAAAAAAAGGCTGTTGGGGGCTAGGGAGTATCGAGTTGATCATTATACATGAAGAAATAACCAATTTCATCGTTTGGTTTATGTTTTACACGCGTTTTAAATTTTATTGCCGAAATCGCTTTTTCTCGCCGAGATAAGCACGTTTTCTGAAATGCCGCTCTCCCGTCACTCTGGTTAAAGTGTTATGAAAAAAAAGGCTGTTGGGGGCTAGGGAGTATCGAGTTGATCATTATACATGAAGAAATAACCAATTTCATCGTTTGGTTTATGTTTTACACGCGTTTTAAATTTTATTGCCGAAATCGCTTTTTCTCGCCGAGATAAGCACGTTTTCTGAAATGCCGCTCTCCCGTCACTCTGGTTAAAGTGTTATGAAAAAAAAGGCTGTTGGGGGCTAGGGAGTATCGAGTTGATCATTATACATGAAGAAATAACCAATTTCATCGTTTGGTTTATGTTTTACACGCGTTTTAAATTTTATTGCCGAAATCGCTTTTTCTCGCCGAGATAAGCACGTTTTCTGAAATGCCGCTCTCCCGTCACTCTGGTTAAAGTGTTATGAAAAAAAAGGCTGTTGGGGGCTAGGGAGTATCGAGTTGATCATTATACATGAAGAAATAACCAATTTCATCGTTTGGTTTATGTTTTACACGCGTTTTAAATTTTATTGCCGAAATCGCTTTTTCTCGCCGAGATAAGCACGTTTTCTGAAATGCCGCTCTCCCGTCACTCTGGTTAAAGTGTTATGAAAAAAAAGGCTGTTGGGGGCTAGGGAGTATCGAGTTGATCATTATACATGAAGAAATAACCAATTTCATCGTTTGGTTTATGTTTTACACGCGTTTTAAATTTTATTGCCGAAATCGCTTTTTCTCGCCGAGATAAGCACGTTTTCTGAAATGCCGCTCTCCCGTCACTCTGGTTAAAGTGTTATGAAAAAAAAGGCTGTTGGGGGCTAGGGAGTATCGAGTTGATCATTATACATGAAGAAATAACCAATTTCATCGTTTGGTTTATGTTTTACACGCGTTTTAAATTTTATTGCCGAAATCGCTTTTTCTCGCCGAGATAAGCACGTTTTCTGAAATGCCGCTCTCCCGTCACTCTGGTTAAAGTGTTATGAAAAAAAAGGCTGTTGGGGGCTAGGGAGTATCGAGTTGATCATTATACATGAAGAAATAACCAATTTCATCGTTTGGTTTATGTTTTACACGCGTTTTAAATTTTATTGCCGAAATCGCTTTTTCTCGCCGAGATAAGCACGTTTTCTGAAATGCCGCTCTCCCGTCACTCTGGTTAAAGTGTTATGAAAAAAAAGGCTGTTGGGGGCTAGGGAGTATCGAGTTGATCATTATACATGAAGAAATAACCAATTTCATCGTTTGGTTTATGTTTTACACGCGTTTTAAATTTTATTGCCGAAATCGCTTTTTCTCGCCGAGATAAGCACGTTTTCTGAAATGCCGCTCTCCCGTCACTCTGGTTAAAGTGTTATGAAAAAAAAGGCTGTTGGGGGCTAGGGAGTATCGAGTTGATCATTATACATGAAGAAATAACCAATTTCATCGTTTGGTTTATGTTTTACACGCGTTTTAAATTTTATTGCCGAAATCGCTTTTTCTCGCCGAGATAAGCACGTTTTCTGAAATGCCGCTCTCCCGTCACTCTGGTTAAAGTGTTATGAAAAAAAAGGCTGTTGGGGGCTAGGGAGTATCGAGTTGATCATTATACATGAAGAAATAACCAATTTCATCGTTTGGTTTATGTTTTACACGCGTTTTAAATTTTATTGCCGAAATCGCTTTTTCTCGCCGAGATAAGCACGTTTTCTGAAATGCCGCTCTCCCGTCACTCTGGTTAAAGTGTTATGAAAAAAAAGGCTGTTGGGGGCTAGGGAGTATCGAGTTGATCATTATACATGAAGAAATAACCAATTTCATCGTTTGGTTTATGTTTTACACGCGTTTTAAATTTTATTGCCGAAATCGCTTTTTCTCGCCGAGATAAGCACGTTTTCTGAAATGCCGCTCTCCCGTCACTCTGGTTAAAGTGTTATGAAAAAAAAGGCTGTTGGGGGCTAGGGAGTATCGAGTTGATCATTATACATGAAGAAATAACCAATTTCATCGTTTGGTTTATGTTTTACACGCGTTTTAAATTTTATTGCCGAAATCGCTTTTTCTCGCCGAGATAAGCACGTTTTCTGAAATGCCGCTCTCCCGTCACTCTGGTTAAAGTGTTATGAAAAAAAAGGCTGTTGGGGGCTAGGGAGTATCGAGTTGATCATTATACATGAAGAAATAACCAATTTCATCGTTTGGTTTATGTTTTACACGCGTTTTAAATTTTATTGCCGAAATCGCTTTTTCTCGCCGAGATAAGCACGTTTTCTGAAATGCCGCTCTCCCGTCACTCTGGTTAAAGTGTTATGAAAAAAAAGGCTGTTGGGGGCTAGGGAGTATCGAGTTGATCATTATACATGAAGAAATAACCAATTTCATCGTTTGGTTTATGTTTTACACGCGTTTTAAATTTTATTGCCGAAATCGCTTTTTCTCGCCGAGATAAGCACGTTTTCTGAAATGCCGCTCTCCCGTCACTCTGGTTAAAGTGTTATGAAAAAAAAGGCTGTTGGGGGCTAGGGAGTATCGAGTTGATCATTATACATGAAGAAATAACCAATTTCATCGTTTGGTTTATGTTTTACACGCGTTTTAAATTTTATTGCCGAAATCGCTTTTTCTCGCCGAGATAAGCACGTTTTCTGAAATGCCGCTCTCCCGTCACTCTGGTTAAAGTGTTATGAAAAAAAAGGCTGTTGGGGGCTAGGGAGTATCGAGTTGATCATTATACATGAAGAAATAACCAATTTCATCGTTTGGTTTATGTTTTACACGCGTTTTAAATTTTATTGCCGAAATCGCTTTTTCTCGCCGAGATAAGCACGTTTTCTGAAATGCCGCTCTCCCGTCACTCTGGTTAAAGTGTTATGAAAAAAAAGGCTGTTGGGGGCTAGGGAGTATCGAGTTGATCATTATACATGAAGAAATAACCAATTTCATCGTTTGGTTTATGTTTTACACGCGTTTTAAATTTTATTGCCGAAATCGCTTTTTCTCGCCGAGATAAGCACGTTTTCTGAAATGCCGCTCTCCCGTCACTCTGGTTAAAGTGTTATGAAAAAAAAGGCTGTTGGGGGCTAGGGAGTATCGAGTTGATCATTATACATGAAGAAATAACCAATTTCATCGTTTGGTTTATGTTTTACACGCGTTTTAAATTTTATTGCCGAAATCGCTTTTTCTCGCCGAGATAAGCACGTTTTCTGAAATGCCGCTCTCCCGTCACTCTGGTTAAAGTGTTATGAAAAAAAAGGCTGTTGGGGGCTAGGGAGTATCGAGTTGATCATTATACATGAAGAAATAACCAATTTCATCGTTTGGTTTATGTTTTACACGCGTTTTAAATTTTATTGCCGAAATCGCTTTTTCTCGCCGAGATAAGCACGTTTTCTGAAATGCCGCTCTCCCGTCACTCTGGTTAAAGTGTTATGAAAAAAAAGGCTGTTGGGGGCTAGGGAGTATCGAGTTGATCATTATACATGAAGAAATAACCAATTTCATCGTTTGGTTTATGTTTTACACGCGTTTTAAATTTTATTGCCGAAATCGCTTTTTCTCGCCGAGATAAGCACGTTTTCTGAAATGCCGCTCTCCCGTCACTCTGGTTAAAGTGTTATGAAAAAAAAGGCTGTTGGGGGCTAGGGAGTATCGAGTTGATCATTATACATGAAGAAATAACCAATTTCATCGTTTGGTTTATGTTTTACACGCGTTTTAAATTTTATTGCCGAAATCGCTTTTTCTCGCCGAGATAAGCACGTTTTCTGAAATGCCGCTCTCCCGTCACTCTGGTTAAAGTGTTATGAAAAAAAAGGCTGTTGGGGGCTAGGGAGTATCGAGTTGATCATTATACATGAAGAAATAACCAATTTCATCGTTTGGTTTATGTTTTACACGCGTTTTAAATTTTATTGCCGAAATCGCTTTTTCTCGCCGAGATAAGCACGTTTTCTGAAATGCCGCTCTCCCGTCACTCTGGTTAAAGTGTTATGAAAAAAAAGGCTGTTGGGGGCTAGGGAGTATCGAGTTGATCATTATACATGAAGAAATAACCAATTTCATCGTTTGGTTTATGTTTTACACGCGTTTTAAATTTTATTGCCGAAATCGCTTTTTCTCGCCGAGATAAGCACGTTTTCTGAAATGCCGCTCTCCCGTCACTCTGGTTAAAGTGTTATGAAAAAAAAGGCTGTTGGGGGCTAGGGAGTATCGAGTTGATCATTATACATGAAGAAATAACCAATTTCATCGTTTGGTTTATGTTTTACACGCGTTTTAAATTTTATTGCCGAAATCGCTTTTTCTCGCCGAGATAAGCACGTTTTCTGAAATGCCGCTCTCCCGTCACTCTGGTTAAAGTGTTATGAAAAAAAAGGCTGTTGGGGGCTAGGGAGTATCGAGTTGATCATTATACATGAAGAAATAACCAATTTCATCGTTTGGTTTATGTTTTACACGCGTTTTAAATTTTATTGCCGAAATCGCTTTTTCTCGCCGAGATAAGCACGTTTTCTGAAATGCCGCTCTCCCGTCACTCTGGTTAAAGTGTTATGAAAAAAAAGGCTGTTGGGGGCTAGGGAGTATCGAGTTGATCATTATACATGAAGAAATAACCAATTTCATCGTTTGGTTTATGTTTTACACGCGTTTTAAATTTTATTGCCGAAATCGCTTTTTCTCGCCGAGATAAGCACGTTTTCTGAAATGCCGCTCTCCCGTCACTCTGGTTAAAGTGTTATGAAAAAAAAGGCTGTTGGGGGCTAGGGAGTATCGAGTTGATCATTATACATGAAGAAATAACCAATTTCATCGTTTGGTTTATGTTTTACACGCGTTTTAAATTTTATTGCCGAAATCGCTTTTTCTCGCCGAGATAAGCACGTTTTCTGAAATGCCGCTCTCCCGTCACTCTGGTTAAAGTGTTATGAAAAAAAAGGCTGTTGGGGGCTAGGGAGTATCGAGTTGATCACTATACATGAAGAAATAACCAATTTCATCGTTTGGTTTATGTTTTACACGCGTTTTAAATTTTATTGCCGAAATCGCTTTTTCTCGCCGAGATAAGCACGTTTTCTGAAATGCCGCTCTCCCGTCACTCTGGTTAAAGTGTTATGAAAAAAAAGGCTGTTGGGGGCTAGGGAGTATCGAGTTGATCATTATACATGAAGAAATAACCAATTTCATCGTTTGGTTTATGTTTTACACGCGTTTTAAATTTTATTGCCGAAATCGCTTTTTCTCGCCGAGATAAGCACGTTTTCTGAAATGCCGCTCTCCCGTCACTCTGGTTAAAGTGTTATGAAAAAAAAGGCTGTTGGGGGCTAGGGAGTATCGAGTTGATCATTATACATGAAGAAATAACCAATTTCATCGTTTGGTTTATGTTTTACACGCGTTTTAAATTTTATTGCCGAAATCGCTTTTTCTCGCCGAGATAAGCACGTTTTCTGAAATGCCGCTCTCCCGTCACTCTGGTTAAAGTGTTATGAAAAAAAAGGCTGTTGGGGGCTAGGGAGTATCGAGTTGATCATTATACATGAAGAAATAACCAATTTCATCGTTTGGTTTATGTTTTACACGCGTTTTAAATTTTATTGCCGAAATCGCTTTTTCTCGCCGAGATAAGCACGTTTTCTGAAATGCCGCTCTCCCGTCACTCTGGTTAAAGTGTTATGAAAAAAAAGGCTGTTGGGGGCTAGGGAGTATCGAGTTGATCATTATACATGAAGAAATAACCAATTTCATCGTTTGGTTTATGTTTTACACGCGTTTTAAATTTTATTGCCGAAATCGCTTTTTCTCGCCGAGATAAGCACGTTTTCTGAAATGCCGCTCTCCCGTCACTCTGGTTAAAGTGTTATGAAAAAAAAGGCTGTTGGGGGCTAGGGAGTATCGAGTTGATCATTATACATGAAGAAATAACCAATTTCATCGTTTGGTTTATGTTTTACACGCGTTTTAAATTTTATTGCCGAAATCGCTTTTTCTCGCCGAGATAAGCACGTTTTCTGAAATGCCGCTCTCCCGTCACTCTGGTTAAAGTGTTATGAAAAAAAAGGCTGTTGGGGGCTAGGGAGTATCGAGTTGATCATTATACATGAAGAAATAACCAATTTCATCGTTTGGTTTATGTTTTACACGCGTTTTAAATTTTATTGCCGAAATCGCTTTTTCTCGCCGAGATAAGCACGTTTTCTGAAATGCCGCTCTCCCGTCACTCTGGTTAAAGTGTTATGAAAAAAAAGGCTGTTGGGGGCTAGGGAGTATCGAGTTGATCATTATACATGAAGAAATAACCAATTTCATCGTTTGGTTTATGTTTTACACGCGTTTTAAATTTTATTGCCGAAATCGCTTTTTCTCGCCGAGATAAGCACGTTTTCTGAAATGCCGCTCTCCCGTCACTCTGGTTAAAGTGTTATGAAAAAAAAGGCTGTTGGGGGCTAGGGAGTATCGAGTTGATCATTATACATGAAGAAATAACCAATTTCATCGTTTGGTTTATGTTTTACACGATGCTGAGCTCCAGCTGGAAGTGTAAAAAGAACCGGGCTGGTTAAAAAAAGAACCGGGCGACCCGGTAAAATTGCTTAGCCGGGGCTCTGGAAGCCTAACACGGCGTGATCTTGTCCAAAAAGCCGCTGCTGAGCTCCAGCTGGAAGTGTAAAAAGAACCGGGCTGGTTAAAAAAAAGAACCGGGCGACCCGGTAAAATTGCTTAGCCGGGGCTCTGGAAGCCTAACACGGCGTGATCTTGTCCAAAAAGCCGCTGCTGAGCTCCAGCTGGAAGTGTAAAAAGAACCGGGCTGGTTAAAAAAAAGAACCGGGCGGCCCGGTAAAATTGCTTAGCCGGGGCTCTGGAAGCCTAACCCGGCGTGATACTGAGCAAAAAGCCGCTGCTGAGCTCCAGCTGGAAGTGTAAAAAAAACCGGGCTGGTTAAAAAAAAGAACCGGGCGACCCTGTAAAATTGCTTAGCCGGGGCTCTGGAAGCCTAACACGGCGTGATCTTGTCCAAAAACCCGCTGCTGAGCTCCAGCTGGAAGTGTAAAAAGAACCGGGCTGGTTAAAAAAAAGAACCGGGCGGGCCGGTAAAATTGCTTAACCGGGGCTCTGGAAGCCTAACACGGCGTGATCTTGTCCAAAAAGCCGCTCGTGAGCTCCAGCTGGAAGTGTAAAAAGAACCGGGCTGGTTCAAAAAAAGAACCGGGCGGCCCGGTAGAATTGCTTAGCCGAGGTCCTGGAAGCCTAACCCGGCGTGATCTTGCGCAAAAAGCCGCTGCTGAGCTCCAGCTGGAAGTGTAAAAAGAACCGGGCTGGTTCAAAAAAAGAACCGGGCGGCCCGGTAAAATTGCTTAGCCGGGGTCCTGGAAGCCTAACGCGGCGTGATCTTGCCCGAAAGTCGGCCTCTATACTTCCATATTAGGTACCAGGCGCTCAGAGCCAACTTGGCAAAAATTTTCTAAGTGCCCACGGCTCTGCGGGGATTGTGCGTCCGACCCGCGCCGGTTCTCCAGCCGGCCTAAAATAACGCAAAACCAGCCTCTCCCCCTGGAGCTCACAGCCAAAGGCGAAACTTTTCTAAGTGCCTACGGCTCTGCGGGCTTTTGAGTCCGCCCCGCGCCGGTTCGTCGGTCGGCCTCAAAAAGCGAAAAATCAGCCTCTCTCCCTGGAGCTCGACTCGAGTTGATCATTATACATGAAGAAATAACCAATTTCATCGTTTGGTTTATGTTTTACACGCGTTTTAAATTTTATTGCCGAAATCGCTTTTTCTCGCCGAGATAAGCACGTTTTCTGAAATGCCGCTCTCCCGTCACTCTGGTTAAAGTGTTATGAAAAAAAAGGCTGTTGGGGGCTAGGGAGTATCGAGTTGATCATTATACATGAAGAAATAACCAATTTCATCGTTTGGTTTATGTTTTACACGCGTTTTAAATTTTATTGCCGAAATCGCTTTTTCTCGCCGAGATAAGCACGTTTTCTGAAATGCCGCTCTCCCGTCACTCTGGTTAAAGTGTTATGAAAAAAAAGGCTGTTGGGGGCTAGGGAGTATCGAGTTGATCATTATACATGAAGAAATAACCAATTTCATCGTTTGGTTTATGTTTTACACGCGTTTTAAATTTTATTGCCGAAATCGCTTTTTCTCGCCGAGATAAGCACGTTTTCTGAAATGCCGCTCTCCCGTCACTCTGGTTAAAGTGTTATGAAAAAAAAGGCTGTTGGGGGCTAGGGAGTATCGAGTTGATCATTATACATGAAGAAATAACCAATTTCATCGTTTGGTTTATGTTTTACACGCGTTTTAAATTTTATTGCCGAAATCGCTTTTTCTCGCCGAGATAAGCACGTTTTCTGAAATGCCGCTCTCCCGTCCCTCTGGTTAAAGTGTTATGAAAAAAAAGGCTGTTGGGGGCTAGGGAGTATCGAGTTGATCATTATACATGAAGAAATAACCAATTTCATCGTTTGGTTTATGTTTTACACGCGTTTTAAATTTTATTGCCGAAATCGCTTTTTCTCGCCGAGATAAGCACGTTTTCTGAAATGCCGCTCTCCCGTCACTCTGGTTAAAGTGTTATGAAAAAAAAGGCTGTTGGGGGCTAGGGAGTATCGAGTTGATCATTATACATGAAGAAATAACCAATTTCATCGTTTGGTTTATGTTTTACACGCGTTTTAAATTTTATTGCCGAAATCGCTTTTTCTCGCCGAGATAAGCACGTTTTCTGAAATGCCGCTCTCCCGTCACTCTGGTTAAAGTGTTATGAAAAAAAAGGCTGTTGGGGGCTAGGGAGTATCGAGTTGATCATTATACATGAAGAAATAACCAATTTCATCGTTTGGTTTATGTTTTACACGCGTTTTAAATTTTATTGCCGAAATCGCTTTTTCTCGCCGAGATAAGCACGTTTTCTGAAATGCCGCTCTCCCGTCACTCTGGTTAAAGTGTTATGAAAAAAAAGGCTGTTGGGGGCTAGGGAGTATCGAGTTGATCATTATACATGAAGAAATAACCAATTTCATCGTTTGGTTTATGTTTTACACGCGTTTTAAATTTTATTGCCGAAATCGCTTTTTCTCGCCGAGATAAGCACGTTTTCTGAAATGCCGCTCTCCCGTCACTCTGGTTAAAGTGTTATGAAAAAAAAGGCTGTTGGGGGCTAGGGAGTATCGAGTTGATCATTATACATGAAGAAATAACCAATTTCATCGTTTGGTTTATGTTTTACACGCGTTTTAAATTTTATTGCCGAAATCGCTTTTTCTCGCCGAGATAAGCACGTTTTCTGAAATGCCGCTCTCCCGTCACTCTGGTTAAAGTGTTATGAAAAAAAAGGCTGTTGGGGGCTAGGGAGTATCGAGTTGATCATTATACATGAAGAAATAACCAATTTCATCGTTTGGTTTATGTTTTACACGCGTTTTAAATTTTATTGCCGAAATCGCTTTTTCTCGCCGAGATAAGCACGTTTTCTGAAATGCCGCTCTCCCGTCACTCTGGTTAAAGTGTTATGAAAAAAAAGGCTGTTGGGGGCTAGGGAGTATCGAGTTGATCATTATACATGAAGAAATAACCAATTTCATCGTTTGGTTTATGTTTTACACGCGTTTTAAATTTTATTGCCGAAATCGCTTTTTCTCGCCGAGATAAGCACGTTTTCTGAAATGCCGCTCTCCCGTCACTCTGGTTAAAGTGTTATGAAAAAAAAGGCTGTTGGGGGCTAGGGAGTATCGAGTTGATCATTATACATGAAGAAATAACCAATTTCATCGTTTGGTTTATGTTTTACACGCGTTTTAAATTTTATTGCCGAAATCGCTTTTTCTCGCCGAGATAAGCACGTTTTCTGAAATGCCGCTCTCCCGTCACTCTGGTTAAAGTGTTATGAAAAAAAAGGCTGTTGGGGGCTAGGGAGTATCGAGTTGATCATTATACATGAAGAAATAACCAATTTCATCGTTTGGTTTATGTTTTACACGCGTTTTAAATTTTATTGCCGAAATCGCTTTTTCTCGCCGAGATAAGCACGTTTTCTGAAATGCCGCTCTCCCGTCACTCTGGTTAAAGTGTTATGAAAAAAAAGGCTGTTGGGGGCTAGGGAGTATCGAGTTGATCATTATACATGAAGAAATAACCAATTTCATCGTTTGGTTTATGTTTTACACGCGTTTTAAATTTTATTGCCGAAATCGCTTTTTCTCGCCGAGATAAGCACGTTTTCTGAAATGCCGCTCTCCCGTCACTCTGGTTAAAGTGTTATGAAAAAAAAAGGCTGTTGGGGGCTAGGGAGTATCGAGTTGATCATTATACATGAAGAAATAACCAATTTCATCGTTTGGTTTATGTTTTACACGCGTTTTAAATTTTATTGCCGAAATCGCTTTTTCTCGCCGAGATAAGCACGTTTTCTGAAATGCCGCTCTCCCGTCACTCTGGTTAAAGTGTTATGAAAAAAAAGGCTGTTGGGGGCTAGGGAGTATCGAGTTGATCATTATACATGAAGAAATAACCAATTTCATCGTTTGGTTTATGTTTTACACGCGTTTTAAATTTTATTGCCGAAATCGCTTTTTCTCGCCGAGATAAGCACGTTTTCTGAAATGCCGCTCTCCCGTCACTCTGGTTAAAGTGTTATGAAAAAAAAGGCTGTTGGGGGCTAGGGAGTATCGAGTTGATCATTATACATGAAGAAATAACCAATTTCATCGTTTGGTTTATGTTTTACACGCGTTTTAAATTTTATTGCCGAAATCGCTTTTTCTCGCCGAGATAAGCACGTTTTCTGAAATGCCGCTCTCCCGTCACTCTGGTTAAAGTGTTATGAAAAAAAAGGCTGTTGGGGGCTAGGGAGTATCGAGTTGATCATTATACATGAAGAAATAACCAATTTCATCGTTTGGTTTATGTTTTACACGCGTTTTAAATTTTATTGCCGAAATCGCTTTTTCTCGCCGAGATAAGCACGTTTTCTGAAATGCCGCTCTCCCGTCACTCTGGTTAAAGTGTTATGAAAAAAAAGGCTGTTGGGGGCTAGGGAGTATCGAGTTGATCATTATACATGAAGAAATAACCAATTTCATCGTTTGGTTTATGTTTTACACGCGTTTTAAATTTTATTGCCGAAATCGCTTTTTCTCGCCGAGATAAGCACGTTTTCTGAAATGCCGCTCTCCCGTCACTCTGGTTAAAGTGTTATGAAAAAAAAGGCTGTTGGGGGCTAGGGAGTATCGAGTTGATCATTATACATGAAGAAATAACCAATTTCATCGTTTGGTTTATGTTTTACACGCGTTTTAAATTTTATTGCCGAAATCGCTTTTTCTCGCCGAGATAAGCACGTTTTCTGAAATGCCGCTCTCCCGTCACTCTGGTTAAAGTGTTATGAAAAAAAAGGCTGTTGGGGGCTAGGGAGTATCGAGTTGATCATTATACATGAAGAAATAACCAATTTCATCGTTTGGTTTATGTTTTACACGCGTTTTAAATTTTATTGCCGAAATCGCTTTTTCTCGCCGAGATAAGCACGTTTTCTGAAATGCCGCTCTCCCGTCACTCTGGTTAAAGTGTTATGAAAAAAAAGGCTGTTGGGGGCTAGGGAGTATCGAGTTGATCATTATACATGAAGAAATAACCAATTTCATCGTTTGGTTTATGTTTTACACGCGTTTTAAATTTTATTGCCGAAATCGCTTTTTCTCGCCGAGATAAGCACGTTTTCTGAAATGCCGCTCTCCCGTCACTCTGGTTAAAGTGTTATGAAAAAAAAGGCTGTTGGGGGCTAGGGAGTATCGAGTTGATCATTATACATGAAGAAATAACCAATTTCATCGTTTGGTTTATGTTTTACACGCGTTTTAAATTTTATTGCCGAAATCGCTTTTTCTCGCCGAGATAAGCACGTTTTCTGAAATGCCGCTCTCCCGTCACTCTGGTTAAAGTGTTATGAAAAAAAAGGCTGTTGGGGGCTAGGGAGTATCGAGTTGATCATTATACATGAAGAAATAACCAATTTCATCGTTTGGTTTATGTTTTACACGCGTTTTAAATTTTATTGCCGAAATCGCTTTTTCTCGCCGAGATAAGCACGTTTTCTGAAATGCCGCTCTCCCGTCACTCTGGTTAAAGTGTTATGAAAAAAAAGGCTGTTGGGGGCTAGGGAGTATCGAGTTGATCATTATACATGAAGAAATAACCAATTTCATCGTTTGGTTTATGTTTTACACGCGTTTTAAATTTTATTGCCGAAATCGCTTTTTCTCGCCGAGATAAGCACGTTTTCTGAAATGCCGCTCTCCCGTCACTCTGGTTAAAGTGTTATGAAAAAAAAGGCTGTTGGGGGCTAGGGAGTATCGAGTTGATCATTATACATGAAGAAATAACCAATTTCATCGTTTGGTTTATGTTTTACACGCGTTTTAAATTTTATTGCCGAAATCGCTTTTTCTCGCCGAGATAAGCACGTTTTCTGAAATGCCGCTCTCCCGTCACTCTGGTTAAAGTGTTATGAAAAAAAAGGCTGTTGGGGGCTAGGGAGTATCGAGTTGATCATTATACATGAAGAAATAACCAATTTCATCGTTTGGTTTATGTTTTACACGCGTTTTAAATTTTATTGCCGAAATCGCTTTTTCTCGCCGAGATAAGCACGTTTTCTGAAATGCCGCTCTCCCGTCACTCTGGTTAAAGTGTTATGAAAAAAAAGGCTGTTGGGGGCTAGGGAGTATCGAGTTGATCATTATACATGAAGAAATAACCAATTTCATCGTTTGGTTTATGTTTTACACGCGTTTTAAATTTTATTGCCGAAATCGCTTTTTCTCGCCGAGATAAGCACGTTTTCTGAAATGCCGCTCTCCCGTCACTCTGGTTAAAGTGTTATGAAAAAAAAGGCTGTTGGGGGCTAGGGAGTATCGAGTTGATCATTATACATGAAGAAATAACCAATTTCATCGTTTGGTTTATGTTTTACACGCGTTTTAAATTTTATTGCCGAAATCGCTTTTTCTCGCCGAGATAAGCACGTTTTCTGAAATGCCGCTCTCCCGTCACTCTGGTTAAAGTGTTATGAAAAAAAAGGCTGTTGGGGGCTAGGGAGTATCGAGTTGATCATTATACATGAAGAAATAACCAATTTCATCGTTTGGTTTATGTTTTACACGCGTTTTAAATTTTATTGCCGAAATCGCTTTTTCTCGCCGAGATAAGCACGTTTTCTGAAATGCCGCTCTCCCGTCACTCTGGTTAAAGTGTTATGAAAAAAAAGGCTGTTGGGGGCTAGGGAGTATCGAGTTGATCATTATACATGAAGAAATAACCAATTTCATCGTTTGGTTTATGTTTTACACGCGTTTTAAATTTTATTGCCGAAATCGCTTTTTCTCGCCGAGATAAGCACGTTTTCTGAAATGCCGCTCTCCCGTCACTCTGGTTAAAGTGTTATGAAAAAAAAGGCTGTTGGGGGCTAGGGAGTATCGAGTTGATCATTATACATGAAGAAATAACCAATTTCATCGTTTGGTTTATGTTTTACACGCGTTTTAAATTTTATTGCCGAAATCGCTTTTTCTCGCCGAGATAAGCACGTTTTCTGAAATGCCGCTCTCCCGTCACTCTGGTTAAAGTGTTATGAAAAAAAAGGCTGTTGGGGGCTAGGGAGTATCGAGTTGATCATTATACATGAAGAAATAACCAATTTCATCGTTTGGTTTATGTTTTACACGCGTTTTAAATTTTATTGCCGAAATCGCTTTTTCTCGCCGAGATAAGCACGTTTTCTGAAATGCCGCTCTCCCGTCACTCTGGTTAAAGTGTTATGAAAAAAAAGGCTGTTGGGGGCTAGGGAGTATCGAGTTGATCATTATACATGAAGAAATAACCAATTTCATCGTTTGGTTTATGTTTTACACGCGTTTTAAATTTTATTGCCGAAATCGCTTTTTCTCGCCGAGATAAGCACGTTTTCTGAAATGCCGCTCTCCCGTCACTCTGGTTAAAGTGTTATGAAAAAAAAGGCTGTTGGGGGCTAGGGAGTATCGAGTTGATCATTATACATGAAGAAATAACCAATTTCATCGTTTGGTTTATGTTTTACACGCGTTTTAAATTTTATTGCCGAAATCGCTTTTTCTCGCCGAGATAAGCACGTTTTCTGAAATGCCGCTCTCCCGTCACTCTGGTTAAAGTGTTATGAAAAAAAAGGCTGTTGGGGGCTAGGGAGTATCGAGTTGATCATTATACATGAAGAAATAACCAATTTCATCGTTTGGTTTATGTTTTACACGCGTTTTAAATTTTATTGCCGAAATCGCTTTTTCTCGCCGAGATAAGCACGTTTTCTGAAATGCCGCTCTCCCGTCACTCTGGTTAAAGTGTTATGAAAAAAAAGGCTGTTGGGGGCTAGGGAGTATCGAGTTGATCATTATACATGAAGAAATAACCAATTTCATCGTTTGGTTTATGTTTTACACGCGTTTTAAATTTTATTGCCGAAATCGCTTTTTCTCGCCGAGATAAGCACGTTTTCTGAAATGCCGCTCTCCCGTCACTCTGGTTAAAGTGTTATGAAAAAAAAGGCTGTTGGGGGCTAGGGAGTATCGAGTTGATCATTATACATGAAGAAATAAGCAATTTCATCGTTTGGTTTATGTTTTACACGCGTTTTAAATTTTATTGCCGAAATCGCTTTTTCTCGCCGAGATAAGCACGTTTTCTGAAATGCCGCTCTCCCGTCACTCTGGTTAAAGTGTTATGAAAAAAAAGGCTGTTGGGGGCTAGGGAGTATCGAGTTGATCATTATACATGAAGAAATAACCAATTTCATCGTTTGGTTTATGTTTTACACGCGTTTTAAATTTTATTGCCGAAATCGCTTTTTCTCGCCGAGATAAGCACGTTTTCTGAAATGCCGCTCTCCCGTCACTCTGGTTAAAGTGTTATGAAAAAAAAGGCTGTTGGGGGCTAGGGAGTATCGAGTTGATCATTATACATGAAGAAATAACCAATTTCATCGTTTGGTTTATGTTTTACACGCGTTTTAAATTTTATTGCCGAAATCGCTTTTTCTCGCCGAGATAAGCACGTTTTCTGAAATGCCGCTCTCCCGTCACTCTGGTTAAAGTGTTATGAAAAAAAAGGCTGTTGGGGGCTAGGGAGTATCGAGTTGATCATTATACATGAAGAAATAACCAATTTCGTCGTTTGGTTTATGTTTTACACGCGTTTTAAATTTTATTGCCGAAATCGCTTTTTCTCGCCGAGATAAGCACGTTTTCTGAAATGCCGCTCTCCCGTCACTCTGGTTAAAGTGTTATGAAAAAA
Organism: Syngnathus leptorhynchus; assembly: GCF_054491065.1. Classification (NCBI taxonomy): domain Eukaryota; kingdom Metazoa; phylum Chordata; class Actinopteri; order Syngnathiformes; family Syngnathidae; genus Syngnathus; species Syngnathus leptorhynchus. The sequence continues at coordinate 20,814 of NW_028232054.1, forward strand.
AAGGCTGTTGGGGGCTAGGGAGTATCGAGTTGAACATTATACATGAAGAAATAACACATTTCATCGTTTGGTTTATGTTTTACACGCGTTTTTAATTTTATTGCCGAAATCGCTTTTTCTCGCCGAGATAAGCACGTTTTCTGAAATGCCGCTCTCCCGTCACTCTGGTTAAAGTGTTATGAAAAAAAAGGCTGTTGGGGGCTAGGGAGTATCGAGTTGATCATTATACATGAAGAAATAACCAATTTCATCGTTTGGTTTATGTTTTACACGCGTTTTAAATTTTATTGCCGAAATCGCTTTTTCTCGCCGAGATAAGCACGTTTTCTGAAATGCCGCTCTCCCGTCACTCTGGTTAAAGTGTTATGAAAAAAAAGGCTGTTGGGGGCTAGGGAGTATCGAGTTGATCTTTATACATGAAGAAATAACCAATTTCATCGTTTGGTTTATGTTTTACACGCGTTTTAAATTTTATTGCCGAAATCGCTTTTTCTCGCCGAGATAAGCACGTTTTCTGAAATGCCGCTCTCCCGTCACTCTGGTTAAAGTGTTATGAAAAAAAAGGCTGTTGGGGGCTAGGGAGTATCGAGTTGATCATTATACATGAAGAAATAACCAATTTCATCGTTTGGTTTATGTTTTACACGCGTTTTAAATTTTATTGCCGAAATCGCTTTTTCTCGCCGAGATAAGCACGTTTTCTGAAATGCCGCTCTCCCGTCACTCTGGTTAAAGTGTTATGAAAAAAAAGGCTGTTGGGGGCTAGGGAGTATCGAGTTGATCATTATACATGAAGAAATAACCAATTTCATCGTTTGGTTTTTGTTTTACACGCGTTTTAAATTTTATTGCCGAAATCGCTTTTTCTCGCCGAGATAAGCACGTTTTCTGAAATGCCGCTCTCCCGTCACTCTGGTTAAAGTGTTATGAAAAAAAAGGCTGTTGGGGGCTAGGGAGTATCGAGTTGATCATTATACATGAAGAAATAACCAATTTCATCGTTTGGTTTATGTTTTACACGCGTTTTAAATTTTATTGCCGAAATCGCTTTTTCTCGCCGAGATAAGCACGTTTTCTGAAATGCCGCTCTCCCGTCACTCTGGTTAAAGTGTTATGAAAAAAAAGGCTGTTGGGGGCTAGGGAGTATCGAGTTGATCATTATACATGAAGAAATAACCAATTTCATCGTTTGGTTTATGTTTTACACGCGTTTTAAATTTTATTGCCGAAATCGCTTTTTCTCGCCGAGATAAGCACGTTTTCTGAAATGCCGCTCTCCCGTCACTCTGGTTAAAGTGTTATGAAAAAAAAGGCTGTTGGGGGCTAGGGAGTATCGAGTTGATCATTATACATGAAGAAATAACCAATTTCATCGTTTGGTTTATGTTTTACACGCGTTTTAAATTTTATTGCCGAAATCGCTTTTTCTCGCCGAGATAAGCACGTTTTCTGAAATGCCGCTCTCCCGTCACTCTGGTTAAAGTGTTATGAAAAAAAAGGCTGTTGGGGGCTAGGGAGTATCGAGTTGATCATTATACATAAGGAAATAACCAATTTCATCGTTTGGTTTATGTTTTACACGCGTTTTAAATTTTATTGCCGAAATCGCTTTTTCTCGCCGAGATAAGCACGTTTTCTGAAATGCCGCTCTCCCGTCACTCTGGTTAAAGTGTTATGAAAAAAAAGGCTGTTGGGGGCTAGGGAGTATCGAGTTGATCATTATACATGAAGAAATAACCAATTTCATCGTTTGGTTTATGTTTTACACGCGTTTTAAATTTTATTGCCGAAATCGCTTTTTCTCGCCGAGATAAGCACGTTTTCTGAAATGCCGCTCTCCCGTCACTCTGGTTAAAGTGTTATGAAAAAAAAGGCTGTTGGGGGCTAGGGAGTATCGAGTTGATCATTATACATGAAGAAATAACCAATTTCATCGTTTGGTTTATGTTTTACACGCGTTTTAAATTTTATTGCCGAAATCGCTTTTTCTCGCCGAGATAAGCACGTTTTCTGAAATGCCGCTCTCCCGTCACTCTGGTTAAAGTGTTATGAAAAAAAAAGGCTGTTGGGGGCTAGGGAGTATCGAGTTGATCATTATACATGAAGAAATAACCAATTTCATCGTTTGGTTTATGTTTTACACGCGTTTTAAATTTTATTGCCGAAATCGCTTTTTCTCGCCGAGATAAGCACGTTTTCTGAAATGCCGCTCTCCCGTCACTCTGGTTAAAGTGTTATGAAAAAAAAGGCTGTTGGGGGCTAGGGAGTATCGAGTTGATCATTATACACGAAGAAATAACCAATTTCATCGTTTGGTTTATGTTTTACACGCGTTTTAAATTTTATTGCCGAAATCGCTTTTTCTCGCCGAGATAAGCACGTTTTCTGAAATGCCGCTCTCCCGTCACTCTGGTTAAAGTGTTATGAAAAAAAAGGCTGTTGGGGGCTAGGGAGTATCGAGTTGATCATTATACATGAAGAAATAACCAATTTCATCGTTTGGTTTATGTTTTACACGCGTTTTAAATTTTATTGCCGAAATCGCTTTTTCTCGCCGAGATAAGCACGTTTTCTGAAATGCCGCTCTCCCGTCACTCTGGTTAAAGTGTTATGAAAAAAAAGGCTGTTGGGGGCTAGGGAGTATCGAGTTGATCATTATACATGAAGAAATAACCAATTTCATTGTTTGGTTTATGTTTTACACGCGTTTTAAATTTTATTGCCGAAATCGCTTTTTCTCGCCGAGATAAGCACGTTTTCTGAAATGCCGCTCTCCCGTCACTCTGGTTAAAGTGTTATGAAAAAAAAGGCTGTTGGGGGCTAGGGAGTATCGAGTTGATCATTATACATGAAGAAATAACCAATTTCATCGTTTGGTTTATGTTTTACACGCGTTTTAAATTTTATTGCCGAAATCGCTTTTTCTCGCCGAGATAAGCACGTTTTCTGAAATGCCGCTCTCCCGTCACTCTGGTTAAAGTGTTATGAAAAAAAAGGCTGTTGGGGGCTAGGGAGTATCGAGTTGATCATTATACATGAAGAAATAACCAATTTCATCGTTTGGTTTATGTTTTACACGCGTTTTAAATTTTATTGCCGAAATCGCTTGTTCTCGCCGAGATAAGCACGTTTTCTGAAATGCCGCTCTCCCGTCACTCTGGTTAAAGTGTTATGAAAAAAAAGGCTGTTGGGGGCTAGGGAGTATCGAGTTGATCATTATACATGAAGAAATAACCAATTTCATCGTTTGGTTTATGTTTTACACGCGTTTTAAATTTTATTGCCGAAATCGCTTTTTCTCGCCGAGATAAGCACGTTTTCTGAAATGCCGCTCTCCCGTCACTCTGGTTAAAGTGTTATGAAAAAAAAGGCTGTTGGGGGCTAGGGAGTATCGAGTTGATCATTATACATGAAGAAATAACCAATTTCATCGTTTGGTTTATGTTTTACACGCGTTTTAAATTTTATTGCCGAAATCGCTTTTTCTCGCCGAGATAAGCACGTTTTCTGAAATGCCGCTCTCCCGTCACTCTGGTTAAAGTGTTATGAAAAAAAAGGCTGTTGGGGGCTAGGGAGTATCGAGTTGATCATTATACATGAAGAAATAACCAATTTCATCGTTTGGTTTATGTTTTACACGCGTTTTAAATTTTATTGCCGAAATCGCTTTTTCTCGCCGAGATAAGCACGTTTTCTGAAATGCCGCTCTCCCGTCACTCTGGTTAAAGTGTTATGAAAAAAAAGGCTGTTGGGGGCTAGGGAGTATCGAGTTGATCATTATACATGAAGAAATAACCAATTTCATCGTTTGGTTTATGTTTTACACGATGCTGAGCTCCAGCTGGAAGTGTAAAAAGAACCGGGCTGGTTAAAAAAAGAACCGGGCGACCCGGTAAAATTGCTTAGCCGGGGCTCTGGAAGCCTAACACGGCGTGATCTTGTCCAAAAAGCCGCTGCTGAGCTCCAGCTGGAAGTGTAAAAAGAACCGGGCTGGTTAAAAAAAAGAACCGGGCGACCCGGTAAAATTGCTTAGCCGGGGCTCTGGAAGCCTAACACGGCGTGATCTTGTCCAAAAAGCCGCTGCTGAGCTCCAGCTGGAAGTGTAAAAAGAACCGGGCTGGTTAAAAAAAAGAACCGGGCGGCCCGGTAAAATTGCTTAGCCGGGGGTCTGGAAGCCTAACCCGGCGTGATACTGTGCAAAAAGCCGCTGCTGAGCTCCAGCTGGAAGTGTAAAAAAAACCGGGCTGGTTAAAAAAAAGAACCGGGCGACCCTGTAAAATTGCTTAGCCGGGGCTCTGGAAGCCTAACACGGCGTGATCTTGTCCAAAAACCCGCTGCTGAGCTCCAGCTGGAAGTGTAAAAAGAACCGGGCTGGTTAAAAAAAAGAACCGGGCGGGCCGGTAAAATTGCTTAGCCGGGGCTCTGGAAGCCTAACACGGCGTGATCTTGTCCAAAAAGCCGCTCGTGAGCTCCAGCTGGAAGTGTAAAAAGAACCGGGCTGGTTCAAAAAAAGAACCGGGCGGCCCGGTAGAATTGCTTAGCCGAGGTCCTGGAAGCCTAACCCGGCGTGATCTTGCGCAAAAAGCCGCTGCTGAGCTCCAGCTGGAAGTGTAAAAAGAACCGGGCTGGTTCAAAAAAAGAACCGGGCGGCCCGGTAAAATTGCTTAGCCGGGGTCCTGGAAGCCTAACGCGGCGTGATCTTGCCCGAAAGTCGGCCTCTATACTTCCATATTAGGTACCAGGCGCTCAGAGCCAACTTGGCAAAAATTTTCTAAGTGCCCACGGCTCTGCGGGGATTGTGCGTCCGACCCGCGCCGGTTCTCCAGCCGGCCTAAAATAACGCAAAACCAGCCTCTCCCCCTGGAGCTCACAGCCAAAGGCGAAACTTTTCTAAGTGCCTACGGCTCTGCGGGCTTTTGAGTCCGCCCCGCGCCGGTTCGTCGGTCGGCCTCAAAAAGCGAAAAATCAGCCTCTCTCCCTGGAGCTCGACTCGAGTTGATCATTATACATGAAGAAATAACCAATTTTATCGTTTGGTTTATGTTTTACACGCGTTTTAAATTTTATTGCCGAAATCGCTTTTTCTCGCCGAGATAAGCACGTTTTCTGAAATGCCGCTCTCCCGTCACTCTGGTTAAAGTGTTATGAAAAAAAAGGCTGTTGGGGGCTAGGGAGTATCGAGTTGATCATTATACATGAAGAAATAACCAATTTCATCGTTTGGTTTATGTTTTACACGCGTTTTAAATTTTATTGCCGAAATCGCTTTTTCTCGCCGAGATAAGCACGTTTTCTGAAATGCCGCTCTCCCGTCACTCTGGTTAAAGTGTTATGAAAAAAAAGGCTGTTGGGGGCTAGGGAGTATCGAGTTGATCATTATACATGAAGAAATAACCAATTTCATCGTTTGGTTTATGTTTTACACGCGTTTTAAATTTTATTGCCGAAATCGCTTTTTCTCGCCGAGATAAGCACGTTTTCTGAAATGCCGCTCTCCCGTCACTCTGGTTAAAGTGTTATGAAAAAAAAGGCTGTTGGGGGCTAGGGAGTATCGAGTTGATCATTATACATGAAGAAATAACCAATTTCATCGTTTGGTTTATGTTTTACACGCGTTTTAAATTTTATTGCCGAAATCGCTTTTTCTCGCCGAGATAAGCACGTTTTCTGAAATGCCGCTCTCCCGTCACTCTGGTTAAAGTGTTATGAAAAAAAAGGCTGTTGGGGGCTAGGGAGTATCGAGTTGATCATTATACATGAAGAAATAACCAATTTCATCGTTTGGTTTATGTTTTACACGCGTTTTAAATTTTATTGCCGAAATCGCTTTTTCTCGCCGAGATAAGCACGTTTTCTGAAATGCCGCTCTCCCGTCACTCTGGTTAAAGTGTTGTGAAAAAAAAGGCTGTTAGGGGCTAGGGAGTATCGAGTTGATCATTATACATGAAGAAATAACCAATTTCATCGTTTGGTTTATGTTTTACACGCGTTTTAAATTTTATTGCCGAAATCGCTTTTTCTCGCCGAGATAAGCACGTTTTCTGAAATGCCGCTCTCCCGTCACTCTGGTTAAAGTGTTATGAAAAAAAAGGCTGTTGGGGGCTAGGGAGTATCGAGTTGATCATTATACATGAAGAAATAACCAATTTCATCGTTTGGTTTATGTTTTACACGATGCTGAGCTCCAGCTGGAAGTGTAAAAAGAACCGGGCTGGTTAAAAAAAGAACCGGGCGACCCGGTAAAATTGCTTAGCCGGGGCTCTGGAAGCCTAACACGGCGTGATCTTGTCCAAAAAGCCGCTGCTGAGCTCCAGCTGGAAGTGTAAAAAGAACCGGGCTGGTTAAAAAAAAGAACCGGGCGACCCGGTAAAATTGCTTAGCCGGGGCTCTGGAAGCCTAACACGGCGTGATCTTGTCCAAAAAGCCGCTGCTGAGCTCCAGCTGGAAGTGTAAAAAGAACCGGGCTGGTTAAAAAAAAGAACCGGGCGGCCCGGTAAAATTGCTTAGCCGGGGCTCTGGAAGCCTAACCCGGCGTGATACTGTGCAAAAAGCCGCTGCTGAGCTCCAGCTGGAAGTGTAAAAAAAACCGGGCTGGTTAAAAAAAAGAACCGGGCGACCCTGTAAAATTGCTTAGCCGGGGCTCTGGAAGCCTAACACGGCGTGATCTTGTCCAAAAACCCGCTGCTGAGCTCCAGCTGGAAGTGTAAAAAGAACCGGGCTGGTTAAAAAAAAGAACCGGGCGGGCCGGTAAAATTGCTTAGCCGGGGCTCTGGAAGCCTAACACGGCGTGATCTTGTCCAAAAAGCCGCTCGTGAGCTCCAGCTGGAAGTGTAAAAAGAACCGGGCTGGTTCAAAAAAAGAACCGGGCGGCCCGGTAGAATTGCTTAGCCGAGGTCCTGGAAGCCTAACCCGGCGTGATCTTGCGCAAAAAGCCGCTGCTGAGCTCCAGCTGGAAGTGTAAAAAGAACCGGGCTGGTTCAAAAAAAGAACCGGGCGGCCCGGTAAAATTGCTTAGCCGGGGTCCTGGAAGCCTAACGCGGCGTGATCTTGCCCGAAAGTCGGCCTCTATACTTCCATATTAGGTACCAGGCGCTCAGAGCCAACTTGGCAAAAATTTTCTAAGTGCCCACGGCTCTGCGGGGATTGTGCGTCCGACCCGCGCCGGTTCTCCAGCCGGCCTAAAATAACGCAAAACCAGCCTCTCCCCCTGGAGCTCACAGCCAAAGGCGAAACTTTTCTAAGTGCCTACGGCTCTGCGGGCTTTTGAGTCCGCCTCGCGCCGGTTCGTCGGTCGGCCTCAAAAAGCGAAAAATCAGCCTCTCTCCCTGGAGCTCGACTCGAGTTGATCATTATACATGAAGAAATAACCAATTTTATCGTTTGGTTTATGTTTTACACGCGTTTTAAATTTTATTGCCGAAATCGCTTTTTCTCGCCGAGATAAGCACGTTTTCTGAAATGCCGCTCTCCCGTCACTCTGGTTAAAGTGTTATGAAAAAAAAGGCTGTTGGGGGCTAGGGAGTATCGAGTTGATCATTATACATGAAGAAATAACCAATTTCATCGTTTGGTTTATGTTTTACACGCGTTTTAAATTTTATTGCCGAAATCGCTTTTTCTCGCCGAGATAAGCACGTTTTCTGAAATGCCGCTCTCCCGTCACTCTGGTTAAAGTGTTATGAAAAAAAAGGCTGTTGGGGGCTAGGGAGTATCGAGTTGATCATTATACATGAAGAAATAACCAATTTCATCGTTTGGTTTATGTTTTACACGCGTTTTAAATTTTATTGCCGAAATCGCTTTTTCTCGCCGAGATAAGCACGTTTTCTGAAATGCCGCTCTCCCGTCACTCTGGTTAAAGTGTTATGAAAAAAAAGGCTGTTGGGGGCTAGGGAGTATCGAGTTGATCATTATACATGAAGAAATAACCAATTTCATCGTTTGGTTTATGTTTTACACGCGTTTTAAATTTTATTGCCGAAATCGCTTTTTCTCGCCGAGATAAGCACGTTTTCTGAAATGCCGCTCTCCCGTCACTCTGGTTAAAGTGTTATGAAAAAAAAGGCTGTTGGGGGCTAGGGAGTATCGAGTTGATCATTATACATGAAGAAATAACCAATTTCATCGTTTGGTTTATGTTTTACACGCGTTTTAAATTTTATTGCCGAAATCGCTTTTTCTCGCCGAGATAAGCACGTTTTCTGAAATGCCGCTCTCCCGTCACTCTGGTTAAAGTGTTATGAAAAAAAAGGCTGTTGGGGGCTAGGGAGTATCGAGTTGATCATTATACATGAAGAAATAACCAATTTCGTCGTTTGGTTTATGTTTTACACGCGTTTTAAATTTTATTGCCGAAATCGCTTTTTCTCGCCGAGATAAGCACGTTTTCTGAAATGCCGCTCTCCCGTCACTCTGGTTAAAGTGTTATGAAAAAAAAGGCTGTTGGGGGCTAGGGAGTATCGAGTTGAACATTATACATGAAGAAATAACCAATTTCATCGTTTGGTTTATGTTTTACACGCGTTTTTAATTTTATTGCCGAAATCGCTTTTTCTCGCCGAGATAAGCACGTTTTCTGAAATGCCGCTCTCCCGTCACTCTGGTTAAAGTGTTATGAAAAAAAAAGGCTGTTGGGGGCTAGGGAGTATCGAGTTGATCATTATACATGAAGAAATAACCAATTTCATCGTTTGGTTTATGTTTTACACGCGTTTTAAATTTTATTGCCGAAATCGCTTTTTCTCGCCGAGATAAGCACGTTTTCTGAAATGCCGCTCTCCCGTCACTCTGGTTAAAGTGTTATGAAAAAAAAGGCTGTTGGGGGCTAGGGAGTATCGAGTTGATCTTTATACATGAAGAAATAACCAATTTCATCGTTTGGTTTATGTTTTACACGCGTTTTAAATTTTATTGCCGAAATCGCTTTTTCTCGCCGAGATAAGCACGTTTTCTGAAATGCCGCTCTCCCGTCACTCTGGTTAAAGTGTTATGAAAAAAAAAGGCTGTTGGGGGCTAGAGAGTATCGAGTTGATCATTATACATGAAGAAATAACCAATTTCATCGTTTGGTTTATGTTTTACACGCGTTTTAAATTTTATTGCCGAAATCGCTTTTTCTCGCCGAGATAAGCACGTTTTCTGAAATGCCGCTCTCCCGTCACTCTGGTTAAAGTGTTATGAAAAAAAAGGCTGTTGGGGGCTAGGGAGTATCGAGTTGATCATTATACATGAAGAAATAACCAATTTCATCGTTTGGTTTATGTTTTACACGCGTTTTAAATTTTATTGCCGAAATCGCTTTTTCTCGCCGAGATAAGCACGTTTTCTGAAATGCCGCTCTCCCGTCACTCTGGTTAAAGTGTTATGAAAAAAAAAGGCTGTTGGGGGCTAGGGAGTATCGAGTTGATCATTATACATGAAGAAATAACCAATTTCATCGTTTGGTTTATGTTTTACACGCGTTTTAAATTTTATTGCCGAAATCGCTTTTTCTCGCCGAGATAAGCACGTTTTCTGAAATGCCGCTCTCCCGTCACTCTGGTTAAAGTGTTATGAAAAAAAAGGCTGTTGGGGGCTAGGGAGTATCGAGTTGATCATTATACATGAAGAAATAACCAATTTCATCGTTTGGTTTATGTTTTACACGCGTTTTAAATTTTATTGCCGAAATCGCTTTTTCTCGCCGAGATAAGCACGTTTTCTGAAATGCCGCTCTCCCGTCACTCTGGTTAAAGTGTTATGAAAAAAAAGGCTGTTGGGGGCTAGGGAGTATCGAGTTGATCATTATACATGAAGAAATAACCAATTTCATCGTTTGGTTTATGTTTTACACGCGTTTTAAATTTTATTGCCGAAATCGCTTTTTCTCGCCGAGATAAGCACGTTTTCTGAAATGCCGCTCTCCCGTCACTCTGGTTAAAGTGTTATGAAAAAAAAGGCTGTTGGGGGCTAGGGAGTATCGAGTTGATCATTATACATGAAGAAATAACCAATTTCATCGTTTGGTTTATGTTTTACACGCGTTTTAAATTTTATTGCCGAAATCGCTTTTTCTCGCCGAGATAAGCACGTTTTCTGAAATGCCGCTCTCCCGTCACTCTGGTTAAAGTGTTATGAAAAAAAAGGCTGTTGGGGGCTAGGGAGTATCGAGTTGATCATTATACATGAAGAAATAACCAATTTCATCGTTTGGTTTATGTTTTACACGCGTTTTAAATTTTATTGCCGAAATCGCTTTTTCTCGCCGAGATAAGCACGTTTTCTGAAATGCCGCTCTCCCGTCACTCTGGTTAAAGTGTTATGAAAAAAAAGGCTGTTGGGGGCTAGGGAGTATCGAGTTGATCATTATACATGAAGAAATAACCAATTTCATCGTTTGGTTTATGTTTTACACGCGTTTTAAATTTTATTGCCGAAATCGCTTTTTCTCGCCGAGATAAGCACGTTTTCTGAAATGCCGCTCTCCCGTCACTCTGGTTAAAGTGTTATGAAAAAAAAGGCTGTTGGGGGCTAGGGAGTATCGAGTTGATCATTATACATGAAGAAATAACCAATTTCATCGTTTGGTTTATGTTTTACACGCGTTTTAAATTTTATTGCCGAAATCGCTTTTTCTCGCCGAGATAAGCACGTTTTCTGAAATGCCGCTCTCCCGTCACTCTGGTTAAAGTGTTATGAAAAAAAAGGCTGTTGGGGGCTAGGGAGTATCGAGTTGATCATTATACATGAAGAAATAACCAATTTCATCGTTTGGTTTATGTTTTACACGCGTTTTAAATTTTATTGCCGAAATCGCTTTTTCTCGCCGAGATAAGCACGTTTTCTGAAATGCCGCTCTCCCGTCACTCTGGTTAAAGTGTTATGAAAAAAAAGGCTGTTGGGGGCTAGGGAGTATCGAGTTGATCATTATACATGAAGAAATAACCAATTTCATCGTTTGGTTTATGTTTTACACGCGTTTTAAATTTTATTGCCGAAATCGCTTTTTCTCGCCGAGATAAGCACGTTTTCTGAAATGCCGCTCTCCCGTCACTCTGGTTAAAGTGTTATGAAAAAAAAGGCTGTTGGGGGCTAGGGAGTATCGAGTTGATCATTATACATGAAGAAATAACCAATTTCATCGTTTGGTTTATGTTTTACACGCGTTTTAAATTTTATTGCCGAAATCGCTTTTTCTCGCCGAGATAAGCACGTTTTCTGAAATGCCGCTCTCCCGTCACTCTGGTTAAAGTGTTATGAAAAAAAAGGCTGTTGGGGGCTAGGGAGTATCGAGTTGATCATTATACATGAAGAAATAACCAATTTCATCGTTTGGTTTATGTTTTACACGCGTTTTAAATTTTATTGCCGAAATCGCTTTTTCTCGCCGAGATAAGCACGTTTTCTGAAATGCCGCTCTCCCGTCACTCTGGTTAAAGTGTTATGAAAAAAAAGGCTGTTGGGGGCTAGGGAGTATCGAGTTGATCATTATACATGAAGAAATAACCAATTTCATCGTTTGGTTTATGTTTTACACGCGTTTTAAATTTTATTGCCGAAATCGCTTTTTCTCGCCGAGATAAGCACGTTTTCTGAAATGCCGCTCTCCCGTCACTCTGGTTAAAGTGTTATGAAAAAAAAGGCTGTTGGGGGCTAGGGAGTATCGAGTTGATCATTATACATGAAGAAATAACCAATTTCATCGTTTGGTTTATGTTTTACACGCGTTTTAAATTTTATTGCCGAAATCGCTTTTTCTCGCCGAGATAAGCACGTTTTCTGAAATGCCGCTCTCCCGTCACTCTGGTTAAAGTGTTATGAAAAAAAAGGCTGTTGGGGGCTAGGGAGTATCGAGTTGATCATTATACATGAAGAAATAACCAATTTCATCGTTTGGTTTATGTTTTACACGCGTTTTAAATTTTATTGCCGAAATCGCTTTTTCTCGCCGAGATAAGCACGTTTTCTGAAATGCCGCTCTCCCGTCACTCTGGTTAAAGTGTTATGAAAAAAAAGGCTGTTGGGGGCTAGGGAGTATCGAGTTGATCATTATACATGAAGAAATAACCAATTTCATCGTTTGGTTTATGTTTTACACGCGTTTTAAATTTTATTGCCGAAATCGCTTTTTCTCGCCGAGATAAGCACGTTTTCTGAAATGCCGCTCTCCCGTCACTCTGGTTAAAGTGTTATGAAAAAAAAGGCTGTTGGGGGCTAGGGAGTATCGAGTTGATCATTATACATGAAGAAATAACCAATTTCATCGTTTGGTTTATGTTTTACACGCGTTTTAAATTTTATTGCCGAAATCGCTTTTTCTCGCCGAGATAAGCACGTTTTCTGAAATGCCGCTCTCCCGTCACTCTGGTTAAAGTGTTATGAAAAAAAAGGCTGTTGGGGGCTAGGGAGTATCGAGTTGATCATTATACATGAAGAAATAACCAATTTCATCGTTTGGTTTATGTTTTACACGCGTTTTAAATTTTATTGCCGAAATCGCTTTTTCTCGCCGACGATAAGCACGTTTTCTGAAATGCCGCTCTCCCGTCACTCTGGTTAAAGTGTTATGAAAAAAAAGGCTGTTGGGGGCTAGGGAGTATCGAGTTGATCATTATACATGAAGAAATAACCAATTTCATCGTTTGGTTTATGTTTACACGCGTTTTAAATTTTATTGCCGAAATCGCTTTTTCTCGCCGAGATAAGCACGTTTTCTGAAATGCCGCTCTCCCGTCACTCTGGTTAAAGTGTTATGAAAAAAAAGGCTGTTGGGGGCTAGGGAGTATCGAGTTGATCATTATACATGAAGAAATAACCAATTTCATCGTTTGGTTTATGTTTTACACGCGTTTTAAATTTTATTGCCGAAATCGCTTTTTCTCGCCGAGATAAGCACGTTTTCTGAAATGCCGCTCTCCCGTCACTCTGGTTAAAGTGTTATGAAAAAAAAGGCTGTTGGGGGCTAGGGAGTATCGAGTTGATCATTATACATGAAGAAATAACCAATTTCATCGTTTGGTTTATGTTTTACACGCGTTTTAAATTTTATTGCCGAAATCGCTTTTTCTCGCCGAGATAAGCACGTTTTCTGAAATGCCGCTCTCCCGTCACTCTGGTTAAAGTGTTATGAAAAAAAAGGCTGTTGGGGGCTAGGGAGTATCGAGTTGATCATTATACATGAAGAAATAACCAATTTCATCGTTTGGTTTATGTTTTACACGCGTTTTAAATTTTATTGCCGAAATCGCTTTTTCTCGCCGAGATAAGCACGTTTTCTGAAATGCCGCTCTCCCGTCACTCTGGTTAAAGTGTTATGAAAAAAAAGGCTGTTGGGGGCTAGGGAGTATCGAGTTGATCATTATACATGAAGAAATAACCAATTTCATCGTTTGGTTTATGTTTTACACGCGTTTTAAATTTTATTGCCGAAATCGCTTTTTCTCGCCGAGATAAGCACGTTTTCTGAAATGCCGCTCTCCCGTCACTCTGGTTAAAGTGTTATGAAAAAAAAGGCTGTTGGGGGCTAGGGAGTATCGAGTTGATCATTATACATGAAGAAATAACCAATTTCATCGTTTGGTTTATGTTTTACACGCGTTTTAAATTTTATTGCCGAAATCGCTTTTTCTCGCCGAGATAAGCACGTTTTCTGAAATGCCGCTCTCCCGTCACTCTGGTTAAAGTGTTATGAAAAAAAAGGCTGTTGGGGGCTAGGGAGTATCGAGTTGATCATTATACATGAAGAAATAACCAATTTCATCGTTTGGTTTATGTTTTACACGCGTTTTAAATTTTATTGCCGAAATCGCTTTTTCTCGCCGAGATAAGCACGTTTTCTGAAATGCCGCTCTCCCGTCACTCTGGTTAAAGTGTTATGAAAAAAAAGGCTGTTGGGGGCTAGGGAGTATCGAGTTGATCATTATACATGAAGAAATAACCAATTTCATCGTTTGGTTTATGTTTTACACGCGTTTTAAATTTTATTGCCGAAATCGCTTTTTCTCGCCGAGATAAGCACGTTTTCTGAAATGCCGCTCTCCCGTCACTCTGGTTAAAGTGTTATGAAAAAAAAGGCTGTTGGGGGCTAGGGAGTATCGAGTTGATCATTATACATGAAGAAATAACCAATTTCATCGTTTGGTTTATGTTTTACACGCGTTTTAAATTTTATTGCCGAAATCGCTTTTTCTCGCCGAGATAAGCACGTTTTCTGAAATGCCGCTCTCCCGTCACTCTGGTTAAAGTGTTATGAAAAAAAAGGCTGTTGGGGGCTAGGGAGTATCGAGTTGATCATTATACATGAAGAAATAACCAATTTCATCGTTTGGTTTATGTTTTACACGCGTTTTAAATTTTATTGCCGAAATCGCTTTTTCTCGCCGAGATAAGCACGTTTTCTGAAATGCCGCTCTCCCGTCACTCTGGTTAAAGTGTTATGAAAAAAAAGGCTGTTGGGGGCTAGGGAGTATCGAGTTGATCATTATACATGAAGAAATAACCAATTTCATCGTTTGGTTTATGTTTTACACGCGTTTTAAATTTTATTGCCGAAATCGCTTTTTCTCGCCGAGATAAGCACGTTTTCTGAAATGCCGCTCTCCCGTCACTCTGGTTAAAGTGTTATGAAAAAAAAGGCTGTTGGGGGCTAGGGAGTATCGAGTTGATCATTATACATGAAGAAATAACCAATTTCATCGTTTGGTTTATGTTTTACACGCGTTTTAAATTTTATTGCCGAAATCGCTTTTTCTCGCCGAGATAAGCACGTTTTCTGAAATGCCGCTCTCCCGTCACTCTGGTTAAAGTGTTATGAAAAAAAAGGCTGTTGGGGGCTAGGGAGTATCGAGTTGATCATTATACATGAAGAAATAACCAATTTCATCGTTTGGTTTATGTTTTACACGCGTTTTAAATTTTATTGCCGAAATCGCTTTTTCTCGCCGAGATAAGCACGTTTTCTGAAATGCCGCTCTCCCGTCACTCTGGTTAAAGTGTTATGAAAAAAAAGGCTGTTGGGGGCTAGGGAGTATCGAGTTGATCATTATACATGAAGAAATAACCAATTTCATCGTTTGGTTTATGTTTTACACGCGTTTTAAATTTTATTGCCGAAATCGCTTTTTCTCGCCGAGATAAGCACGTTTTCTGAAATGCCGCTCTCCCGTCACTCTGGTTAAAGTGTTATGAAAAAAAAGGCTGTTGGGGGCTAGGGAGTATCGAGTTGATCATTATACATGAAGAAATAACCAATTTCATCGTTTGGTTTATGTTTTACACGCGTTTTAAATTTTATTGCCGAAATCGCTTTTTCTCGCCGAGATAAGCACGTTTTCTGAAATGCCGCTCTCCCGTCACTCTGGTTAAAGTGTTATGAAAAAAAAGGCTGTTGGGGGCTAGGGAGTATCGAGTTGATCATTATACATGAAGAAATAACCAATTTCATCGTTTGGTTTATGTTTTACACGCGTTTTAAATTTTATTGCCGAAATCGCTTTTTCTCGCCGAGATAAGCACGTTTTCTGAAATGCCGCTCTCCCGTCACTCTGGTTAAAGTGTTATGAAAAAAAAGGCTGTTGGGGGCTAGGGAGTATCGAGTTGATCATTATACATGAAGAAATAACCAATTTCATCGTTTGGTTTATGTTTTACACGCGTTTTAAATTTTATTGCCGAAATCGCTTTTTCTCGCCGAGATAAGCACGTTTTCTGAAATGCCGCTCTCCCGTCACTCTGGTTAAAGTGTTATGAAAAAAAAGGCTGTTGGGGGCTAGGGAGTATCGAGTTGATCATTATACATGAAGAAATAACCAATTTCATCGTTTGGTTTATGTTTTACACGCGTTTTAAATTTTATTGCCGAAATCGCTTTTTCTCGCCGAGATAAGCACGTTTTCTGAAATGCCGCTCTCCCGTCACTCTGGTTAAAGTGTTATGAAAAAAAAGGCTGTTGGGGGCTAGGGAGTATCGAGTTGATCATTATACATGAAGAAATAACCAATTTCATCGTTTGGTTTATGTTTTACACGCGTTTTAAATTTTATTGCCGAAATCGCTTTTTCTCGCCGAGATAAGCACGTTTTCTGAAATGCCGCTCTCCCGTCACTCTGGTTAAAGTGTTATGAAAAAAAAGGCTGTTGGGGGCTAGGGAGTATCGAGTTGATCATTATACATGAAGAAATAACCAATTTCATCGTTTGGTTTATGTTTTACACGCGTTTTAAATTTTATTGCCGAAATCGCTTTTTCTCGCCGAGATAAGCACGTTTTCTGAAATGCCGCTCTCCCGTCACTCTGGTTAAAGTGTTATGAAAAAAAAGGCTGTTGGGGGCTAGGGAGTATCGAGTTGATCATTATACATGAAGAAATAACCAATTTCATCGTTTGGTTTATGTTTTACACGCGTTTTAAATTTTATTGCCGAAATCGCTTTTTCTCGCCGAGATAAGCACGTTTTCTGAAATGCCGCTCTCCCGTCACTCTGGTTAAAGTGTTATGAAAAAAAAGGCTGTTGGGGGCTAGGGAGTATCGAGTTGATCATTATACATGAAGAAATAACCAATTTCATCGTTTGGTTTATGTTTTACACGCGTTTTAAATTTTATTGCCGAAATCGCTTTTTCTCGCCGAGATAAGCACGTTTTCTGAAATGCCGCTCTCCCGTCACTCTGGTTAAAGTGTTATGAAAAAAAAGGCTGTTGGGGGCTAGGGAGTATCGAGTTGATCATTATACATGAAGAAATAACCAATTTCATCGTTTGGTTTATGTTTTACACGCGTTTTAAATTTTATTGCCGAAATCGCTTTTTCTCGCCGAGATAAGCACGTTTTCTGAAATGCCGCTCTCCCGTCACTCTGGTTAAAGTGTTATGAAAAAAAAGGCTGTTGGGGGCTAGGGAGTATCGAGTTGATCATTATACATGAAGAAATAACCAATTTCATCGTTTGGTTTATGTTTTACACGCGTTTTAAATTTTATTGCCGAAATCGCTTTTTCTCGCCGAGATAAGCACGTTTTCTGAAATGCCGCTCTCCCGTCACTCTGGTTAAAGTGTTATGAAAAAAAAGGCTGTTGGGGGCTAGGGAGTATCGAGTTGATCATTATACATGAAGAAATAACCAATTTCATCGTTTGGTTTATGTTTTACACGCGTTTTAAATTTTATTGCCGAAATCGCTTTTTCTCGCCGAGATAAGCACGTTTTCTGAAATGCCGCTCTCCCGTCACTCTGGTTAAAGTGTTATGAAAAAAAAGGCTGTTGGGGGCTAGGGAGTATCGAGTTGATCATTATACATGAAGAAATAACCAATTTCATCGTTTGGTTTATGTTTTACACGCGTTTTAAATTTTATTGCCGAAATCGCTTTTTCTCGCCGAGATAAGCACGTTTTCTGAAATGCCGCTCTCCCGTCACTCTGGTTAAAGTGTTATGAAAAAAAAGGCTGTTGGGGGCTAGGGAGTATCGAGTTGATCATTATACATGAAGAAATAACCAATTTCATCGTTTGGTTTATGTTTTACACGCGTTTTAAATTTTATTGCCGAAATCGCTTTTTCTCGCCGAGATAAGCACGTTTTCTGAAATGCCGCTCTCCCGTCACTCTGGTTAAAGTGTTATGAAAAAAAAGGCTGTTGGGGGCTAGGGAGTATCGAGTTGATCATTATACATGAAGAAATAACCAATTTCATCGTTTGGTTTATGTTTTACACGCGTTTTAAATTTTATTGCCGAAATCGCTTTTTCTCGCCGAGATAAGCACGTTTTCTGAAATGCCGCTCTCCCGTCACTCTGGTTAAAGTGTTATGAAAAAAAAGGCTGTTGGGGGCTAGGGAGTATCGAGTTGATCATTATACATGAAGAAATAACCAATTTCATCGTTTGGTTTATGTTTTACACGCGTTTTAAATTTTATTGCCGAAATCGCTTTTTCTCGCCGAGATAAGCACGTTTTCTGAAATGCCGCTCTCCCGTCACTCTGGTTAAAGTGTTATGAAAAAAAAGGCTGTTGGGGGCTAGGGAGTATCGAGTTGATCATTATACATGAAGAAATAACCAATTTCATCGTTTGGTTTATGTTTTACACGCGTTTTAAATTTTATTGCCGAAATCGCTTTTTCTCGCCGAGATAAGCACGTTTTCTGAAATGCCGCTCTCCCGTCACTCTGGTTAAAGTGTTATGAAAAAAAAGGCTGTTGGGGGCTAGGGAGTATCGAGTTGATCATTATACATGAAGAAATAACCAATTTCATCGTTTGGTTTATGTTTTACACGCGTTTTAAATTTTATTGCCGAAATCGCTTTTTCTCGCCGAGATAAGCACGTTTTCTGAAATGCCGCTCTCCCGTCACTCTGGTTAAAGTGTTATGAAAAAAAAGGCTGTTGGGGGCTAGGGAGTATCGAGTTGATCATTATACATGAAGAAATAACCAATTTCATCGTTTGGTTTATGTTTTACACGCGTTTTAAATTTTATTGCCGAAATCGCTTTTTCTCGCCGAGATAAGCACGTTTTCTGAAATGCCGCTCTCCCGTCACTCTGGTTAAAGTGTTATGAAAAAAAAGGCTGTTGGGGGCTAGGGAGTATCGAGTTGATCATTATACATGAAGAAATAACCAATTTCATCGTTTGGTTTATGTTTTACACGCGTTTTAAATTTTATTGCCGAAATCGCTTTTTCTCGCCGAGATAAGCACGTTTTCTGAAATGCCGCTCTCCCGTCACTCTGGTTAAAGTGTTATGAAAAAAAAGGCTGTTGGGGGCTAGGGAGTATCGAGTTGATCATTATACATGAAGAAATAACCAATTTCATCGTTTGGTTTATGTTTTACACGCGTTTTAAATTTTATTGCCGAAATCGCTTTTTCTCGCCGAGATAAGCACGTTTTCTGAAATGCCGCTCTCCCGTCACTCTGGTTAAAGTGTTATGAAAAAAAAGGCTGTTGGGGGCTAGGGAGTATCGAGTTGATCATTATACATGAAGAAATAACCAATTTCATCGTTTGGTTTATGTTTTACACGCGTTTTAAATTTTATTGCCGAAATCGCTTTTTCTCGCCGAGATAAGCACGTTTTCTGAAATGCCGCTCTCCCGTCACTCTGGTTAAAGTGTTATGAAAAAAAAGGCTGTTGGGGGCTAGGGAGTATCGAGTTGATCATTATACATGAAGAAATAACCAATTTCATCGTTTGGTTTATGTTTTACACGCGTTTTAAATTTTATTGCCGAAATCGCTTTTTCTCGCCGAGATAAGCACGTTTTCTGAAATGCCGCTCTCCCGTCACTCTGGTTAAAGTGTTATGAAAAAAAAGGCTGTTGGGGGCTAGGGAGTATCGAGTTGATCATTATACATGAAGAAATAACCAATTTCATCGTTTGGTTTATGTTTTACACGCGTTTTAAATTTTATTGCCGAAATCGCTTTTTCTCGCCGAGATAAGCACGTTTTCTGAAATGCCGCTCTCCCGTCACTCTGGTTAAAGTGTTATGAAAAAAAAGGCTGTTGGGGGCTAGGGAGTATCGAGTTGATCATTATACATGAAGAAATAACCAATTTCATCGTTTGGTTTATGTTTTACACGCGTTTTAAATTTTATTGCCGAAATCGCTTTTTCTCGCCGAGATAAGCACGTTTTCTGAAATGCCGCTCTCCCGTCACTCTGGTTAAAGTGTTATGAAAAAAAAGGCTGTTGGGGGCTAGGGAGTATCGAGTTGATCATTATACATGAAGAAATAACCAATTTCATCGTTTGGTTTATGTTTTACACGCGTTTTAAATTTTATTGCCGAAATCGCTTTTTCTCGCCGAGATAAGCACGTTTTCTGAAATGCCGCTCTCCCGTCACTCTGGTTAAAGTGTTATGAAAAAAAAGGCTGTTGGGGGCTAGGGAGTATCGAGTTGATCATTATACATGAAGAAATAACCAATTTCATCGTTTGGTTTATGTTTTACACGCGTTTTAAATTTTATTGCCGAAATCGCTTTTTCTCGCCGAGATAAGCACGTTTTCTGAAATGCCGCTCTCCCGTCACTCTGGTTAAAGTGTTATGAAAAAAAAGGCTGTTGGGGGCTAGGGAGTATCGAGTTGATCATTATACATGAAGAAATAACCAATTTCATCGTTTGGTTTATGTTTTACACGCGTTTTAAATTTTATTGCCGAAATCGCTTTTTCTCGCCGAGATAAGCACGTTTTCTGAAATGCCGCTCTCCCGTCACTCTGGTTAAAGTGTTATGAAAAAAAAGGCTGTTGGGGGCTAGGGAGTATCGAGTTGATCATTATACATGAAGAAATAACCAATTTCATCGTTTGGTTTATGTTTTACACGCGTTTTAAATTTTATTGCCGAAATCGCTTTTTCTCGCCGAGATAAGCACGTTTTCTGAAATGCCGCTCTCCCGTCACTCTGGTTAAAGTGTTATGAAAAAAAAGGCTGTTGGGGGCTAGGGAGTATCGAGTTGATCATTATACATGAAGAAATAACCAATTTCATCGTTTGGTTTATGTTTTACACGCGTTTTAAATTTTATTGCCGAAATCGCTTTTTCTCGCCGAGATAAGCACGTTTTCTGAAATGCCGCTCTCCCGTCACTCTGGTTAAAGTGTTATGAAAAAAAAGGCTGTTGGGGGCTAGGGAGTATCGAGTTGATCATTATACATGAAGAAATAACCAATTTCATCGTTTGGTTTATGTTTTACACGCGTTTTAAATTTTATTGCCGAAATCGCTTTTTCTCGCCGAGATAAGCACGTTTTCTGAAATGCCGCTCTCCCGTCACTCTGGTTAAAGTGTTATGAAAAAAAAGGCTGTTGGGGGCTAGGGAGTATCGAGTTGATCATTATACATGAAGAAATAACCAATTTCATCGTTTGGTTTATGTTTTACACGCGTTTTAAATTTTATTGCCGAAATCGCTTTTTCTCGCCGAGATAAGCACGTTTTCTGAAATGCCGCTCTCCCGTCACTCTGGTTAAAGTGTTATGAAAAAAAAGGCTGTTGGGGGCTAGGGAGTATCGAGTTGATCATTATACATGAAGAAATAACCAATTTCATCGTTTGGTTTATGTTTTACACGCGTTTTAAATTTTATTGCCGAAATCGCTTTTTCTCGCCGAGATAAGCACGTTTTCTGAAATGCCGCTCTCCCGTCACTCTGGTTAAAGTGTTATGAAAAAAAAGGCTGTTGGGGGCTAGGGAGTATCGAGTTGATCATTATACATGAAGAAATAACCAATTTCATCGTTTGGTTTATGTTTTACACGCGTTTTAAATTTTATTGCCGAAATCGCTTTTTCTCGCCGAGATAAGCACGTTTTCTGAAATGCCGCTCTCCCGTCACTCTGGTTAAAGTGTTATGAAAAAAAAGGCTGTTGGGGGCTAGGGAGTATCGAGTTGATCATTATACATGAAGAAATAACCAATTTCATCGTTTGGTTTATGTTTTACACGCGTTTTAAATTTTATTGCCGAAATCGCTTTTTCTCGCCGAGATAAGCACGTTTTCTGAAATGCCGCTCTCCCGTCACTCTGGTTAAAGTGTTATGAAAAAAAAGGCTGTTGGGGGCTAGGGAGTATCGAGTTGATCATTATACATGAAGAAATAACCAATTTCATCGTTTGGTTTATGTTTTACACGCGTTTTAAATTTTATTGCCGAAATCGCTTTTTCTCGCCGAGATAAGCACGTTTTCTGAAATGCCGCTCTCCCGTCACTCTGGTTAAAGTGTTATGAAAAAAAAGGCTGTTGGGGGCTAGGGAGTATCGAGTTGATCATTATACATGAAGAAATAACCAATTTCATCGTTTGGTTTATGTTTTACACGCGTTTTAAATTTTATTGCCGAAATCGCTTTTTCTCGCCGAGATAAGCACGTTTTCTGAAATGCCGCTCTCCCGTCACTCTGGTTAAAGTGTTATGAAAAAAAAGGCTGTTGGGGGCTAGGGAGTATCGAGTTGATCATTATACATGAAGAAATAACCAATTTCATCGTTTGGTTTATGTTTTACACGCGTTTTAAATTTTATTGCCGAAATCGCTTTTTCTCGCCGAGATAAGCACGTTTTCTGAAATGCCGCTCTCCCGTCACTCTGGTTAAAGTGTTATGAAAAAAAAGGCTGTTGGGGGCTAGGGAGTATCGAGTTGATCATTATACATGAAGAAATAACCAATTTCATCGTTTGGTTTATGTTTTACACGCGTTTTAAATTTTATTGCCGAAATCGCTTTTTCTCGCCGAGATAAGCACGTTTTCTGAAATGCCGCTCTCCCGTCACTCTGGTTAAAGTGTTATGAAAAAAAAGGCTGTTGGGGGCTAGGGAGTATCGAGTTGATCATTATACATGAAGAAATAACCAATTTCATCGTTTGGTTTATGTTTTACACGCGTTTTAAATTTTATTGCCGAAATCGCTTTTTCTCGCCGAGATAAGCACGTTTTCTGAAATGCCGCTCTCCCGTCACTCTGGTTAAAGTGTTATGAAAAAAAAGGCTGTTGGGGGCTAGGGAGTATCGAGTTGATCATTATACATGAAGAAATAACCAATTTCATCGTTTGGTTTATGTTTTACACGCGTTTTAAATTTTATTGCCGAAATCGCTTTTTCTCGCCGAGATAAGCACGTTTTCTGAAATGCCGCTCTCCCGTCACTCTGGTTAAAGTGTTATGAAAAAAAAGGCTGTTGGGGGCTAGGGAGTATCGAGTTGATCATTATACATGAAGAAATAACCAATTTCATCGTTTGGTTTATGTTTTACACGCGTTTTAAATTTTATTGCCGAAATCGCTTTTTCTCGCCGAGATAAGCACGTTTTCTGAAATGCCGCTCTCCCGTCACTCTGGTTAAAGTGTTATGAAAAAAAAGGCTGTTGGGGGCTAGGGAGTATCGAGTTGATCATTATACATGAAGAAATAACCAATTTCATCGTTTGGTTTATGTTTTACACGCGTTTTAAATTTTATTGCCGAAATCGCTTTTTCTCGCCGAGATAAGCACGTTTTCTGAAATGCCGCTCTCCCGTCACTCTGGTTAAAGTGTTATGAAAAAAAAGGCTGTTGGTGGCTAGGGAGTATCGAGTTGATCATTATACATGAAGAAATAACCAATTTCATCGTTTGGTTTATGTTTTACACGCGTTTTAAATTTTATTGCCGAAATCGCTTTTTCTCGCCGAGATAAGCACGTTTTCTGAAATGCCGCTCTCCCGTCACTCTGGTTAAAGTGTTATGAAAAAAAAGGCTGTTGGGGGCTAGGGAGTATCGAGTTGATCATTATACATGAAGAAATAACCAATTTCATCGTTTGGTTTATGTTTTACACGATGCTGAGCTCCAGCTGGAAGTGTAAAAAGAACCGGGCTGGTTAAAAAAAGAACCGGGCGACCCGGTAAAATTGCTTAGCCGGGGCTCTGGAAGCCTAACACGGCGTGATCTTGTCCAAAAAGCCGCTGCTGAGCTCCAGCTGGAAGTGTAAAAAAAACCGGGCTGGTTAAAAAAAAGAACCGGGCGGCCCGGTAAAATTGCTTAGCCGGGGCTCTGGAAGCCTAACCCGGCGTGATACTGTGCAAAAAGCCGCTGCTGAGCTCCAGCTGGAAGTGTAAAAAAAACCGGGCTGGTTAAAAAAAAGAACCGGGCGACCCTGTAAAATTGCTTAGCCGGGGCTCTGGAAGCCTAACACGGCGTGATCTTGTCCAAAAACCCGCTGCTGAGCTCCAGCTGGAAGTGTAAAAAGAACCGGGCTGGTTAAAAAAAAGAACCGGGCGGGCCGGTAAAATTGCTTAGCCGGGGCTCTGGAAGCCTAACACGGCGTGATCTTGTCCAAAAAGCCGCTCGTGAGCTCCAGCTGGAAGTGTAAAAAGAACCGGGCTGGTTCAAAAAAAGAACCGGGCGGCCCGGTAGAATTGCTTAGCCGAGGTCCTGGAAGCCTAACCCGGCGTGATCTTGCGCAAAAAGCCGCTCGTGAGCTCCAGCTGGAAGTGTAAAAAGAACCAGGCTGGTTCAAAAAAAGAACCGGGCGGCCCGGTAAAATTGCTTAGCCGGGGTCCTGGAAGCCTAACACGGCGTGATCTTGCCCGAAAGTCGGCCTCTATACTTCCATATTAGGTACCAGGCGCTCAGAGCCAACTTGGCAAAAATTTTCTAAGTGCCCACGGCTCTGCGGGGATTGTGCGTCCGACCCGCGCCGGTTCTCCAGCCGGCCTAAAATAACGCAAAACCAGCCTCTCCCCCTGGAGCTCACAGCCAAAGGCGAAACTTTTCTAAGTGCCTACGGCTCTGCGGGCTTTTGAGTCCGCCCTGCGCCGGTTCGTCGGTCGGCCTCAAAAAGCGAAAAATCAGCCTCTCTCCCTGGAGCTCGACTCGAGTTGATCATTATACATGAAGAAATAACCAATTTCATCGTTTGGTTTATGTTTTACACGCGTTTTAAATTTTATTGCCGAAATCGCTTTTTCTCGCCGAGATAAGCACGTTTTCTGAAATGCCGCTCTCCCGTCACTCTGGTTAAAGTGTTATGAAAAAAAAGGCTGTTGGGGGCTAGGGAGTATCGAGTTGATCATTATGCATGAAGAAATAACCAATTTCATCGTTTGGTTTATGTTTTACACGCGTTTTAAATTTTATTGCCGAAATCGCTTTTTCTCGCCGAGATAAGCACGTTTTCTGAAATGCCGCTCTCCCGTCACTCTGGTTAAAGTGTTATGAAAAAAAAGGCTGTTGGGGGCTAGGGAGTATCGAGTTGATCATTATGCATGAAGAAATAACCAATTTCATCGTTTGGTTTATGTTTTACACGCCTTTTAAATTTTATTGCCGAAATCGCTTTTTCTCGCCGAGATAAGCACGTTTTCTGAAATGCCGCTCTCCCGTCACTCTGGTTAAAGTGTTATGGAAAAAAAAGGCTGTTGGGGGCTAGGGAGTATCGAGTTGATCATTATACATGAAGAAATAACCAATTTCATCGTTTGGTTTATGTTTTACACGCGTTTTAAATTTTATTGCCGAAATCGCTTTTTCTCGCCGAGATAAGCACGTTTTCTGAAATGCCGCTCTCCCGTCACTCTGGTTAAAGTGTTATGAAAAAAAAGGCTGTTGGGGGCTAGGGAGTATCGAGTTGATCATTATACATGAAAAAATAACCAATTTCATCGTTTGGTTTATGTTTTACACGCGTTTTAAATTTTATTGCCGAAATCGCTTTTTCTCGCCGAGATAAGCACGTTTTCTGAAATGCCGCTCTCCCGTCACTCTGGTTAAAGTGTTATGAAAAAAAAGGCTGTTGGGGGCTAGGGAGTATAGAGTTGATCATTATACATGAAGAAATAACCAATTTCATCGTTTGGTTTATGTTTTACACGCGTTTTAAATTTTATTGCCGAAATCGCTTTTTCTCGCCGAGATAAGCACGTTTTCTGAAATGCCGCTCTCCCGTCACTCTGGTTAAAGTGTTATGAAAAAAAAGGCTGTTGGGGGCTAGGGAGTATCGAGTTGATCATTATACATGAAGAAATAACCAATTTCATCGTTTGGTTTATGTTTTACACGCGTTTTAAATTTTATTGCCGAAATCGCTTTTTCTCGCCGAGATAAGCACGTTTTCTGAAATGCCGCTCTCCCGTCACTCTGGTTAAAGTGTTATGAAAAAAAAGGCTGTTGGGGGCTAGGGAGTATCGAGTTGATCATTATACATGAAGAAATAACCAATTTCATCGTTTGGTTTATGTTTTACACGCGTTTTAAATTTTATTGCCGAAATCGCTTTTTTCTCGCCGAGATAAGCACGTTTTCTGAAATGCCGCTCTCCCGTCACTCTGGTTAAAGTGTTATGAAAAAAAAGGCTGTTGGGGGCTAGGGAGTATCGAGTTGATCATTATACATGAAGAAATAACCAATTTCATCGTTTGGTTTATGTTTTACACGCGTTTTAAATTTTATTGCCGAAATCGCTTTTTCTCGCCGAGATAAGCACGTTTTCTGAAATGCCGCTCTCCCGTCACTCTGGTTAAAGTGTTATGAAAACAAAGGCTGTTGGGGGCTAGGGAGTATCGAGTTGATCATTATACATGAAGAAATAACCAATTTCATCGTTTGGTTTATGTTTTACACGCGTTTTAAATTTTATTGCCGAAATCGCTTTTTCTCGCCGAGATAAGCACGTTTTCTGAAATGCCGCTCTCCCGTCACTCTGGTTAAAGTGTTATGAAAAAAAAGGCTGTTGGGGGCTAGGGAGTATCGAGTTGATCATTATACATGAAGAAATAACCAATTTCATCGTTTGGTTTATGTTTTACACGCGTTTTAAATTTTATTGCCGAAATCGCTTTTTCTCGCCGAGATAAGCACGTTTTCTGAAATGCCGCTCTCCCGTCACTCTGGTTAAAGTGTTATGAAAAAAAAGGCTGTTGGGGGCTAGGGAGTATCGAGTTGATCATTATACATGAAGAAATAACCAATTTCATCGTTTGATTTATGTTTTACACGCGTTTTAAATTTTATTGCCGAAATCGCTTTTTCTCGCCGAGATAAGCACGTTTTCTGAAATGCCGCTCTCCCGTCACTCTGGTTAAAGTGTTATGAAAAAAAAGGCTGTTGGGGGCTAGGGAGTATCGAGTTGATCATTATACATGAAGAAATAACCAATTTCATCGTTTGGTTTATGTTTTACACGATGCTGAGCTCCAGCTGGAAGTGTAAAAAGAACCGGGCTGGTTAAAAAAAGAACCGGGCGACCCGGTAAAATAGCTTAGCCGGGGCTCTGGAAGCCTAACACGGCGTGATCTTGTCCAAAAAGCCGCTGCTGAGCTCCAGCTGGAAGTGTAAAAAGAACCGGGCTGGTTAAAAAAAAGAACCGGGCGACCCGGTAAAATTGCTTAGCCGGGGCTCTGGAAGCCTAACACGGCGTGATCTTGTCCAAAAAGCCGCTGCTGAGCTCCAGCTGGAAGTGTAAAAAGAACCGGGCTGGTTAAAAAAAAGAACCGGGCGGCCCGGTAAAATTGCTTAGCCGGGGCTCTGGAAGCCTAACCCGGCGTGATACTGTGCAAAAAGCCGCTGCTGAGCTCCAGCTGGAAGTGTAAAAAAAACCGGGCTGGTTAAAAAAAAGAACCGGGCGACCCTGTAAAATTGCTTAGCCGGGGCTCTGGAAGCCTAACACGGCGTGATCTTGTCCAAAAACCCGCTGCTGAGCTCCAGCTGGAAGTGTAAAAAGAACCGGGCTGGTTAAAAAAAAGAACCGGGCGGGCCGGTAAAATTGCTTAGCCGGGGCTCTGGAAGCCTAACACGGCGTGATCTTGTCCAAAAAGCCGCTCGTGAGCTCCAGCTGGAAGTGTAAAAAGAACCGGGCTGGTTCAAAAAAAGAACCGGGCGGCCCGGTAGAATTGCTTAGCCGAGGTCCTGGAAGCCTAACCCGGCGTGATCTTGCGCAAAAAGCCGCTGCTGAGCTCCAGCTGGAAGTGTAAAAAGAACCAGGCTGGTTCAAAAAAAGAACCGGGCGGCCCGGTAAAATTGCTTAGCCGGGGTCCTGGAAGCCTAACGCGGCGTGATCTTGCCCGAAAGTCGGCCTCTATACTTCCATATTAGGTACCAGGCGCTCAGAGCCAACTTGGCAAAAATTTTCTAAGTGCCCACGGCTCTGCGGGGATTGTGCGTCCGACCCGCGCCGGTTCTCCAGCCGGCCTAAAATAACGCAAAACCAGCCTCTCCCCCTGGAGCTCACAGCCAAAGGCGAAACTTTTCTAAGTGCCTACGGCTCTGCGGGCTTTTGAGTCCGCCCTGCGCCGGTTCGTCGGTCGGCCTCAAAAAGCGGAAAAATCAGCCTCTCTCCCTGGAGCTCGACTCGAGTTGATCATTATACATGAAGAAATAACCAATTTCATCGTTTGGTTTATGTTTTACACGCGTTTTAAATTTTATTGCCGAAATCGCTTTTTCTCGCCGAGATAAGCACGTTTTCTGAAATGCCGCTCTCCCGTCACTCTGGTTAAAGTGTTATGGAAAAAAAAGGCTGTTGGGGGCTAGGGAGTATCGAGTTGATCATTATACATGAAGAAATAACCAATTTCATCGTTTGGTTTATGTTTTACACGCGTTTTAAATTTTATTGCCGAAATCGCTTTTTCTCGCCGAGATAAGCACGTTTTCTGAAATGCCGCTCTCCCGTCACTCTGGTTAAAGTGTTATGAAAAAAAAGGCTGTTGGGGGCTAGGGAGTATCGAGTTGATCATTATACATGAAGAAATAACCAATTTCATCGTTTGGTTTATGTTTTACACGCGTTTTAAATTTTATTGCCGAAATCGCTTTTTCTCGCCGAGATAAGCACGTTTTCTGAAATGCCGCTCTCCCGTCACTCTGGTTAAAGTGTTATGAAAAAAAAGGCTGTTGGGGGCTAGGGAGTATCGAGTTGATCATTATACATGAAGAAATAACCAATTTCATCGTTTGATTTATGTTTTACACGCGTTTTAAATTTTATTGCCGAAATCGCTTTTTCTCGCCGAGATAAGCACGTTTTCTGAAATGCCGCTCTCCCGTCACTCTGGTTAAAGTGTTATGAAAAAAAAGGCTGTTGGGGGCTAGGGAGTATCGAGTTGATCATTATACATGAAGAAATAACCAATTTCATCGTTTGGTTTATGTTTTACACGATGCTGAGCTCCAGCTGGAAGTGTAAAAAGAACCGGGCTGGTTAAAAAAAGAACCGGGCGACCCGGTAAAATTGCTTAGCCGGGGCTCTGGAAGCCTAACACGGCGTGATCTTGTCCAAAAAGCCGCTGCTGAGCTCCAGCTGGAAGTGTAAAAAGAACCGGGCTGGTTAAAAAAAAGAACCGGGCGACCCGGTAAAATTGCTTAGCCGGGGCTCTGGAAGCCTAACACGGCGTGATCTTGTCCAAAAAGCCGCTGCTGAGCTCCAGCTGGAAGTGTAAAAAGAACCGGGCTGGTTAAAAAAAAGAACCGGGCGGCCCGGTAAAATTGCTTAGCCGGGGCTCTGGAAGCCTAACCCGGCGTGATACTGTGCAAAAAGCCGCTGCTGAGCTCCAGCTGGAAGTGTAAAAAAAACCGGGCTGGTTAAAAAAAAGAACCGGGCGGGCCGGTAAAATTGCTTAGCCGGGGCTCTGGAAGCCTAACACGGCGTGATCTTGTCCAAAAAGCCGCTCGTGAGCTCCAGCTGGAAGTGTAAAAAGAACCGGGCTGGTTCAAAAAAAGAACCGGGCGGCCCGGTAGAATTGCTTAGCCGAGGTCCTGGAAGCCTAACCCGGCGTGATCTTGCGCAAAAAGCCGCTGCTGAGCTCCAGCTGGAAGTGTAAAAAGAACCAGGCTGGTTCAAAAAAAGAACCGGGCGGCCCGGTAAAATTGCTTAGCCGGGGTCCTGGAAGCCTAACACGGCGTGATCTTGCCCGAAAGTCGGCCTCTATACTTCCATATTAGGTACCAGGCGCTCAGAGCCAACTTGGCAAAAATTTTCTAAGTGCCCACGGCTCTGCGGGGATTGTGCGTCCGACCCGCGCCGGTTCTCCAGCCGGCCTAAAATAACGCAAAACCAGCCTCTCCCCCTGGAGCTCACAGCCAAAGGCGAAACTTTTCTAAGTGCCTACGGCTCTGCGGGCTTTTGAGTCCGCCCTGCGCCGGTTCGTCGGTCGGCCTCAAAAAGCGAAAAATCAGCCTCTCTCCCTGGAGCTCGACTCGAGTTGATCATTATACATGAAGAAATAACCAATTTCATCGTTTGGTTTATGTTTTACACGCGTTTTAAATTTTATTGCCGAAATCGCTTTTTCTCGCCGAGATAAGCACGTTTTCTGAAATGCCGCTCTCCCGTCACTCTGGTTAAAGTGTTATGAAAAAAAAGGCTGTTGGGGGCTAGGGAGTATCGAGTTGATCATTATACATGAAGAAATAACCAATTTCATCGTTTGGTTTATGTTTTACACGCGTTTTAAATTTTATTGCCGAAATCGCTTTTTCTCGCCGAGATAAGCACGTTTTCTGAAATGCCGCTCTCCCGTCACTCTGGTTAAAGTGTTATGAAAAAAAAGGCTGTTGGGGGCTAGGGAGTATCGAGTTGATCATTATACATGAAGAAATAACCAATTTCATCGTTTGGTTTATGTTTTACACGCGTTTTAAATTTTATTGCCGAAATCGCTTTTTCTCGCCGAGATCAGCACGTTTTCTGATATTCCGCTCTCCCGTCACTCTGGTTAAAGTGTTATGAAAAAAAAGGCTGTTGGGGGCTAGGGAGTATCGAGTTGATCATTATACATGAAGAAATAACCAATTTCATCGTTTGGTTTATGTTTTACACGCGTTTTAAATTTTATTGCCGAAATCGCTTTTTCTCGCCGAGATAAGCACGTTTTCTGAAATGCCGCTCTCCCGTCACTCTGGTTAAAGTGTTATGAAAAAAAAGGCTGTTGGGGGCTAGGGAGTATCGAGTTGATCATTATACATGAAGAAATAACCAATTTCATCGTTTGATTTATGTTTTACACGCGTTTTAAATTTTATTGCCGAAATCGCTTTTTCTCGCCGAGATAAGCACGTTTTCTGAAATTCCGCTCTCCCGTCACTCTGGTTAAAGTGTTATGAAAAAAAAGGCTGTTGGGGGCTAGGGAGTATCGAGTTGATCATTATACATGAAGAAATAACCAATTTCATCGTTTGGTTTATGTTTTACACGCGTTTTAAATTTTATTGCCGAAATCGCTTTTTCTCGCCGAGATAAGCACGTTTTCTGAAATGCCGCTCTCCCGTCACTCTGGTTAAAGTGTTATGAAAAAAAAAGGCTGTTGGGGGCTAGGGAGTATCGAGTTGATCATTATACATGAAGAAATAACCAATTTCATCGTTTGGTTTATGTTTTACACGCGTTTTAAATTTTATTGCCGAAATCGCTTTTTCTCGCCGAGATAAGCACGTTTTCTGAAATGCCGCTCTCCCGTCACTCTGGTTAAAGTGTTATGAAAAAAAAGGCTGTTGGGGGCTAGGGAGTATCGAGTTGATCATTATACATGAAGAAATAACCAATTTCATCGTTTGGTTTATGTTTTACACGCGTTTTAAATTTTATTGCCGAAATCGCTTTTTCTCGCCGAGATAAGCACGTTTTCTGAAATGCCGCTCTCCCGTCACTCTGGTTAAAGTGTTATGAAAAAAAAAGGCTGTTGGGGGCTAGGGAGTATCGAGTTGATCATTATACATGAAGAAATAACCAATTTCATCGTTTGGTTTATGTTTTACACGCGTTTTAAATTTTATTGCCGAAATCGCTTTTTCTCGCCGAGATAAGCACGTTTTCTGAAATGCCGCTCTCCCGTCACTCTGGTTAAAGTGTTATGAAAAAAAAGGCTGTTGGGGGCTAGGGAGTATCGAGTTGATCATTATACATGAAGAAATAACCAATTTCATCGTTTGGTTTATGTTTTACACGCGTTTTAAATTTTATTGCCGAAATCGCTTTTTCTCGCCGAGATAAGCACGTTTTCTGAAATGCCGCTCTCCCGTCACTCTGGTTAAAGTGTTATGAAAAAAAAGGCTGTTGGGGGCTAGGGAGTATCGAGTTGATCATTATACATGAAGAAATAACCAATTTCATCGTTTGATTTATGTTTTACACGCGTTTTAAATTTTATTGCCGAAATCGCTTTTTCTCGCCGAGATAAGCACGTTTTCTGAAATGCCGCTCTCCCGTCACTCTGGTTAAAGTGTTATGAAAAAAAAGGCTGTTGGGGGCTAGGGAGTATCGAGTTGATCATTATACATGAAGAAATAACCAATTTCATCGTTTGGTTTATGTTTTACACGATGCTGAGCTCCAGCTGGAAGTGTAAAAAGAACCGGGCTGGTTAAAAAAAGAACCGGGCGACCCGGTAAAATTGCTTAGCCGGGGCTCTGGAAGCCTAACACGGCGTGATCTTGTCCAAAAAGCCGCTGCTGAGCTCCAGCTGGAAGTGTAAAAAGAACCGGGCTGGTTAAAAAAAAGAACCGGGCGACCCGGTAAAATTGCTTAGCCGGGGCTCTGGAAGCCTAACACGGCGTGATCTTGTCCAAAAAGCCGCTGCTGAGCTCCAGCTGGAAGTGTAAAAAGAACCGGGCTGGTTAAAAAAAAGAACCGGGCGGCCCGGTAAAATTGCTTAGCCGGGGCTCTGGAAGCCTAACCCGGCGTGATACTGTGCAAAAAGCCGCTGCTGAGCTCCAGCTGGAAGTGTAAAAAAAACCGGGCTGGTTAAAAAAAAGAACCGGGCGACCCTGTAAAATTGCTTAGCCGGGGCTCTGGAAGCCTAACACGGCGTGATCTTGTCCAAAAACCCGCTGCTGAGCTCCAGCTGGAAGTGTAAAAAGAACCGGGCTGGTTAAAAAAAAGAACCGGGCGGGCCGGTAAAATTGCTTAGCCGGGGCTCTGGAAGCCTAACACGGCGTGATCTTGTCCAAAAAGCCGCTCGTGAGCTCCAGCTGGAAGTGTAAAAAGAACCGGGCTGGTTCAAAAAAAGAACCGGGCGGCCCGGTAGAATTGCTTAGCCGAGGTCCTGGAAGCCTAACCCGGCGTGATCTTGCGCAAAAAGCCGCTGCTGAGCTCCAGCTGGAAGTGTAAAAAGAACCAGGCTGGTTCAAAAAAAGAACCGGGCGGCCCGGTAAAATTGCTTAGCCGGGGTCCTGGAAGCCTAACACGGCGTGATCTTGCCCGAAAGTCGGCCTCTATACTTCCATATTAGGTACCAGGCGCTCAGAGCCAACTTGGCAAAAATTTTCTAAGTGCCCACGGCTCTGCGGGGATTGTGCGTCCGACCCGCGCCGGTTCTCCAGCCGGCCTAAAATAACGCAAAACCAGCCTCTCCCCCTGGAGCTCACAGCCAAAGGCGAAACTTTTCTAAGTGCCTACGGCTCTGCGGGCTTTTGAGTCCGCCCTGCGCCGGTTCGTCGGTCGGCCTCAAAAAGCGAAAAATCAGCCTCTCTCCCTGGAGCTCGACTCGAGTTGATCATTATACATGAAGAAATAACCAATTTCATCGTTTGGTTTATGTTTTACACGCGTTTTAAATTTTATTGCCGAAATCGCTTTTTCTCGCCGAGATAAGCACGTTTTCTGAAATGCCGCTCTCCCGTCACTCTGGTTAAAGTGTTATGAAAAAAAAGGCTGTTGGGGGCTAGGGAGTATCGAGTTGATCATTATACATGAAGAAATAACCAATTTCATCGTTTGGTTTATGTTTTACACGCGTTTTAAATTTTATTGCCGAAATCGCTTTTTCTCGCCGAGATAAGCACGTTTTCTGAAATGCCGCTCTCCCGTCACTCTGGTTAAAGTGTTATGAAAAAAAAGGCTGTTGGGGGCTAGGGAGTATCGAGTTGATCATTATACATGAAGAAATAATCAATTTCATTGTTTGGTTTATGTTTTACACGCGTTTTAAATTTTATTGCCGAAATCGCTTTTTCTCGCCGAGATAAGCACGTTTTCTGAAATGCCGCTCTCCCGTCACTCTGGTTAAAGTGTTATGAAAAAAAAGGCTGTTGGGGGCTAGGGAGTATCGAGTTGATCATTATACATGAAGAAATAACCAATTTCATCGTTTGGTTTATGTTTTACACGCGTTTTAAATTTTATTGCCGAAATCGCTTTTTCTCGCCGAGATAAGCACGTTTTCTGAAATGCCGCTCTCCCGTCACTCTGGTTAAAGTGTTATGAAAAAAAAGGCTGTTGGGGGCTAGGGAGTATCAAGTTGATCATTATACATGAAGAAATAACCAATTTCATCGTTTGGTTTATGTTTTACACGCGTTTTAAATTTTATTGCCGAAATGGCTTTTTCTCGCCGAGATAAGCACGTTTTCTGAAATGCCGCTCTCCCGTCACTCTGGTTAAAGTGTTATGAAAAAAAAGGCTGTTGGGGGCTAGGGAGTATCGAGTTGATCATTATACATGAAGAAATAACCAATTTCATCGTTTGGTTTATGTTTTACACGCGTTTTAAATTTTATTGCCGAAATCGCTTTTTCTCGCCGAGATAAGCACGTTTTCTGAAATGCCGCTCTCCCGTCACTCTGGTTAAAGTGTTATGAAAAAAAAGGCTGTTGGGGGCTAGGGAGTATCGAGTTGATCATTATACATGAAGAAATAATCAATTTCATTGTTTGGTTTATGTTTTACACGCGTTTTAAATTTTATTGCCGAAATCGCTTTTTCTCGCCGAGATAAGCACGTTTTCTGAAATGCCGCTCTCCCGTCACTCTGGTTAAAGTGTTATGAAAAAAAAGGCTGTTGGGGGCTAGGGAGTATCGAGTTGATCATTATACATGAAGAAATAACCAATTTCATCGTTTGGTTTATGTTTTACACGCGTTTTAAATTTTATTGCCGAAATCGCTTTTTCTCGCCGAGATAAGCACGTTTTCTGAAATGCCGCTCTCCCGTCACTCTGGTTAAAGTGTTATGAAAAAAAAGGCTGTTGGGGGCTAGGGAGTATCAAGTTGATCATTATACATGAAGAAATAACCAATTTCATCGTTTGGTTTATGTTTTACACGCGTTTTAAATTTTATTGCCGAAATCGCTTTTTCTCGCCGAGATAAGCACGTTTTCTGAAATGCCGCTCTCCCGTCACTCTGGTTAAAGTGTTATGAAAAAAAAGGCTGTTGGGGGCTAGGGAGTATCGAGTTGATCATTATACATGAAGAAATAACCAATTTCATCGTTTGGTTTATGTTTTACACGCGTTTTAAATTTTATTGCCGAAATCGCTTTTTCTCGCCGAGATAAGCACGTTTTCTGAAATGCCGCTCTCCCGTCACTCTGGTTAAAGTGTTATGAAAAAAAAGGCTGTTGGGGGCTAGGGAGTATCGAGTTGATCATTATACATGAAGAAATAACCAATTTCATCGTTTGGTTTATGTTTTACACGCGTTTTAAATTTTATTGCCGAAATCGCTTTTTCTCGCCGAGATAAGCACGTTTTCTGAAATGCCGCTCTCCCGTCACTCTGGTTAAAGTGTTATGAAAAAAAAGGCTGTTGGGGGCTAGGGAGTATCGAGTTGATCATTATACATGAAGAAATAACCAATTTCATCGTTTGGTTTATGTTTTACACGCGTTTTAAATTTTATTGCCGAAATCGCTTTTTCTCGCCGAGATAAGCACGTTTTCTGAAATGCCGCTCTCCCGTCACTCTGGTTAAAGTGTTATGAAAAAAAAGGCTGTTGGGGGCTAGGGAGTATCGAGTTAATCATTATACATGAAGAAATAACCAATTTCATCGTTTGGTTTATGTTTTACACGCGTTTTAAATTTTATTGCCGAAATCGCTTTTTCTCGCCGAGATAAGCACGTTTTCTGAAATGCCGCTCTCCCGTCACTCTGGTTAAAGTGTTATGAAAAAAAAGGCTGTTGGGGGCTAGGGAGTATCGAGTTGATCATTATACATGAAGAAATAACCAATTTCATCGTTTGGTTTATGTTTTACACGCGTTTTAAATTTTATTGCCGAAATCGCTTTTTCTCGCCGAGATAAGCACGTTTTCTGAAATGCCGCTCTCCCGTCACTCTGGTTAAAGTGTTATGAAAAAAAAGGCTGTTGGGGGCTAGGGAGTATCGAGTTGATCATTATACATGAAGAAATAATCAATTTCATCGTTTGGTTTATGTTTTACACGCGTTTTAAATTTTATTGCCGAAATCGCTTTTTTTCGCCGAGATAAGCACGTTTTCTGAACTGCCGCTCTCCCGTCACTCTGGTTAAAGTGTTATGAAAAAAAAAGGCTGTTGGGGGCTAGGGAGTATCGAGTTGATCATTATACATGAAGAAATAACCAATTTCATCGTTTGGTTTATGTTTTACACGCGTTTTAAATTTTATTGCCGAAATCGCTTTTTCACGCCGAGATAAGCACGTTTTCTGAAATGCCGCTCTCCCGTCACTCTGGTTAAAGTGTTATGAAAAAAAAGGCTGTTGGGGGCTAGGGAGTATCGAGTTGATCATTATACATGAAGAAATAACCAATTTCATCGTTTGGTTTATGTTTTACACGCGTTTTAAATTTTATTGCCGAAATCGCTTTTTCTCGCCGAGATAAGCACGTTTTCTGAAATGCCGCTCTCCCGTCACTCTGGTTAAAGTGTTATGAAAAAAAAGGCTGTTGGGGGCTAGGGAGTATCGAGTTGATCATTATACATGAAGAAATAACCAATTTCATCGTTTGGTTTATGTTTTACACGCGTTTTAAATTTTATTGCCGAAATCGCTTTTTCTCGCCGAGATAAGCACGTTTTCTGAAATGCCGCTCTCCCGTCACTCTGGTTAAAGTGTTATGAAAAAAAAGGCTGTTGGGGGCTAGGGAGTATCGAGTTGATCATTATACATGAAGAAATAACCAATTTCATCGTTTGGTTTATGTTTTACACGCGTTTTAAATTTTATTGCCGAAATCGCTTTTTCTCGCCGAGATAAGCACGTTTTCTGAAATGCCGCTCTCCCGTCACTCTGGTTAAAGTGTTATGAAAAAAAAGGCTGTTGGGGGCTAGGGAGTATCGAGTTGATCATTATACATGAAGAAATAACCAATTTCATCGTTTGGTTTATGTTTTACACGCGTTTTAAATTTTATTGCCGAAATCGCTTTTTCTCGCCGAGATAAGCACGTTTTCTGAAATGCCGCTCTCCCGTCACTCTGGTTAAAGTGTTATGAAAAAAAAGGCTGTTGGGGGCTAGGGAGTATCGAGTTGATCATTATACATGAAGAAATAACCAATTTCATCGTTTGGTTTATGTTTTACACGCGTTTTAAATTTTATTGCCGAAATCGCTTTTTCTCGCCGAGATAAGCACGTTTTCTGAAATGCCGCTCTCCCGTCACTCTGGTTAAAGTGTTGTGAAAAAAAAGGCTGTTGGGGGCTAGGGAGTATCGAGTTGATCATTATACATGAAGAAATAACCAATTTCATCGTTTGGTTTATGTTTTACACGCGTTTTAAATTTTATTGCCGAAATCGCTTTTTCTCGCCGAGATAAGCACGTTTTCTGAAATGCCGCTCTCCCGTCACTCTGGTTAAAGTGTTATGAAAAAAAAGGCTGTTGGGGGCTAGGGAGTATCGAGTTGATCATTATACATGAAGAAATAACCAATTTCATCGTTTGGTTTATGTTTTACACGCGTTTTAAATTTTATTGCCGAAATCGCTTTTTCTCGCCGAGATAAGCACGTTTTCTGAAATGCCGCTCTCCCGTCACTCTGGTTAAAGTGTTATGAAAAAAAAGGCTGTTGGGGGCTAGGGAGTATCGAGTTGATCATTATACATGAAGAAATAACCAATTTCATCGTTTGGTTTATGTTTTACACGCGTTTTAAATTTTATTGCCGAAATCGCTTTTTCTCGCCGAGATAAGCACGTTTTCTGAAATGCCGCTCTCATCCGTCACTCTGGTTAAAGTGTTATGAAAAAAAAGGCTGTTGGGGGCTAGGGAGTATCGAGTTGATCATTATACATGAAGAAATAACCAATTTCATCGTTTGGTTTATGTTTTACACGCGTTTTAAATTTTATTGCCGAAATCGCTTTTTCTCGCCGAGATAAGCACGTTTTCTGAAATGCCGCTCTCCCGTCACTCTGGTTAAAGTGTTATGAAAAAAAAGGCTGTTGGGGCTAGGGAGTATCGAGTTGATCATTATACATGAAGAAATAACCAATTTCATCGTTTGGTTTATGTTTTACACGCGTTTTAAATTTTATTGCCGAAATCCGCTTTTTCTCGCCGAGATAAGCAACGTTTTCTGAAATGCCGCTCTCCCGTCACTCTGGTTAAAGTGTTATGAAAAAAAAGGCTGTTGGGGGCTAGGGAGTATCGAGTTGATCATTATACATGAAGAAATAACCAATTTCATCGTTTGGTTTATGTTTTACACGCGTTTTAAATTTTATTGCCGAATCGCTTTTTCTCGCCGAGATAAGCACGTTTTCTGAAATGCCGCTCTCCCGTCACTCTGGTTAAAGTGTTATGAAAAAAGGCTGTTGGGGCTAGGGAGTATCGAGTTGATCATTATACATGAAGAAATAACCGAATTTTCATCGTTTGGTTTATTTTTACACGCGTTTTAAATTTTATTGCCGAAATCGCTTTTTTCTCGCCGAGATAAGCACGTTTCTGAAATGCCGCTCTCCTCCCGTCACTCTGGTTAAAGTGTTATGAAAAAAAAGGCTGTTGGGGGCTAGGGAGTATCGAGTTGATCATTATACATGAAGAAATAACCAATTCATCGTTTGGTTTATGTTTTACACGCGTTTTAAATTTTATTGCCGAAATCGCTTTTTCTCGCCGAGATAAGCACGTTTTCTGAAATGACGCTCTCACCGTCACTCTGGTTAAAGTGTTATGAAAAAAAAGGCTGTTGGGGGCTAGGGAGTATCGAGTTGATCATTATACATGAAGAAATAACCAATTTCATCGTTTGGTTTATGTTTTACACGCGTTTTAAATTTTATTGCCGAAATCGCTTTTTCTCGCCGAGATAGCACGTTTTCTGAATGCCGCTCTCCCGTCACTCTGGTTAAAGTGTTATGAAAAAAAAAGGCTGTTGGGGGCTAGGGAGTATCGAGTTGATCATTATACATGAAGAAATAACCATTTCATCGTTTGGTTTATGTTTTACACGCGTTTTAAATTTTATTGCGAAATCGCTTTTTCTCGCCGAGATAAGCACGTTTTCTGAAATGCCGCTCTCCCTCCGTCACTCTGGTTAAAGTGTAATGAAAAAAAAGGCTGTTGGGGGCTAGGGAGTATCGAGTTGATCATTATACATGAAGAAATAACCAATTTCATCGTTTGGTTTATGTTTTACACGCGTTTTAAATTTTATTGCCGAAATCGCTTTTTCTCGCCGAGATAAGCACGTTTTCTGAAATGCCGTTCTCCCGTCACTCTGGTTAAAGTGTATGAAAAAAAAGGCTGTTGGGGGCTAGGGAGTATCGAGTTGATCATTATACATGAAGAAGTAACCAATTTCATCGTTTGGTTTATGTTTTACAACGCGTTTTAAATTTTATTGCCGAAATCGCTTTTTCTCGCCGAGATAAGCAACGTTTTCTGAAATGCGCTCTCCCGTCACTCTGGTTAAAGTGTTATGAAAAAAAAGGCTGTTGGGGGCTAGGGAGTATCGAGTTGATCATTATACATGAAGAAATAACCAATTTCATCGTTTGGTTTATGTTTTACACACGCGTTTTAAATTTTATTGCCGAAATCGCTTTTTCTCGCCGAGATAAGCAGGTTTTCTGAAATGCCGCTCTCCCGTCACTCTGGTTAAAGTGTTATGAAAAAAAAGGCTGTTGGGGGCTAGGGAGTATCGAGTTGATCATATACATGAAGAAATAACCAATTTCATCGTTTGGTTTATGTTTTACACGCGTTTTAAATTTTATTGCCGAAATCGCTTTTTCTCGCCGAGATAAGCAGGTTTTCTGAAATGCCGCTCATCCGTCACTCTGGTTAAAGTGTTATGAAAAAAAAGGCTGTTGGGGGCTAGGGAGTATCGAGTTGATCATTATACATGAAGAAATAACCAATTTCATCGTTTGGTTTATGTTTAACACGCGTTTTAAATTTTATTGCCGAAATCGCTTTTCTCGCCGAGATAAGCACGTTTTCTGAAATGCCGCTCTCCCGTCACTCTGGTTAAAGTGTTATGAAAAAAAAGGCTGTTGGGGGCTAGGGAGTATCGAGTTGATCATTATACATGAAGAAATAACCAATTTCTATCGTTTGGTTTATGTTTTACACGCGTTTTAAATTTTATTGCCGAAATCGCTTTTTCTCGCCGAGATAAGCACGTTTTCTGAAATGCCGCTCTCCCGTCACTCTGGTTAAAGTGTTATGAAAAAAAAGGCTGTTGGGGGCTAGGGAGTATCGAGTTGATCATTATACATGAAGAAATAACCAATATCATCGTTTGGTTTATGTTTTACACGCGTTTTAAATTTTATTGCCGAAATCGCTTTTTCTCGCCGAGATAAGCACGTTTTCTGAAATGCCGCTCTCCCGTCACTCTGGTTAAAGTGTTATGAAAAAAAAGGCTGTTGGGGGCTAGGGAGTATCGAGTTGATCATTATACATGAAGAAATAACCAATTTCATCGTTTGGTTATGTTTTACACGCGTTTTAAATTTTATTGCCGAAATCGCTTTTTCTCGCCGAGATAAGCACGTTTTCTGAAATGCCGCTCTCCGTCACTCTGGTTAAAGTGTTATGAAAAAAAAGGCTTTTGGGGGCTAGGGAGTATCGAGTTGATCATTATACATGAAGAAATAACCAATTTCATCGTTTGGTTTTTGTTTTACACGCGTTTTAAATTTTATTGCCGAAATCGCTTTTTCTCGCCGAGATAAGCACGTTTTCTGAAATGCCGCTCTCCCGTCACTCTGGTTAAAGTGTTATGAAAAAAAAGGCTGTTGGGGGCTAGGGAGTATCGAGTTGATCATTATACATGAAGAAATAACCAATTTCATCGTTTGGTTTATGTTTTACACGCGTTTTAAATTTATTGCCGAAATCGCTTTTTCTCGCCGAGATAAGCACGTTTCTGAAATGCCGCTCTCCCGTCACTCTGGTTAAAGTGTTATGAAAAAAAAGGCTGTTGTGGGCTAGGGAGTATCGAGTTGATCATTATACATGAAGAAATAACCAATTTCATCGTTTGGTTTATGTTTTACACGCGTTTTAAATTTTATTGCCGAAATCGCTTTTTCTCGCCGAGATAAGCACGTTTTCTGAAATGCCGCTCTCCCGTCACTTCTGGTTAAAGTGTTATGAAAAAAAAGGCTGTTGGGGGCTAGGGAGTATCGAGTTGATCATTATACATGAAGAAATAACCAATTTCATCGTTTGGTTTATGTTTTACACGCGTTTTAAATTTTATTGCCGAAATCGCTTTTTCTCGCCGAGATAAGCACGTTTTCTGAAATGCCGCTCTCGCCGTCACTCTGGTTAAAGTGTTATGAAAAAAAGGCTGTTGGGGGCTAGGGAGTATCGAGTTGATCATTATACATGAAGAAATAACCAATTCA
The DNA here is from genome assembly GCF_054491065.1 of Syngnathus leptorhynchus. Lineage (NCBI taxonomy): Eukaryota > Metazoa > Chordata > Actinopteri > Syngnathiformes > Syngnathidae > Syngnathus > Syngnathus leptorhynchus. The sequence goes on from NW_028232054.1 coordinate 61,831, forward strand.
TCGTTTGGTTTATGTTTTACACGCGTTTAAATTTATTGCGAAATCGCTTTTTCTCGCCGAGATAAGCACGTTTTCTGAAATGCCGCTCTCCCGTCACTCTGGTTAAAGTGTTATGAAAAAAAAGGCTGTTGGGGGCTAGGAGTATCGAGTTGATCATTATACATGAAGAAATAACCAATTTCATCGTTTGGTTTATGTTTTACACGCGTTTTAAATTTTATTGCCGAAATCGCTTTTCTCGCCGAGATAAGCACGTTTTCTGAAATGCCGCTCTCCCGTCACTCTGGTTAAAGTGTTATGAAAAAAAAGGCTGTTGGGGGCTAGGGAGTATCGAGTTGATCATTATACATGAAGAAATAACCAATTTCATCGTTTGGTTTATGTTTACACGCGTTTTAAATTTTATTGCCGAAATCGCTTTTTCTCGCCGAGATAAGCACGTTTTCTGAAATGCCGCTCTCCCGTCACTCTGGTTAAAGTGTTATGAAAAAAAAGGCTGTTGGGGGCTAGGGAGTATCGAGTTGATCATTATACATGAAGAAATAACCAATTTCATCGTTTGGTTTATGTTTTACACGCGTTTTAAAATTTTATTGCCGAAATCGCTTTTTCTCGCCGAGATAAGCACGTTTTCTGAAATGCCGCTCTCCCCGTCACTCTGGTTAAAGTGTTATGAAAAAAAAGGCTGTTGGGGGCTAGGGAGTATCGAGTTGATCATTATACATGAAGAAATAACCAATTTCATCGTTTGGTTTATGTTTTACACGCGTTTTAAATTTTATTGCCGAAATCGCTTTTCTCGCCGAGATAAGCACGTTTCTGAAATGCCGCTCTCCCGTCACTCTGGTTAAAGTGTTATGAAAAAAAAGGCTGTTGGGGGCTAGGGAGTATCGAGTTGATCATTATACATGAAGAAATAACCAATTTCATCGTTTGGTTTATGTTTTACACGCGTTTTAAATTTTATTGCCGAAATCGCTTTTTCTCGCCGAGATAAGCACGTTTTCTGAAATGCCGCTCTCCCGTCACTCTGGTTAAAGTGTTATGAAAAAAAAAGGCTGTTGGGGGCTAGGGAGTATCGAGTTGATCATTATACATGAAGAAATAACCAATTTCATCGTTTGGTTTATGTTTTACACGCGTTTAAATTTTATTCCCGAAATCGCTTTTTCTCGCCGAGATAAGCACGTTTTCTGAAATGCCGCTCTCCCGTCACTCTGGTTAAAGTGTTATGAAAAAAAAGGCTGCTGGGGGCTAGGGAGTATCGAGTTGATCATTATACATGAAGAAATAACCAATTTCATCGTTTGGTTTATGTTTTACACGCGTTTTAAATTTTATTGCCGAAATCGCTTTTTCTCGCCGAGATAAGCACGTTTTCTGAAATGCCGCTCTCCCGTCACTCTGGTTAAAGTGTTATGAAAAAAAAGGCTGTTGGGGGCTAGGGAGTATCGAGTTGATCATTATACATGAAGAAATAACCAATTTCATCGTTTGGTTTATGTTTTACACGCGTTTTAAATTTTATTGCCGAAATCGCTTTTTCTCGCCGAGATAAGCACGTTTTCTGAAATGCCGCTCTCCCGTCACTCTGGTTAAAGTGTTATGAAAAAAAAGGCTGTTGGGGGCTAGGGAGTATCGAGTTGATCATTATACATGAAGAAATAACCAATTTCATCGTTTGGTTTATGTTTTACACGCGTTTTAAATTTTATTGCCGAAATCGCTTTTTCTCGCCGAGATAAGCACGTTTTCTGAAATGCCGCTCTCCCGTCACTCTGGTTAAAGTGTTATGAAAAAAAAGGCTGTTGGGGGCTAGGGAGTATCGAGTTGATCATTATACATGAAGAAATAACCAATTTCATCGTTTGGTTTATGTTTTACACGCGTTTTAAATTTTATTGCCGAAATCGCTTTTTCTCGCCGAGATAAGCACGTTTTCTGAAATGCCGCTCTCCCGTCACTCTGGTTAAAGTGTTATGAAAAAAAAGGCTGTTGGGGGCTAGAGAGTATCGAGTTGATCATTATACATGAAGAAATAACCAATTTCATCGTTTGGTTTATGTTTTACACGCGTTTTAAATTTTATTGCCGAAATCGCTTTTTCTCGCCGAGATAAGCACGTTTTCTGAAATGCCGCTCTCCCGTCACTCTGGTTAAAGTGTTATGAAAAAAAAGGCTGTTGGGGGCTAGGGAGTATCGAGTTGATCATTATACATGAAGAAATAACCAATTTCATCGTTTGGTTTATGTTTTACACGCGTTTTAAATTTTATTGCCGAAATCGCTTTTTCTCGCCGAGATAAGCACGTTTTCTGAAATGCCGCTCTCCCGTCACTCTGGTTAAAGTGTTATGAAAAAAAAAGGCTGTTGGGGGCTAGGGAGTATCGAGTTGATCATTATACATGAAGAAATAACCAATTTCATCGTTTGGTTTATGTTTTACACGATGCTGAGCTCCAGCTGGAAGTGTAAAAAGAACCGGGCTGGTTAAAAAAAGAACCGGGCGACCCGGTAAAATTGCTTAGCCGGGGCTCTGGAAGCCTATCACGGCGTGATCTTGTCCAAAAAGCCGCTGCTGAGCTCCAGCTGGAAGTGTAAAAAGAACCGGGCTGGTTAAAAAAAAGAACCGGGCGACCCGGTAAAATTGCTTAGCCGGGGCTCTGGAAGCCTAACACGGCGTGATCTTGTCCAAAAAGCCGCTGCTGAGCTCCAGCTGGAAGTGTAAAAAGAACCGGGCTGGTTAAAAAAAAGAACCGGGCGGCCCGGTAAAATTGCTTAGCCGGGGCTCTGGAAGCCTAACCCGGCGTGATACTGTGCAAAAAGCCGCTGCTGAGCTCCAGCTGGAAGTGTAAAAAAAACCGGGCTGGTTAAAAAAAAGAACCGGGCGACCCTGTAAAATTGCTTAGCCGGGGCTCTGGAAGCCTAACACGGCGTGATCTTGTCCAAAAACCCGCTGCTGAGCTCCAGCTGGAAGTGTAAAAAGAACCGGGCTGGTTAAAAAAAAGAACCGGGCGGGCCGGTAAAATTGCTTAGCCGGGGCTCTGGAAGCCTAACACGGCGTGATCTTGTCCAAAAAGCCGCTCGTGAGCTCCAGCTGGAAGTGTAAAAAGAACCGGGCTGGTTCAAAAAAAGAACCGGGCGGCCCGGTAGAATTGCTTAGCCGAGGTCCTGGAAGCCTAACCCGGCGTGATCTTGCGCAAAAAGCCGCTGCTGAGCTCCAGCTGGAAGTGTAAAAAGAACCGGGCTGGTTCAAAAAAAGAACCGGGCGGCCCGGTAAAATTGCTTAGCCGGGGTCCTGGAAGCCTAACGCGGCGTGATCTTGCCCGAAAGTCGGCCTCTATACTTCCATATTAGGTACCAGGCGCTCAGAGCCAACTTGGCAAAAATTTTCTAAGTGCCCACGGCTCTGCGGGGATTGTGCGTCCGACCCGCGCCGGTTCTCCAGCCGGCCTAAAATAACGCAAAACCAGCCTCTCCCCTGGAGCTCACAGCCAAAGGCGAAACTTTTCTAAGTGCCTACGGCTCTGCGGGCTTTTGAGTCCGCCCCGCGCCGGTTCGTCGGTCGGCCTCAAAAAGCGAAAAATCAGCCTCTCTCCCTGGAGCTCGACTCGAGTTGATCATTATACATGAAGAAATAACAATTTCATCGTTTGGTTTATGTTTTACACGCGTTTTAAATTTTATTGCCGAAATCGCTTTTTCTCGCCGAGATAAGCACGTTTTCTGAAATGCCGCTCTCCCGTCACTCTGGTTAAAGTGTTATGAAAAAAAAGGCTGTTGGGGGCTAGGGAGTATCGAGTTGATCATTATACATGAAGAAATAACCAATTTCATCGTTTGGTTTATGTTTTACACGCGTTTTAAATGTTATTGCCGAAATCGCTTTTTCTCGCCGAGATAAGCACGTTTTCTGAAATGCCGCTCTCCCGTCACCCTGGTTAAAGTGTTATGAAAAAAAAGGCTGTTGGGGGCTAGGGAGTATCGAGTTGATCATTATACATGAAGAAATAACCAATTTCATCGTTTGGTTTATGTTTTACACGCGTTTTAAATTTTATTGCCGAAATCGCTTTTTCTCGCCGAGATAAGCACGTTTTCTGAAATGCCGCTCTCCCGTCACCCTGGTTAAAGTGTTATGAAAAAAAAAGCTGTTGGGGGCTAGGGAGTATCGAGTTGATCATTATACATGAAGAAATAACCAATTTCATCGTTTGGTTTATGTTTTACACGCGTTTTAAATTTTATTGCCGAAATCGCTTTTTCTCGCCGAGATAAGCACGTTTTCTGAAATGCCGCTCTCCCGTCACTCTGGTTAAAGTGTTATGAAAAAAAAGGCTGTTGGGGGCTAGGGAGTATCGAGTTGATCATTATACATGAAGAAATAACCAATTTCATCGTTTGGTTTATGTTTTACACGCGTTTTAAATTTTATTGCCGAAATCGCTTTTTCTCGCCGAGATAAGCACGTTTTCTGAAATGCCGCTCTCCCGTCACTCTGGTTAAAGTGTTATGAAAAAAAAGGCTGCTGGGGGCTAGGGAGTATCGAGTTGATCATTATACATGAAGAAATAACCAATTTCATCGTTTGGTTTATGTTTTACACGCGTTTTAAATTTTATTGCCGAAATCGCTTTTTCTCGCCGAGATAAGCACGTTTTCTGAAATGCCGCTCTCCCGTCACTCTGGTTAAAGTGTTATGAAAAAAAAGGCTGTTGGGGGCTAGGGAGTATCGAGTTGATCATTATACATGAAGAAATAACCAATTTCATCGTTTGGTTTATGTTTTACACGCGTTTTAAATTTTATTGCCGAAATCGCTTTTTCTCGCCGAGATAAGCACGTTTTCTGAAATGCCGCTCTCCCGTCACTCTGGTTAAAGTGTTATGAAAAAAAAGGCTGTTGGGGGCTAGGGAGTATCGAGTTGATCATTATACATGAAGAAATAACCAATTTCATCGTTTGGTTTATGTTTTACACGCGTTTTAAATTTTATTGCCGAAATCGCTTTTTCTCGCCGAGATAAGCACGTTTTCTGAAATGCCGCTCTCCCGTCACTCTGGTTAAAGTGTTATGAAAAAAAAGGCTGTTGGGGGCTAGGGAGTATCGAGTTGATCATTATACATGAAGAAATAACCAATTTCATCGTTTGGTTTATGTTTTACACGCGTTTTAAATTTTATTGCCGAAATCGCTTTTTCTCGCCGAGATAAGCACGTTTTCTGAAATGCCGCTCTCCCGTCACTCTGGTTAAAGTGTTATGAAAAAAAAGGCTGTTGGGGGCTAGAGAGTATCGAGTTGATCATTATACATGAAGAAATAACCAATTTCATCGTTTGGTTTATGTTTTACACGCGTTTTAAATTTTATTGCCGAAATCGCTTTTTCTCGCCGAGATAAGCACGTTTTCTGAAATGCCGCTCTCCCGTCACTCTGGTTAAAGTGTTATGAAAAAAAAGGCTGTTGGGGGCTAGGGAGTATCGAGTTGATCATTATACATGAAGAAATAACCAATTTCATCGTTTGGTTTATGTTTTACACGCGTTTTAAATTTTATTGCCGAAATCGCTTTTTCTCGCCGAGATAAGCACGTTTTCTGAAATGCCGCTCTCCCGTCACTCTGGTTAAAGTGTTATGAAAAAAAAAGGCTGTTGGGGGCTAGGGAGTATCGAGTTGATCATTATACATGAAGAAATAACCAATTTCATCGTTTGGTTTATGTTTTACACGATGCTGAGCTCCAGCTGGAAGTGTAAAAAGAACCGGGCTGGTTAAAAAAAGAACCGGGCGACCCGGTAAAATTGCTTAGCCGGGGCTCTGGAAGCCTATCACGGCGTGATCTTGTCCAAAAAGCCGCTGCTGAGCTCCAGCTGGAAGTGTAAAAAGAACCGGGCTGGTTAAAAAAAAGAACCGGGCGACCCGGTAAAATTGCTTAGCCGGGGCTCTGGAAGCCTAACACGGCGTGATCTTGTCCAAAAAGCCGCTGCTGAGCTCCAGCTGGAAGTGTAAAAAGAACCGGGCTGGTTAAAAAAAAGAACCGGGCGGCCCGGTAAAATTGCTTAGCCGGGGCTCTGGAAGCCTAACCCGGCGTGATACTGTGCAAAAAGCCGCTGCTGAGCTCCAGCTGGAAGTGTAAAAAAAACCGGGCTGGTTAAAAAAAAGAACCGGGCGACCCTGTAAAATTGCTTAGCCGGGGCTCTGGAAGCCTAACACGGCGTGATCTTGTCCAAAAACCCGCTGCTGAGCTCCAGCTGGAAGTGTAAAAAGAACCGGGCTGGTTAAAAAAAAGAACCGGGCGGGCCGGTAAAATTGCTTAGCCGGGGCTCTGGAAGCCTAACACGGCGTGATCTTGTCCAAAAAGCCGCTCGTGAGCTCCAGCTGGAAGTGTAAAAAGAACCGGGCTGGTTCAAAAAAAGAACCGGGCGGCCCGGTAGAATTGCTTAGCCGAGGTCCTGGAAGCCTAACCCGGCGTGATCTTGCGCAAAAAGCCGCTGCTGAGCTCCAGCTGGAAGTGTAAAAAGAACCGGGCTGGTTCAAAAAAAGAACCGGGCGGCCCGGTAAAATTGCTTAGCCGGGGTCCTGGAAGCCTAACGCGGCGTGATCTTGCCCGAAAGTCGGCCTCTATACTTCCATATTAGGTACCAGGCGCTCAGAGCCAACTTGGCAAAAATTTTCTAAGTGCCCACGGCTCTGCGGGGATTGTGCGTCCGACCCGCGCCGGTTCTCCAGCCGGCCTAAAATAACGCAAAACCAGCCTCTCCCCTGGAGCTCACAGCCAAAGGCGAAACTTTTCTAAGTGCCTACGGCTCTGCGGGCTTTTGAGTCCGCCCCGCGCCGGTTCGTCGGTCGGCCTCAAAAAGCGAAAAATCAGCCTCTCTCCCTGGAGCTCGACTCGAGTTGATCATTATACATGAAGAAATAACAATTTCATCGTTTGGTTTATGTTTTACACGCGTTTTAAATTTTATTGCCGAAATCGCTTTTTCTCGCCGAGATAAGCACGTTTTCTGAAATGCCGCTCTCCCGTCACTCTGGTTAAAGTGTTATGAAAAAAAAGGCTGTTGGGGGCTAGGGAGTATCGAGTTGATCATTATACATGAAGAAATAACCAATTTCATCGTTTGGTTTATGTTTTACACGCGTTTTAAATGTTATTGCCGAAATCGCTTTTTCTCGCCGAGATAAGCACGTTTTCTGAAATGCCGCTCTCCCGTCACCCTGGTTAAAGTGTTATGAAAAAAAAGGCTGTTGGGGGCTAGGGAGTATCGAGTTGATCATTATACATGAAGAAATAACCAATTTCATCGTTTGGTTTATGTTTTACACGCGTTTTAAATTTTATTGCCGAAATCGCTTTTTCTCGCCGAGATAAGCACGTTTTCTGAAATGCCGCTCTCCCGTCACCCTGGTTAAAGTGTTATGAAAAAAAAAGCTGTTGGGGGCTAGGGAGTATCGAGTTGATCATTATACATGAAGAAATAACCAATTTCATCGTTTGGTTTATGTTTTACACGCGTTTTAAATTTTATTGCCGAAATCGCTTTTTCTCGCCGAGATAAGCACGTTTTCTGAAATGCCGCTCTCCCGTCACTCTGGTTAAAGTGTTATGAAAAAAAAGGCTGTTGGGGGCTAGGGAGTATCGAGTTGATCATTATACATGAAGAAATAACCAATTTCATCGTTTGGTTTATGTTTTACACGCGTTTTAAATTTTATTGCCGAAATCGCTTTTTCTCGCCGAGATAAGCACGTTTTCTGAAATGCCGCTCTCCCGTCACTCTGGTTAAAGTGTTATGAAAAAAAAGGCTGTTGGGGGCTAGGGAGTATCGAGTTGATCATTATACATGAAGAAATAACCAATTTCATCGTTTGGTTTATGTTTTACACGCGTTTTAAATTTTATTGCCGAAATCGCTTTTTCTCGCCGAGATAAGCACGTTTTCTGAAATGCCGCTCTCCCGTCACTCTGGTTAAAGTGTTATGAAAAAAAAGGCTGTTGGGGGCTAGGGAGTATCGAGTTGATCATTATACATGAAGAAATAACCAATTTCATCGTTTGGTTTATGTTTTACACGCGTTTTAAATTTTATTGCCGAAATCGCTTTTTCTCGCCGAGATAAGCACGTTTTCTGAAATGCCGCTCTCCCGTCACTCTGGTTAAAGTGTTATGAAAAAAAAGGCTGTTGGGGGCTAGGGAGTATCGAGTTGATCATTATACATGAAGAAATAACCAATTTCATCGTTTGGTTTATGTTTTACACGCGTTTTAAATTTTATTGCTGAAATCGCTTTTTCTCGCCGAGATAAGCACGTTTTCTGAAATGCCGCTCTCCCGTCACTCTGGTTAAAGTGTTATGAAAAAAAAGGCTGTTGGGGGCTAGGGAGTATCGAGTTGATCATTATACATGAAGAAATAACCAATTTCATCGTTTGGTTTATGTTTTACACGCGTTTTAAATTTTATTGCCGAAATCGCTTTTTCTCGCCGAGATAAGCACGTTTTCTGAAATGCCGCTCTCCCGTCACTCTGGTTAAAGTGTTATGAAAAAAAAGGCTGTTGGGGGCTAGGGAGTATCGAGTTGATCATTATACATGAAGAAATAACCAATTTCATCGTTTGGTTTATGTTTTACACGCGTTTTAAATTTTATTGCCGAAATCGCTTTTTCTCGCCGAGATAAGCACGTTTTCTGAAATGCCGCTCTCCCGTCACTCTGGTTAAAGTGTTATGAAAAAAAAGGCTGTTGGGGGCTAGGGAGTATCGAGTTGATCATTATACATGAAGAAATAACCAATTTCATCGTTTGGTTTATGTTTTACACGCGTTTTAAATTTTATTGCCGAAATCGCTTTTTCTCGCCGAGATAAGCACGTTTTCTGAAATGCCGCTCTCCCGTCACTCTGGTTAAAGTGTTATGAAAAAAAAAGGCTGTTGGGGGCTAGGGAGTATCGAGTTGATCATTATACATGAAGAAATAACCAATTTCATCGTTTGGTTTATGTTTTACACGATGCTGAGCTCCAGCTGGAAGTGTAAAAAGAACCGGGCTGGTTAAAAAAAGAACCGGGCGACCCGGTAAAATTGCTTAGCCGGGGCTCTGGAAGCCTATCACGGCGTGATCTTGTCCAAAAAGCCGCTGCTGAGCTCCAGCTGGAAGTGTAAAAAGAACCGGGCTGGTTAAAAAAAAGAACCGGGCGACCCGGTAAAATTGCTTAGCCGGGGCTCTGGAAGCCTAACACGGCGTGATCTTGTCCAAAAAGCCGCTGCTGAGCTCCAGCTGGAAGTGTAAAAAGAACCGGGCTGGTTAAAAAAAAGAACCGGGCGGCCCGGTAAAATTGCTTAGCCGGGGCTCTGGAAGCCTAACCCGGCGTGATACTGTGCAAAAAGCCGCTGCTGAGCTCCAGCTGGAAGTGTAAAAAAAAACCGGGCTGGTTAAAAAAAAGAACCGGGCGACCCTGTAAAATTGCTTAGCCGGGGCTCTGGAAGCCTAACACGGCGTGATCTTGTCCAAAAACCCGCTGCTGAGCTCCAGCTGGAAGTGTAAAAAGAACCGGGCTGGTTAAAAAAAAGAACCGGGCGGGCCGGTAAAATTGCTTAGCCGGGGCTCTGGAAGCCTAACACGGCGTGATCTTGTCCAAAAAGCCGCTCGTGAGCTCCAGCTGGAAGTGTAAAAAGAACCGGGCTGGTTCAAAAAAAGAACCGGGCGGCCCGGTAGAATTGCTTAGCCGAGGTCCTGGAAGCCTAACCCGGCGTGATCTTGCGCAAAAAGCCGCTGCTGAGCTCCAGCTGGAAGTGTAAAAAGAACCGGGCTGGTTCAAAAAAAGAACCGGGCGGCCCGGTAAAATTGCTTAGCCGGGGTCCTGGAAGCCTAACGCGGCGTGATCTTGCCCGAAAGTCGGCCTCTATACTTCCATATTAGGTACCAGGCGCTCAGAGCCAACTTGGCAAAAATTTTCTAAGTGCCCACGGCTCTGCGGGGATTGTGCGTCCGACCCGCGCCGGTTCTCCAGCCGGCCTAAAATAACGCAAAACCAGCCTCTCCCCTGGAGCTCACAGCCAAAGGCGAAACTTTTCTAAGTGCCTACGGCTCTGCGGGCTTTTGAGTCCACCCCGCGCCGGTTCGTCGGTCGGCCTCAAAAAGCGAAAAATCAGCCTCTCTCCCTGGAGCTCGACTCGAGTTGATCATTATACATGAAGAAATAACCAATTTCATCGTTTGGTTTATGTTTTACACGCGTTTTAAATTTTATTGCCGAAATCGCTTTTTCTCGCCGAGATAAGCACGTTTTCTGAAATGCCGCTCTCCCGTCACTCTGGTTAAAGTGTTATGAAAAAAAAGGCTGTTGGGGGCTAGGGAGTATCGAGTTGATCATTATACATGAAGAAATAACCAATTTCATCGTTTGGTTTATGTTTTACACGCGTTTTAAATTTTATTGCCGAAATCGCTTTTTCTCGCCGAGATAAGCACGTTTTCTGAAATGCCGCTCTCCCGTCACTCTGGTTAAAGTGTTATGAAAAAAAAGGCTGTTGGGGGCTAGGGAGTATCGAGTTGATCATTATACATGAAGAAATAACCAATTTCATCGTTTGGTTTATGTTTTACACGCGTTTTAAATTTTATTGCCGAAATCGCTTTTTCTCGCCGAGATAAGCACGTTTTCTGAAATGCCGCTCTCCCGTCACTCTGGTTAAAGTGTTATGAAAAAAAAGGCTGTTGGGGGCTAGGGAGTATCGAGTTGATCATTATACATGAAGAAATAACCAATTTCATCGTTTGGTTTATGTTTTACACGCGTTTTAAATTTTATTGCCGAAATCGCTTTTTCTCGCCGAGATAAGCACGTTTTCTGAAATGCCGCTCTCCCGTCACTCTGGTTAAAGTGTTATGAAAAAAAAGGCTGTTGGGGGCTAGGGAGTATCGAGTTGATCATTATACATGAAGAAATAACCAATTTCATCGTTTGGTTTATGTTTTACACGCGTTTTAATTTTAATTGCCGAAATCGCTTTTTCTCGCCGAGATAAGCACGTTTTCTGAAATGCCGCTCTCCCGTCACTCTGGTTAAAGTGTTATGAAAAAAAAGGCTGTTGGGGGCTAGGGAGTATCGAGTTGATCATTATACATGAAGAAATAACCAATTTCATCGTTTGGTTTATGTTTTACACGCGTTTTAAATTTTATTGCCGAAATCGCTTTTTCTCGCCGAGATAAGCACGTTTTCTGAAATGCCGCTCTCCCGTCACTCTGGTTAAAGTGTTATGAAAAAAAAGGCTGTTGGGGGCTAGGGAGTATCGAGTTGATCATTATACATGAAGAAATAACCAATTTCATCGTTTGGTTTATGTTTTACACGCGTTTTAAATTTTATTGCCGAAATCGCTTTTTCTCGCCGAGATAAGCACGTTTTCTGAAATGCCGCTCTCCCGTCACTCTGGTTAAAGTGTTATGAAAAAAAAGGCTGTTGGGGGCTAGGGAGTATCGAGTTGATCATTATACATGAAGAAATAACCAATTTCATCGTTTGGTTTATGTTTTACACGCGTTTTAAATTTTATTGCCGAAATCGCTTTTTCTCGCCGAGATAAGCACGTTTTCTGAAATGCCGCTCTCCCGTCACTCTGGTTAAAGTGTTATGAAAAAAAAGGCTGTTGGGGGCTAGGGAGTATCGAGTTGATCATTATACATGAAGAAATAACCAATTTCATCGTTTGGTTTATGTTTTACACGCGTTTTAAATTTTATTGCCGAAATCGCTTTTTCTCGCCGAGATAAGCACGTTTTCTGAAATGCCGCTCTCCCGTCACTCTGGTTAAAGTGTTATGAAAAAAAAGGCTGTTGGGGGCTAGGGAGTATCGAGTTGATCATTATACATGAAGAAATAACCAATTTCATCGTTTGGTTTATGTTTTACACGCGTTTTAAATTTTATTGCCGAAATCGCTTTTTCTCGCCGAGATAAGCACGTTTTCTGAAATGCCGCTCTCCCGTCACTCTGGTTAAAGTGTTATGAAAAAAAAGGCTGTTGGGGGCTAGGGAGTATCGAGTTGATCATTATACATGAAGAAATAACCAATTTCATCGTTTGGTTTATGTTTTACACGCGTTTTAAATTTTATTGCCGAAATCGCTTTTTCTCGCCGAGATAAGCACGTTTTCTGAAATGCCGCTCTCCCGTCACTCTGGTTAAAGTGTTATGAAAAAAAAGGCTGTTGGGGGCTAGGGAGTATCGAGTTGATCATTATACATGAAGAAATAACCAATTTCATCGTTTGGTTTATGTTTTACACGCGTTTTAAATTTTATTGCCGAAATCGCTTTTTCTCGCCGAGATAAGCACGTTTTCTGAAATGCCGCTCTCCCGTCACTCTGGTTAAAGTGTTATGAAAAAAAAGGCTGTTGGGGGCTAGGGAGTATCGAGTTGATCATTATACATGAAGAAATAACCAATTTCATCGTTTGGTTTATGTTTTACACGCGTTTTAAATTTTATTGCCGAAATCGCTTTTTCTCGCCGAGATAAGCACGTTTTCTGAAATGCCGCTCTCCCGTCACTCTGGTTAAAGTGTTATGAAAAAAAAGGCTGTTGGGGGCTAGGGAGTATCGAGTTGATCATTATACATGAAGAAATAACCAATTTCATCGTTTGGTTTATGTTTTACACGCGTTTTAAATTTTATTGCCGAAATCGCTTTTTCTCGCCGAGATAAGCACGTTTTCTGAAATGCCGCTCTCCCGTCACTCTGGTTAAAGTGTTATGAAAAAAAAGGCTGTTGGGGGCTAGGGAGTATCGAGTTGATCATTATACATGAAGAAATAACCAATTTCATCGTTTGGTTTATGTTTTACACGCGTTTTAAATTTTATTGCCGAAATCGCTTTTTCTCGCCGAGATAAGCACGTTTTCTGAAATGCCGCTCTCCCGTCACTCTGGTTAAAGTGTTATGAAAAAAAAGGCTGTTGGGGGCTAGGGAGTATCGAGTTGATCATTATACATGAAGAAATAACCAATTTCATCGTTTGGTTTATGTTTTACACGCGTTTTAAATTTTATTGCCGAAATCGCTTTTTCTCGCCGAGATAAGCACGTTTTCTGAAATGCCGCTCTCCCGTCACTCTGGTTAAAGTGTTATGAAAAAAAAGGCTGTTGGGGGCTAGGGAGTATCGAGTTGATCATTATACATGAAGAAATAACCAATTTCATCGTTTGGTTTATGTTTTACACGCGTTTTAAATTTTATTGCCGAAATCGCTTTTTCTCGCCGAGATAAGCACGTTTTCTGAAATGCCGCTCTCCCGTCACTCTGGTTAAAGTGTTATGAAAAAAAAGGCTGTTGGGGGCTAGGGAGTATCGAGTTGATCATTATACATGAAGAAATAACCAATTTCATCGTTTGGTTTATGTTTTACACGCGTTTTAAATTTTATTGCCGAAATCGCTTTTTCTCGCCGAGATAAGCACGTTTTCTGAAATGCCGCTCTCCCGTCACTCTGGTTAAAGTGTTATGAAAAAAAAGGCTGTTGGGGGCTAGGGAGTATCGAGTTGATCATTATACATGAAGAAATAACCAATTTCATCGTTTGGTTTATGTTTTACACGCGTTTTAAATTTTATTGCCGAAATCGCTTTTTCTCGCCGAGATAAGCACGTTTTCTGAAATGCCGCTCTCCCGTCACTCTGGTTAAAGTGTTATGAAAAAAAAGGCTGTTGGGGGCTAGGGAGTATCGAGTTGATCATTATACATGAAGAAATAACCAATTTCATCGTTTGGTTTATGTTTTACACGCGTTTTAAATTTTATTGCCGAAATCGCTTTTTCTCGCCGAGATAAGCACGTTTTCTGAAATGCCGCTCTCCCGTCACTCTGGTTAAAGTGTTATGAAAAAAAAGGCTGTTGGGGGCTAGGGAGTATCGAGTTGATCATTATACATGAAGAAATAACCAATTTCATCGTTTGGTTTATGTTTTACACGCGTTTTAAATTTTATTGCCGAAATCGCTTTTTCTCGCCGAGATAAGCACGTTTTCTGAAATGCCGCTCTCCCGTCACTCTGGTTAAAGTGTTATGAAAAAAAAGGCTGTTGGGGGCTAGGGAGTATCGAGTTGATCATTATACATGAAGAAATAACCAATTTCATCGTTTGGTTTATGTTTTACACGCGTTTTAAATTTTATTGCCGAAATCGCTTTTTCTCGCCGAGATAAGCACGTTTTCTGAAATGCCGCTCTCCCGTCACTCTGGTTAAAGTGTTATGAAAAAAAAGGCTGTTGGGGGCTAGGGAGTATCGAGTTGATCATTATACATGAAGAAATAACCAATTTCATCGTTTGGTTTATGTTTTACACGCGTTTTAAATTTTATTGCCGAAATCGCTTTTTCTCGCCGAGATAAGCACGTTTTCTGAAATGCCGCTCTCCCGTCACTCTGGTTAAAGTGTTATGAAAAAAAAGGCTGTTGGGGGCTAGGGAGTATCGAGTTGATCATTATACATGAAGAAATAACCAATTTCATCGTTTGGTTTATGTTTTACACGCGTTTTAAATTTTATTGCCGAAATCGCTTTTTCTCGCCGAGATAAGCACGTTTTCTGAAATGCCGCTCTCCCGTCACTCTGGTTAAAGTGTTATGAAAAAAAAGGCTGTTGGGGGCTAGGGAGTATCGAGTTGATCATTATACATGAAGAAATAACCAATTTCATCGTTTGGTTTATGTTTTACACGCGTTTTAAATTTTATTGCCGAAATCGCTTTTTCTCGCCGAGATAAGCACGTTTTCTGAAATGCCGCTCTCCCGTCACTCTGGTTAAAGTGTTATGAAAAAAAAGGCTGTTGGGGGCTAGGGAGTATCGAGTTGATCATTATACATGAAGAAATAACCAATTTCATCGTTTGGTTTATGTTTTACACGCGTTTTAAATTTTATTGCCGAAATCGCTTTTTCTCGCCGAGATAAGCACGTTTTCTGAAATGCCGCTCTCCCGTCACTCTGGTTAAAGTGTTATGAAAAAAAAGGCTGTTGGGGGCTAGGGAGTATCGAGTTGATCATTATACATGAAGAAATAACCAATTTCATCGTTTGGTTTATGTTTTACACGCGTTTTAAATTTTATTGCCGAAATCGCTTTTTCTCGCCGAGATAAGCACGTTTTCTGAAATGCCGCTCTCCCGTCACTCTGGTTAAAGTGTTATGAAAAAAAAGGCTGTTGGGGGCTAGGGAGTATCGAGTTGATCATTATACATGAAGAAATAACCAATTTCATCGTTTGGTTTATGTTTTACACGCGTTTTAAATTTTATTGCCGAAATCGCTTTTTCTCGCCGAGATAAGCACGTTTTCTGAAATGCCGCTCTCCCGTCACTCTGGTTAAAGTGTTATGAAAAAAAAGGCTGTTGGGGGCTAGGGAGTATCGAGTTGATCATTATACATGAAGAAATAACCAATTTCATCGTTTGGTTTATGTTTTACACGCGTTTTAAATTTTATTGCCGAAATCGCTTTTTCTCGCCGAGATAAGCACGTTTTCTGAAATGCCGCTCTCCCGTCACTCTGGTTAAAGTGTTATGAAAAAAAAGGCTGTTGGGGGCTAGGGAGTATCGAGTTGATCATTATACATGAAGAAATAACCAATTTCATCGTTTGGTTTATGTTTTACACGCGTTTTAAATTTTATTGCCGAAATCGCTTTTTCTCGCCGAGATAAGCACGTTTTCTGAAATGCCGCTCTCCCGTCACTCTGGTTAAAGTGTTATGAAAAAAAAGGCTGTTGGGGGCTAGGGAGTATCGAGTTGATCATTATACATGAAGAAATAACCAATTTCATCGTTTGGTTTATGTTTTACACGCGTTTTAAATTTTATTGCCGAAATCGCTTTTTCTCGCCGAGATAAGCACGTTTTCTGAAATGCCGCTCTCCCGTCACTCTGGTTAAAGTGTTATGAAAAAAAAGGCTGTTGGGGGCTAGGGAGTATCGAGTTGATCATTATACATGAAGAAATAACCAATTTCATCGTTTGGTTTATGTTTTACACGCGTTTTAAATTTTATTGCCGAAATCGCTTTTTCTCGCCGAGATAAGCACGTTTTCTGAAATGCCGCTCTCCCGTCACTCTGGTTAAAGTGTTATGAAAAAAAAGGCTGTTGGGGGCTAGGGAGTATCGAGTTGATCATTATACATGAAGAAATAACCAATTTCATCGTTTGGTTTATGTTTTACACGCGTTTTAAATTTTATTGCCGAAATCGCTTTTTCTCGCCGAGATAAGCACGTTTTCTGAAATGCCGCTCTCCCGTCACTCTGGTTAAAGTGTTATGAAAAAAAAGGCTGTTGGGGGCTAGGGAGTATCGAGTTGATCATTATACATGAAGAAATAACCAATTTCATCGTTTGGTTTATGTTTTACACGCGTTTTAAATTTTATTGCCGAAATCGCTTTTTCTCGCCGAGATAAGCACGTTTTCTGAAATGCCGCTCTCCCGTCACTCTGGTTAAAGTGTTATGAAAAAAAAGGCTGTTGGGGGCTAGGGAGTATCGAGTTGATCATTATACATGAAGAAATAACCAATTTCATCGTTTGGTTTATGTTTTACACGCGTTTTAAATTTTATTGCCGAAATCGCTTTTTCTCGCCGAGATAAGCACGTTTTCTGAAATGCCGCTCTCCCGTCACTCTGGTTAAAGTGTTATGAAAAAAAAGGCTGTTGGGGGCTAGGGAGTATCGAGTTGATCATTATACATGAAGAAATAACCAATTTCATCGTTTGGTTTATGTTTTACACGCGTTTTAAATTTTATTGCCGAAATCGCTTTTTCTCGCCGAGATAAGCACGTTTTCTGAAATGCCGCTCTCCCGTCACTCTGGTTAAAGTGTTATGAAAAAAAAGGCTGTTGGGGGCTAGGGAGTATCGAGTTGATCATTATACATGAAGAAATAACCAATTTCATCGTTTGGTTTATGTTTTACACGCGTTTTAAATTTTATTGCCGAAATCGCTTTTTCTCGCCGAGATAAGCACGTTTTCTGAAATGCCGCTCTCCCGTCACTCTGGTTAAAGTGTTATGAAAAAAAAGGCTGTTGGGGGCTAGGGAGTATCGAGTTGATCATTATACATGAAGAAATAACCAATTTCATCGTTTGGTTTATGTTTTACACGCGTTTTAAATTTTATTGCCGAAATCGCTTTTTCTCGCCGAGATAAGCACGTTTTCTGAAATGCCGCTCTCCCGTCACTCTGGTTAAAGTGTTATGAAAAAAAAGGCTGTTGGGGGCTAGGGAGTATCGAGTTGATCATTATACATGAAGAAATAACCAATTTCATCGTTTGGTTTATGTTTTACACGCGTTTTAAATTTTATTGCCGAAATCGCTTTTTCTCGCCGAGATAAGCACGTTTTCTGAAATGCCGCTCTCCCGTCACTCTGGTTAAAGTGTTATGAAAAAAAAGGCTGTTGGGGGCTAGGGAGTATCGAGTTGATCATTATACATGAAGAAATAACCAATTTCATCGTTTGGTTTATGTTTTACACGCGTTTTAAATTTTATTGCCGAAATCGCTTTTTCTCGCCGAGATAAGCACGTTTTCTGAAATGCCGCTCTCCCGTCACTCTGGTTAAAGTGTTATGAAAAAAAAGGCTGTTGGGGGCTAGGGAGTATCGAGTTGATCATTATACATGAAGAAATAACCAATTTCATCGTTTGGTTTATGTTTTACACGCGTTTTAAATTTTATTGCCGAAATCGCTTTTTCTCGCCGAGATAAGCACGTTTTCTGAAATGCCGCTCTCCCGTCACTCTGGTTAAAGTGTTATGAAAAAAAAGGCTGTTGGGGGCTAGGGAGTATCGAGTTGATCATTATACATGAAGAAATAACCAATTTCATCGTTTGGTTTATGTTTTACACGCGTTTTAAATTTTATTGCCGAAATCGCTTTTTCTCGCCGAGATAAGCACGTTTTCTGAAATGCCGCTCTCCCGTCACTCTGGTTAAAGTGTTATGAAAAAAAAGGCTGTTGGGGGCTAGGGAGTATCGAGTTGATCATTATACATGAAGAAATAACCAATTTCATCGTTTGGTTTATGTTTTACACGCGTTTTAAATTTTATTGCCGAAATCGCTTTTTCTCGCCGAGATAAGCACGTTTTCTGAAATGCCGCTCTCCCGTCACTCTGGTTAAAGTGTTATGAAAAAAAAGGCTGTTGGGGGCTAGGGAGTATCGAGTTGATCATTATACATGAAGAAATAACCAATTTCATCGTTTGGTTTATGTTTTACACGCGTTTTAAATTTTATTGCCGAAATCGCTTTTTCTCGCCGAGATAAGCACGTTTTCTGAAATGCCGCTCTCCCGTCACTCTGGTTAAAGTGTTATGAAAAAAAAGGCTGTTGGGGGCTAGGGAGTATCGAGTTGATCATTATACATGAAGAAATAACCAATTTCATCGTTTGGTTTATGTTTTACACGCGTTTTAAATTTTATTGCCGAAATCGCTTTTTCTCGCCGAGATAAGCACGTTTTCTGAAATGCCGCTCTCCCGTCACTCTGGTTAAAGTGTTATGAAAAAAAAGGCTGTTGGGGGCTAGGGAGTATCGAGTTGATCATTATACATGAAGAAATAACCAATTTCATCGTTTGGTTTATGTTTTACACGCGTTTTAAATTTTATTGCCGAAATCGCTTTTTCTCGCCGAGATAAGCACGTTTTCTGAAATGCCGCTCTCCCGTCACTCTGGTTAAAGTGTTATGAAAAAAAAGGCTGTTGGGGGCTAGGGAGTATCGAGTTGATCATTATACATGAAGAAATAACCAATTTCATCGTTTGGTTTATGTTTTACACGCGTTTTAAATTTTATTGCCGAAATCGCTTTTTCTCGCCGAGATAAGCACGTTTTCTGAAATGCCGCTCTCCCGTCACTCTGGTTAAAGTGTTATGAAAAAAAAGGCTGTTGGGGGCTAGGGAGTATCGAGTTGATCATTATACATGAAGAAATAACCAATTTCATCGTTTGGTTTATGTTTTACACGCGTTTTAAATTTTATTGCCGAAATCGCTTTTTCTCGCCGAGATAAGCACGTTTTCTGAAATGCCGCTCTCCCGTCACTCTGGTTAAAGTGTTATGAAAAAAAAGGCTGTTGGGGGCTAGGGAGTATCGAGTTGATCATTATACATGAAGAAATAACCAATTTCATCGTTTGGTTTATGTTTTACACGCGTTTTAAATTTTATTGCCGAAATCGCTTTTTCTCGCCGAGATAAGCACGTTTTCTGAAATGCCGCTCTCCCGTCACTCTGGTTAAAGTGTTATGAAAAAAAAGGCTGTTGGGGGCTAGGGAGTATCGAGTTGATCATTATACATGAAGAAATAACCAATTTCATCGTTTGGTTTATGTTTTACACGCGTTTTAAATTTTATTGCCGAAATCGCTTTTTCTCGCCGAGATAAGCACGTTTTCTGAAATGCCGCTCTCCCGTCACTCTGGTTAAAGTGTTATGAAAAAAAAGGCTGTTGGGGGCTAGGGAGTATCGAGTTGATCATTATACATGAAGAAATAACCAATTTCATCGTTTGGTTTATGTTTTACACGCGTTTTAAATTTTATTGCCGAAATCGCTTTTTCTCGCCGAGATAAGCACGTTTTCTGAAATGCCGCTCTCCCGTCACTCTGGTTAAAGTGTTATGAAAAAAAAGGCTGTTGGGGGCTAGGGAGTATCGAGTTGATCATTATACATGAAGAAATAACCAATTTCATCGTTTGGTTTATGTTTTACACGCGTTTTAAATTTTATTGCCGAAATCGCTTTTTCTCGCCGAGATAAGCACGTTTTCTGAAATGCCGCTCTCCCGTCACTCTGGTTAAAGTGTTATGAAAAAAAAGGCTGTTGGGGGCTAGGGAGTATCGAGTTGATCATTATACATGAAGAAATAACCAATTTCATCGTTTGGTTTATGTTTTACACGCGTTTTAAATTTTATTGCCGAAATCGCTTTTTCTCGCCGAGATAAGCACGTTTTCTGAAATGCCGCTCTCCCGTCACTCTGGTTAAAGTGTTATGAAAAAAAAGGCTGTTGGGGGCTAGGGAGTATCGAGTTGATCATTATACATGAAGAAATAACCAATTTCATCGTTTGGTTTATGTTTTACACGCGTTTTAAATTTTATTGCCGAAATCGCTTTTTCTCGCCGAGATAAGCACGTTTTCTGAAATGCCGCTCTCCCGTCACTCTGGTTAAAGTGTTATGAAAAAAAAGGCTGTTGGGGGCTAGGGAGTATCGAGTTGATCATTATACATGAAGAAATAACCAATTTCATCGTTTGGTTTATGTTTTACACGCGTTTTAAATTTTATTGCCGAAATCGCTTTTTCTCGCCGAGATAAGCACGTTTTCTGAAATGCCGCTCTCCCGTCACTCTGGTTAAAGTGTTATGAAAAAAAAGGCTGTTGGGGGCTAGGGAGTATCGAGTTGATCATTATACATGAAGAAATAACCAATTTCATCGTTTGGTTTATGTTTTACACGCGTTTTAAATTTTATTGCCGAAATCGCTTTTTCTCGCCGAGATAAGCACGTTTTCTGAAATGCCGCTCTCCCGTCACTCTGGTTAAAGTGTTATGAAAAAAAAGGCTGTTGGGGGCTAGGGAGTATCGAGTTGATCATTATACATGAAGAAATAACCAATTTCATCGTTTGGTTTATGTTTTACACGCGTTTTAAATTTTATTGCCGAAATCGCTTTTTCTCGCCGAGATAAGCACGTTTTCTGAAATGCCGCTCTCCCGTCACTCTGGTTAAAGTGTTATGAAAAAAAAGGCTGTTGGGGGCTAGGGAGTATCGAGTTGATCATTATACATGAAGAAATAACCAATTTCATCGTTTGGTTTATGTTTTACACGCGTTTTAAATTTTATTGCCGAAATCGCTTTTTCTCGCCGAGATAAGCACGTTTTCTGAAATGCCGCTCTCCCGTCACTCTGGTTAAAGTGTTATGAAAAAAAAGGCTGTTGGGGGCTAGGGAGTATCGAGTTGATCATTATACATGAAGAAATAACCAATTTCATCGTTTGGTTTATGTTTTACACGCGTTTTAAATTTTATTGCCGAAATCGCTTTTTCTCGCCGAGATAAGCACGTTTTCTGAAATGCCGCTCTCCCGTCACTCTGGTTAAAGTGTTATGAAAAAAAAGGCTGTTGGGGGCTAGGGAGTATCGAGTTGATCATTATACATGAAGAAATAACCAATTTCATCGTTTGGTTTATGTTTTACACGCGTTTTAAATTTTATTGCCGAAATCGCTTTTTCTCGCCGAGATAAGCACGTTTTCTGAAATGCCGCTCTCCCGTCACTCTGGTTAAAGTGTTATGAAAAAAAAGGCTGTTGGGGGCTAGGGAGTATCGAGTTGATCATTATACATGAAGAAATAACCAATTTCATCGTTTGGTTTATGTTTTACACGCGTTTTAAATTTTATTGCCGAAATCGCTTTTTCTCGCCGAGATAAGCACGTTTTCTGAAATGCCGCTCTCCCGTCACTCTGGTTAAAGTGTTATGAAAAAAAAGGCTGTTGGGGGCTAGGGAGTATCGAGTTGATCATTATACATGAAGAAATAACCAATTTCATCGTTTGGTTTATGTTTTACACGCGTTTTAAATTTTATTGCCGAAATCGCTTTTTCTCGCCGAGATAAGCACGTTTTCTGAAATGCCGCTCTCCCGTCACTCTGGTTAAAGTGTTATGAAAAAAAAGGCTGTTGGGGGCTAGGGAGTATCGAGTTGATCATTATACATGAAGAAATAACCAATTTCATCGTTTGGTTTATGTTTTACACGCGTTTTAAATTTTATTGCCGAAATCGCTTTTTCTCGCCGAGATAAGCACGTTTTCTGAAATGCCGCTCTCCCGTCACTCTGGTTAAAGTGTTATGAAAAAAAAGGCTGTTGGGGGCTAGGGAGTATCGAGTTGATCATTATACATGAAGAAATAACCAATTTCATCGTTTGGTTTATGTTTTACACGCGTTTTAAATTTTATTGCCGAAATCGCTTTTTCTCGCCGAGATAAGCACGTTTTCTGAAATGCCGCTCTCCCGTCACTCTGGTTAAAGTGTTATGAAAAAAAAGGCTGTTGGGGGCTAGGGAGTATCGAGTTGATCATTATACATGAAGAAATAACCAATTTCATCGTTTGGTTTATGTTTTACACGCGTTTTAAATTTTATTGCCGAAATCGCTTTTTCTCGCCGAGATAAGCACGTTTTCTGAAATGCCGCTCTCCCGTCACTCTGGTTAAAGTGTTATGAAAAAAAAGGCTGTTGGGGGCTAGGGAGTATCGAGTTGATCATTATACATGAAGAAATAACCAATTTCATCGTTTGGTTTATGTTTTACACGCGTTTTAAATTTTATTGCCGAAATCGCTTTTTCTCGCCGAGATAAGCACGTTTTCTGAAATGCCGCTCTCCCGTCACTCTGGTTAAAGTGTTATGAAAAAAAAGGCTGTTGGGGGCTAGGGAGTATCGAGTTGATCATTATACATGAAGAAATAACCAATTTCATCGTTTGGTTTATGTTTTACACGCGTTTTAAATTTTATTGCCGAAATCGCTTTTTCTCGCCGAGATAAGCACGTTTTCTGAAATGCCGCTCTCCCGTCACTCTGGTTAAAGTGTTATGAAAAAAAAGGCTGTTGGGGGCTAGGGAGTATCGAGTTGATCATTATACATGAAGAAATAACCAATTTCATCGTTTGGTTTATGTTTTACACGCGTTTTAAATTTTATTGCCGAAATCGCTTTTTCTCGCCGAGATAAGCACGTTTTCTGAAATGCCGCTCTCCCGTCACTCTGGTTAAAGTGTTATGAAAAAAAAGGCTGTTGGGGGCTAGGGAGTATCGAGTTGATCATTATACATGAAGAAATAACCAATTTCATCGTTTGGTTTATGTTTTACACGCGTTTTAAATTTTATTGCCGAAATCGCTTTTTCTCGCCGAGATAAGCACGTTTTCTGAAATGCCGCTCTCCCGTCACTCTGGTTAAAGTGTTATGAAAAAAAAGGCTGTTGGGGGCTAGGGAGTATCGAGTTGATCATTATACATGAAGAAATAACCAATTTCATCGTTTGGTTTATGTTTTACACGCGTTTTAAATTTTATTGCCGAAATCGCTTTTTCTCGCCGAGATAAGCACGTTTTCTGAAATGCCGCTCTCCCGTCACTCTGGTTAAAGTGTTATGAAAAAAAAGGCTGTTGGGGGCTAGGGAGTATCGAGTTGATCATTATACATGAAGAAATAACCAATTTCATCGTTTGGTTTATGTTTTACACGCGTTTTAAATTTTATTGCCGAAATCGCTTTTTCTCGCCGAGATAAGCACGTTTTCTGAAATGCCGCTCTCCCGTCACTCTGGTTAAAGTGTTATGAAAAAAAAGGCTGTTGGGGGCTAGGGAGTATCGAGTTGATCATTATACATGAAGAAATAACCAATTTCATCGTTTGGTTTATGTTTTACACGCGTTTTAAATTTTATTGCCGAAATCGCTTTTTCTCGCCGAGATAAGCACGTTTTCTGAAATGCCGCTCTCCCGTCACTCTGGTTAAAGTGTTATGAAAAAAAAGGCTGTTGGGGGCTAGGGAGTATCGAGTTGATCATTATACATGAAGAAATAACCAATTTCATCGTTTGGTTTATGTTTTACACGCGTTTTAAATTTTATTGCCGAAATCGCTTTTTCTCGCCGAGATAAGCACGTTTTCTGAAATGCCGCTCTCCCGTCACTCTGGTTAAAGTGTTATGAAAAAAAAGGCTGTTGGGGGCTAGGGAGTATCGAGTTGATCATTGATACATGAAGAAATAACCAATTTCATCGTTTGGTTTATGTTTTACACGCGTTTTAAATTTTATTGCCGAAATCGCTTTTTCTCGCCGAGATAAGCACGTTTTCTGAAATGCCGCTCTCCCGTCACTCTGGTTAAAGTGTTATGAAAAAAAAGGCTGTTGGGGGCTAGGGAGTATCGAGTTGATCATTATACATGAAGAAATAACCAATTTCATCGTTTGGTTTATGTTTTACACGCGTTTTAAATTTTATTGCCGAAATCGCTTTTTCTCGCCGAGATAAGCACGTTTTCTGAAATGCCGCTCTCCCGTCACTCTGGTTAAAGTGTTATGAAAAAAAAGGCTGTTGGGGGCTAGGGAGTATCGAGTTGATCATTATACATGAAGAAATAACCAATTTCATCGTTTGGTTTATGTTTTACACGCGTTTTAAATTTTATTGCCGAAATCGCTTTTTCTCGCCGAGATAAGCACGTTTTCTGAAATGCCGCTCTCCCGTCACTCTGGTTAAAGTGTTATGAAAAAAAAGGCTGTTGGGGGCTAGGGAGTATCGAGTTGATCATTATACATGAAGAAATAACCAATTTCATCGTTTGGTTTATGTTTTACACGCGTTTTAAATTTTATTGCCGAAATCGCTTTTTCTCGCCGAGATAAGCACGTTTTCTGAAATGCCGCTCTCCCGTCACTCTGGTTAAAGTGTTATGAAAAAAAAGGCTGTTGGGGGCTAGGGAGTATCGAGTTGATCATTATACATGAAGAAATAACCAATTTCATCGTTTGGTTTATGTTTTACACGCGTTTTAAATTTTATTGCCGAAATCGCTTTTTCTCGCCGAGATAAGCACGTTTTCTGAAATGCCGCTCTCCCGTCACTCTGGTTAAAGTGTTATGAAAAAAAAGGCTGTTGGGGGCTAGGGAGTATCGAGTTGATCATTATACATGAAGAAATAACCAATTTCATCGTTTGGTTTATGTTTTACACGCGTTTTAAATTTTATTGCCGAAATCGCTTTTTCTCGCCGAGATAAGCACGTTTTCTGAAATGCCGCTCTCCCGTCACTCTGGTTAAAGTGTTATGAAAAAAAAGGCTGTTGGGGGCTAGGGAGTATCGAGTTGATCATTATACATGAAGAAATAACCAATTTCATCGTTTGGTTTATGTTTTACACGCGTTTTAAATTTTATTGCCGAAATCGCTTTTTCTCGCCGAGATAAGCACGTTTTCTGAAATGCCGCTCTCCCGTCACTCTGGTTAAAGTGTTATGAAAAAAAAGGCTGTTGGGGGCTAGGGAGTATCGAGTTGATCATTATACATGAAGAAATAACCAATTTCATCGTTTGGTTTATGTTTTACACGCGTTTTAAATTTTATTGCCGAAATCGCTTTTTCTCGCCGAGATAAGCACGTTTTCTGAAATGCCGCTCTCCCGTCACTCTGGTTAAAGTGTTATGAAAAAAAAGGCTGTTGGGGGCTAGGGAGTATCGAGTTGATCATTATACATGAAGAAATAACCAATTTCATCGTTTGGTTTATGTTTTACACGCGTTTTAAATTTTATTGCCGAAATCGCTTTTTCTCGCCGAGATAAGCACGTTTTCTGAAATGCCGCTCTCCCGTCACTCTGGTTAAAGTGTTATGAAAAAAAAGGCTGTTGGGGGCTAGGGAGTATCGAGTTGATCATTATACATGAAGAAATAACCAATTTCATCGTTTGGTTTATGTTTTACACGCGTTTTAAATTTTATTGCCGAAATCGCTTTTTCTCGCCGAGATAAGCACGTTTTCTGAAATGCCGCTCTCCCGTCACTCTGGTTAAAGTGTTATGAAAAAAAAGGCTGTTGGGGGCTAGGGAGTATCGAGTTGATCATTATACATGAAGAAATAACCAATTTCATCGTTTGGTTTATGTTTTACACGCGTTTTAAATTTTATTGCCGAAATCGCTTTTTCTCGCCGAGATAAGCACGTTTTCTGAAATGCCGCTCTCCCGTCACTCTGGTTAAAGTGTTATGAAAAAAAAGGCTGTTGGGGGCTAGGGAGTATCGAGTTGATCATTATACATGAAGAAATAACCAATTTCATCGTTTGGTTTATGTTTTACACGCGTTTTAAATTTTATTGCCGAAATCGCTTTTTCTCGCCGAGATAAGCACGTTTTCTGAAATGCCGCTCTCCCGTCACTCTGGTTAAAGTGTTATGAAAAAAAAGGCTGTTGGGGGCTAGGGAGTATCGAGTTGATCATTATACATGAAGAAATAACCAATTTCATCGTTTGGTTTATGTTTTACACGCGTTTTAAATTTTATTGCCGAAATCGCTTTTTCTCGCCGAGATAAGCACGTTTTCTGAAATGCCGCTCTCCCGTCACTCTGGTTAAAGTGTTATGAAAAAAAAGGCTGTTGGGGGCTAGGGAGTATCGAGTTGATCATTATACATGAAGAAATAACCAATTTCATCGTTTGGTTTATGTTTTACACGCGTTTTAAATTTTATTGCCGAAATCGCTTTTTCTCGCCGAGATAAGCACGTTTTCTGAAATGCCGCTCTCCCGTCACTCTGGTTAAAGTGTTATGAAAAAAAAGGCTGTTGGGGGCTAGGGAGTATCGAGTTGATCATTATACATGAAGAAATAACCAATTTCATCGTTTGGTTTATGTTTTACACGCGTTTTAAATTTTATTGCCGAAATCGCTTTTTCTCGCCGAGATAAGCACGTTTTCTGAAATGCCGCTCTCCCGTCACTCTGGTTAAAGTGTTATGAAAAAAAAGGCTGTTGGGGGCTAGGGAGTATCGAGTTGATCATTATACATGAAGAAATAACCAATTTCATCGTTTGGTTTATGTTTTACACGCGTTTTAAATTTTATTGCCGAAATCGCTTTTTCTCGCCGAGATAAGCACGTTTTCTGAAATGCCGCTCTCCCGTCACTCTGGTTAAAGTGTTATGAAAAAAAAGGCTGTTGGGGGCTAGGGAGTATCGAGTTGATCATTATACATGAAGAAATAACCAATTTCATCGTTTGGTTTATGTTTTACACGCGTTTTAAATTTTATTGCCGAAATCGCTTTTTCTCGCCGAGATAAGCACGTTTTCTGAAATGCCGCTCTCCCGTCACTCTGGTTAAAGTGTTATGAAAAAAAAGGCTGTTGGGGGCTAGGGAGTATCGAGTTGATCATTATACATGAAGAAATAACCAATTTCATCGTTTGGTTTATGTTTTACACGCGTTTTAAATTTTATTGCCGAAATCGCTTTTTCTCGCCGAGATAAGCACGTTTTCTGAAATGCCGCTCTCCCGTCACTCTGGTTAAAGTGTTATGAAAAAAAAGGCTGTTGGGGGCTAGGGAGTATCGAGTTGATCATTATACATGAAGAAATAACCAATTTCATCGTTTGGTTTATGTTTTACACGCGTTTTAAATTTTATTGCCGAAATCGCTTTTTCTCGCCGAGATAAGCACGTTTTCTGAAATGCCGCTCTCCCGTCACTCTGGTTAAAGTGTTATGAAAAAAAAGGCTGTTGGGGGCTAGGGAGTATCGAGTTGATCATTATACATGAAGAAATAACCAATTTCATCGTTTGGTTTATGTTTTACACGCGTTTTAAATTTTATTGCCGAAATCGCTTTTTCTCGCCGAGATAAGCACGTTTTCTGAAATGCCGCTCTCCCGTCACTCTGGTTAAAGTGTTATGAAAAAAAAGGCTGTTGGGGGCTAGGGAGTATCGAGTTGATCATTATACATGAAGAAATAACCAATTTCATCGTTTGGTTTATGTTTTACACGCGTTTTAAATTTTATTGCCGAAATCGCTTTTTCTCGCCGAGATAAGCACGTTTTCTGAAATGCCGCTCTCCCGTCACTCTGGTTAAAGTGTTATGAAAAAAAAGGCTGTTGGGGGCTAGGGAGTATCGAGTTGATCATTATACATGAAGAAATAACCAATTTCATCGTTTGGTTTATGTTTTACACGCGTTTTAAATTTTATTGCCGAAATCGCTTTTTCTCGCCGAGATAAGCACGTTTTCTGAAATGCCGCTCTCCCGTCACTCTGGTTAAAGTGTTATGAAAAAAAAGGCTGTTGGGGGCTAGGGAGTATCGAGTTGATCATTATACATGAAGAAATAACCAATTTCATCGTTTGGTTTATGTTTTACACGCGTTTTAAATTTTATTGCCGAAATCGCTTTTTCTCGCCGAGATAAGCACGTTTTCTGAAATGCCGCTCTCCCGTCACTCTGGTTAAAGTGTTATGAAAAAAAAGGCTGTTGGGGGCTAGGGAGTATCGAGTTGATCATTATACATGAAGAAATAACCAATTTCATCGTTTGGTTTATGTTTTACACGCGTTTTAAATTTTATTGCCGAAATCGCTTTTTCTCGCCGAGATAAGCACGTTTTCTGAAATGCCGCTCTCCCGTCACTCTGGTTAAAGTGTTATGAAAAAAAAGGCTGTTGGGGGCTAGGGAGTATCGAGTTGATCATTATACATGAAGAAATAACCAATTTCATCGTTTGGTTTATGTTTTACACGCGTTTTAAATTTTATTGCCGAAATCGCTTTTTCTCGCCGAGATAAGCACGTTTTCTGAAATGCCGCTCTCCCGTCACTCTGGTTAAAGTGTTATGAAAAAAAAGGCTGTTGGGGGCTAGGGAGTATCGAGTTGATCATTATACATGAAGAAATAACCAATTTCATCGTTTGGTTTATGTTTTACACGCGTTTTAAATTTTATTGCCGAAATCGCTTTTTCTCGCCGAGATAAGCACGTTTTCTGAAATGCCGCTCTCCCGTCACTCTGGTTAAAGTGTTATGAAAAAAAAGGCTGTTGGGGGCTAGGGAGTATCGAGTTGATCATTATACATGAAGAAATAACCAATTTCATCGTTTGGTTTATGTTTTACACGCGTTTTAAATTTTATTGCCGAAATCGCTTTTTCTCGCCGAGATAAGCACGTTTTCTGAAATGCCGCTCTCCCGTCACTCTGGTTAAAGTGTTATGAAAAAAAAGGCTGTTGGGGGCTAGGGAGTATCGAGTTGATCATTATACATGAAGAAATAACCAATTTCATCGTTTGGTTTATGTTTTACACGCGTTTTAAATTTTATTGCCGAAATCGCTTTTTCTCGCCGAGATAAGCACGTTTTCTGAAATGCCGCTCTCCCGTCACTCTGGTTAAAGTGTTATGAAAAAAAAGGCTGTTGGGGGCTAGGGAGTATCGAGTTGATCATTATACATGAAGAAATAACCAATTTCATCGTTTGGTTTATGTTTTACACGCGTTTTAAATTTTATTGCCGAAATCGCTTTTTCTCGCCGAGATAAGCACGTTTTCTGAAATGCCGCTCTCCCGTCACTCTGGTTAAAGTGTTATGAAAAAAAAGGCTGTTGGGGGCTAGGGAGTATCGAGTTGATCATTATACATGAAGAAATAACCAATTTCATCGTTTGGTTTATGTTTTACACGCGTTTTAAATTTTATTGCCGAAATCGCTTTTTCTCGCCGAGATAAGCACGTTTTCTGAAATGCCGCTCTCCCGTCACTCTGGTTAAAGTGTTATGAAAAAAAAGGCTGTTGGGGGCTAGGGAGTATCGAGTTGATCATTATACATGAAGAAATAACCAATTTCATCGTTTGGTTTATGTTTTACACGCGTTTTAAATTTTATTGCCGAAATCGCTTTTTCTCGCCGAGATAAGCACGTTTTCTGAAATGCCGCTCTCCCGTCACTCTGGTTAAAGTGTTATGAAAAAAAAGGCTGTTGGGGGCTAGGGAGTATCGAGTTGATCATTATACATGAAGAAATAACCAATTTCATCGTTTGGTTTATGTTTTACACGCGTTTTAAATTTTATTGCCGAAATCGCTTTTTCTCGCCGAGATAAGCACGTTTTCTGAAATGCCGCTCTCCCGTCACTCTGGTTAAAGTGTTATGAAAAAAAAGGCTGTTGGGGGCTAGGGAGTATCGAGTTGATCATTATACATGAAGAAATAACCAATTTCATCGTTTGGTTTATGTTTTACACGCGTTTTAAATTTTATTGCCGAAATCGCTTTTTCTCGCCGAGATAAGCACGTTTTCTGAAATGCCGCTCTCCCGTCACTCTGGTTAAAGTGTTATGAAAAAAAAGGCTGTTGGGGGCTAGGGAGTATCGAGTTGATCATTATACATGAAGAAATAACCAATTTCATCGTTTGGTTTATGTTTTACACGCGTTTTAAATTTTATTGCCGAAATCGCTTTTTCTCGCCGAGATAAGCACGTTTTCTGAAATGCCGCTCTCCCGTCACTCTGGTTAAAGTGTTATGAAAAAAAAGGCTGTTGGGGGCTAGGGAGTATCGAGTTGATCATTATACATGAAGAAATAACCAATTTCATCGTTTGGTTTATGTTTTACACGCGTTTTAAATTTTATTGCCGAAATCGCTTTTTCTCGCCGAGATAAGCACGTTTTCTGAAATGCCGCTCTCCCGTCACTCTGGTTAAAGTGTTATGAAAAAAAAGGCTGTTGGGGGCTAGGGAGTATCGAGTTGATCATTATACATGAAGAAATAACCAATTTCATCGTTTGGTTTATGTTTTACACGCGTTTTAAATTTTATTGCCGAAATCGCTTTTTCTCGCCGAGATAAGCACGTTTTCTGAAATGCCGCTCTCCCGTCACTCTGGTTAAAGTGTTATGAAAAAAAAGGCTGTTGGGGGCTAGGGAGTATCGAGTTGATCATTATACATGAAGAAATAACCAATTTCATCGTTTGGTTTATGTTTTACACGCGTTTTAAATTTTATTGCCGAAATCGCTTTTTCTCGCCGAGATAAGCACGTTTTCTGAAATGCCGCTCTCCCGTCACTCTGGTTAAAGTGTTATGAAAAAAAAGGCTGTTGGGGGCTAGGGAGTATCGAGTTGATCATTATACATGAAGAAATAACCAATTTCATCGTTTGGTTTATGTTTTACACGCGTTTTAAATTTTATTGCCGAAATCGCTTTTTCTCGCCGAGATAAGCACGTTTTCTGAAATGCCGCTCTCCCGTCACTCTGGTTAAAGTGTTATGAAAAAAAAGGCTGTTGGGGGCTAGGGAGTATCGAGTTGATCATTATACATGAAGAAATAACCAATTTCATCGTTTGGTTTATGTTTTACACGCGTTTTAAATTTTATTGCCGAAATCGCTTTTTCTCGCCGAGATAAGCACGTTTTCTGAAATGCCGCTCTCCCGTCACTCTGGTTAAAGTGTTATGAAAAAAAAGGCTGTTGGGGGCTAGGGAGTATCGAGTTGATCATTATACATGAAGAAATAACCAATTTCATCGTTTGGTTTATGTTTTACACGCGTTTTAAATTTTATTGCCGAAATCGCTTTTTCTCGCCGAGATAAGCACGTTTTCTGAAATGCCGCTCTCCCGTCACTCTGGTTAAAGTGTTATGAAAAAAAAGGCTGTTGGGGGCTAGGGAGTATCGAGTTGATCATTATACATGAAGAAATAACCAATTTCATCGTTTGGTTTATGTTTTACACGCGTTTTAAATTTTATTGCCGAAATCGCTTTTTCTCGCCGAGATAAGCACGTTTTCTGAAATGCCGCTCTCCCGTCACTCTGGTTAAAGTGTTATGAAAAAAAAGGCTGTTGGGGGCTAGGGAGTATCGAGTTGATCATTATACATGAAGAAATAACCAATTTCATCGTTTGGTTTATGTTTTACACGCGTTTTAAATTTTATTGCCGAAATCGCTTTTTCTCGCCGAGATAAGCACGTTTTCTGAAATGCCGCTCTCCCGTCACTCTGGTTAAAGTGTTATGAAAAAAAAGGCTGTTGGGGGCTAGGGAGTATCGAGTTGATCATTATACATGAAGAAATAACCAATTTCATCGTTTGGTTTATG
Organism: Syngnathus leptorhynchus; assembly: GCF_054491065.1. Classification (NCBI taxonomy): domain Eukaryota; kingdom Metazoa; phylum Chordata; class Actinopteri; order Syngnathiformes; family Syngnathidae; genus Syngnathus; species Syngnathus leptorhynchus. The sequence continues at coordinate 93,564 of NW_028232054.1, forward strand.
TTTTACACGCGTTTTAAATTTTATTGCCGAAATCGCTTTTTCTCGCCGAGATAAGCACGTTTTCTGAAATGCCGCTCTCCCGTCACTCTGGTTAAAGTGTTATGAAAAAAAAGGCTGTTGGGGGCTAGGGAGTATCGAGTTGATCATTATACATGAAGAAATAACCAATTTCATCGTTTGGTTTATGTTTTACACGCGTTTTAAATTTTATTGCCGAAATCGCTTTTTCTCGCCGAGATAAGCACGTTTTCTGAAATGCCGCTCTCCCGTCACTCTGGTTAAAGTGTTATGAAAAAAAAGGCTGTTGGGGGCTAGGGAGTATCGAGTTGATCATTATACATGAAGAAATAACCAATTTCATCGTTTGGTTTATGTTTTACACGCGTTTTAAATTTTATTGCCGAAATCGCTTTTTCTCGCCGAGATAAGCACGTTTTCTGAAATGCCGCTCTCCCGTCACTCTGGTTAAAGTGTTATGAAAAAAAAGGCTGTTGGGGGCTAGGGAGTATCGAGTTGATCATTATACATGAAGAAATAACCAATTTCATCGTTTGGTTTATGTTTTACACGCGTTTTAAATTTTATTGCCGAAATCGCTTTTTCTCGCCGAGATAAGCACGTTTTCTGAAATGCCGCTCTCCCGTCACTCTGGTTAAAGTGTTATGAAAAAAAAGGCTGTTGGGGGCTAGGGAGTATCGAGTTGATCATTATACATGAAGAAATAACCAATTTCATCGTTTGGTTTATGTTTTACACGCGTTTTAAATTTTATTGCCGAAATCGCTTTTTCTCGCCGAGATAAGCACGTTTTCTGAAATGCCGCTCTCCCGTCACTCTGGTTAAAGTGTTATGAAAAAAAAGGCTGTTGGGGGCTAGGGAGTATCGAGTTGATCATTATACATGAAGAAATAACCAATTTCATCGTTTGGTTTATGTTTTACACGCGTTTTAAATTTTATTGCCGAAATCGCTTTTTCTCGCCGAGATAAGCACGTTTTCTGAAATGCCGCTCTCCCGTCACTCTGGTTAAAGTGTTATGAAAAAAAAGGCTGTTGGGGGCTAGGGAGTATCGAGTTGATCATTATACATGAAGAAATAACCAATTTCATCGTTTGGTTTATGTTTTACACGCGTTTTAAATTTTATTGCCGAAATCGCTTTTTCTCGCCGAGATAAGCACGTTTTCTGAAATGCCGCTCTCCCGTCACTCTGGTTAAAGTGTTATGAAAAAAAAGGCTGTTGGGGGCTAGGGAGTATCGAGTTGATCATTATACATGAAGAAATAACCAATTTCATCGTTTGGTTTATGTTTTACACGCGTTTTAAATTTTATTGCCGAAATCGCTTTTTCTCGCCGAGATAAGCACGTTTTCTGAAATGCCGCTCTCCCGTCACTCTGGTTAAAGTGTTATGAAAAAAAAGGCTGTTGGGGGCTAGGGAGTATCGAGTTGATCATTATACATGAAGAAATAACCAATTTCATCGTTTGGTTTATGTTTTACACGCGTTTTAAATTTTATTGCCGAAATCGCTTTTTCTCGCCGAGATAAGCACGTTTTCTGAAATGCCGCTCTCCCGTCACTCTGGTTAAAGTGTTATGAAAAAAAAGGCTGTTGGGGGCTAGGGAGTATCGAGTTGATCATTATACATGAAGAAATAACCAATTTCATCGTTTGGTTTATGTTTTACACGCGTTTTAAATTTTATTGCCGAAATCGCTTTTTCTCGCCGAGATAAGCACGTTTTCTGAAATGCCGCTCTCCCGTCACTCTGGTTAAAGTGTTATGAAAAAAAAGGCTGTTGGGGGCTAGGGAGTATCGAGTTGATCATTATACATGAAGAAATAACCAATTTCATCGTTTGGTTTATGTTTTACACGCGTTTTAAATTTTATTGCCGAAATCGCTTTTTCTCGCCGAGATAAGCACGTTTTCTGAAATGCCGCTCTCCCGTCACTCTGGTTAAAGTGTTATGAAAAAAAAGGCTGTTGGGGGCTAGGGAGTATCGAGTTGATCATTATACATGAAGAAATAACCAATTTCATCGTTTGATTTATGTTTTACACGCGTTTTAAATTTTATTGCCGAAATCGCTTTTTCTCGCCGAGATAAGCACGTTTTCTGAAATGCCGCTCTCCCGTCACTCTGGTTAAAGTGTTATGAAAAAAAGGCTGTTGGGGGCTAGGGAGTATCGAGTTGATCATTATACATGAAGAAATAACCAATTTCATCGTTTGGTTTATGTTTTACACGCGTTTTAAATTTTATTGCCGAAATCGCTTTTTCTCGCCGAGATAAGCACGTTTTCTGAAATGCCGCTCTCCCGTCACTCTGGTTAAAGTGTTATGAAAAAAAAGGCTGTTGGGGGCTAGGGAGTATCGAGTTGATCATTATACATGAAGAAATAACCAATTTCATCGTTTGATTTATGTTTTACACGCGTTTTAAATTTTATTGCCGAAATCGCTTTTTCTCGCCGAGATAAGCACGTTTTCTGAAATGCCGCTCTCCCGTCACTCTGGTTAAAGTGTTATGAAAAAAAAGGCTGTTGGGGGCTAGGGAGTATCGAGTTGATCATTATACATGAAGAAATAACCAATTTCATCGTTTGATTTATGTTTTACACGCGTTTTAAATTTTATTGCCGAAATCGCTTTTTCTCGCCGAGATAAGCACGTTTTCTGAAATGCCGCTCTCCCGTCACTCTGGTTAAAGTGTTATGAAAAAAAAGGCTGTTGGGGGCTAGGGAGTATCGAGTTGATCATTATACATGAAGAAATAACCAATTTCATCGTTTGGTTTATGTTTTACACGATGCTGAGCTCCAGCTGGAAGTGTAAAAAGAACCGGGCTGGTTAAAAAAAGAACCGGGCGACCCGGTAAAATTGCTTAGCCGGGGCTCTGGAAGCCTAACACGGCGTGATCTTGTCCAAAAAGCCGCTGCTGAGCTCCAGCTGGAAGTGTAAAAAGAACCGGGCTGGTTAAAAAAAAGAACCGGGCGACCCGGTAAAATTGCTTAGCCGGGGCTCTGGAAGCCTAACACGGCGTGATCTTGTCCAAAAAGCCGCTGCTGAGCTCCAGCTGGAAGTGTAAAAAGAACCGGGCTGGTTAAAAAAAAGAACCGGGCGACCCGGTAAAATTGCTTAGCCGGGGCTCTGGAAGCCTAACCCGGCGTGATACTGTGCAAAAAGCCGCTGCTGAGCTCCAGCTGGAAGTGTAAAAAAAACCGGGCTGGTTAAAAAAAAGAACCGGGCGACCCTGTAAAATTGCTTAGCCGGGGCTCTGGAAGCCTAACACGGCGTGATCTTGTCCAAAAACCCGCTGCTGAGCTCCAGCTGGAAGTGTAAAAAGAACCGGGCTGGTTAAAAAAAAGAACCGGGCGGGCCGGTAAAATTGCTTAGCCGGGGCTCTGGAAGCCTAACACGGCGTGATCTTGTCCAAAAAGCCGCTCGTGAGCTCCAGCTGGAAGTGTAAAAAGAACCGGGCTGGTTCAAAAAAAGAACCGGGCGGCCCGGTAGAATTGCTTAGCCGAGGTCCTGGAAGCCTAACCCGGCGTGATCTTGCACAAAAAGCCGCTGCTGAGCTCCAGCTGGAAGTGTAAAAAGAACCGGGCTGGTTCAAAAAAAGAACCGGGCGGCCCGGTAAAATTGCTTAGCCGGGGTCCTGGAAGCCTAACGCGGCGTGATCTTGCCCGAAAGTCGGCCTCTATACTTCCTTATTAGGTACCAGGCGCTCAGAGCCAACTTGGCAAAAATTTTCTAAGTGCCCACGGCTCTGCGGGGATTGTGCGTCCGACCCGCGTCGGTTCTCCAGCCGGCCTTAAATAACGCAAAACCAGCCTCTCCCCCTGGAGCTCACAGCCAAAGGCGAAACTTTTCTAAGTGCCTACGGCTCTGCGGGCTTTTGAGTCCGCCCCGCGCCGGTTCGTCGGTCGGCCTCAAAAAGCGAAAAATCAGCCTCTCTCCCTGGAGCTCGACTCGAGTTGATCATTATACATGAAGAAATAACCAATTTCATCGTTTGGTTTATGTTTTACACGCGTTTTAAATTTTATTGCCGAAATCGCTTTTTCTCGCCGAGATAAGCACGTTTTCTGAAATGCCGCTCTCCCGTCACTCTGGTTAAAGTGTTATGAAAAAAAAGGCTGTTGGGGGCTAGGGAGTATCGAGTTGATCATTATACATGAAGAAATAACCAATTTCATCGTTTGGTTTATGTTTTACACGCGTTTTAAATTTTATTGCCGAAATCGCTTTTTCTCGCCGAGATAAGCACGTTTTCTGAAATGCCGCTCTCCCGTCACTCTGGTTAAAGTGTTATGAAAAAAAAGGCTGTTGGGGGCTAGGGAGTATCGAGTTGATCATTATACATGAAGAAATAACCAATTTCATCGTTTGATTTATGTTTTACACGCGTTTTAAATTTTATTGCCGAAATCGCTTTTTCTCGCCGAGATAAGCACGTTTTCTGAAATGCCGCTCTCCCGTCACTCTGGTTAAAGTGTTATGAAAAAAAGGCTGTTGGGGGCTAGGGAGTATCGAGTTGATCATTATACATGAAGAAATAACCAATTTCATCGTTTGGTTTATGTTTTACACGCGTTTTAAATTTTATTGCCGAAATCGCTTTTTCTCGCCGAGATAAGCACGTTTTCTGAAATGCCGCTCTCCCGTCACTCTGGTTAAAGTGTTATGAAAAAAAAGGCTGTTGGGGGCTAGGGAGTATCGAGTTGATCATTATACATGAAGAAATAACCAATTTCATCGTTTGATTTATGTTTTACACGCGTTTTAAATTTTATTGCCGAAATCGCTTTTTCTCGCCGAGATAAGCACGTTTTCTGAAATGCCGCTCTCCCGTCACTCTGGTTAAAGTGTTATGAAAAAAAAGGCTGTTGGGGGCTAGGGAGTATCGAGTTGATCATTATACATGAAGAAATAACCAATTTCATCGTTTGATTTATGTTTTACACGCGTTTTAAATTTTATTGCCGAAATCGCTTTTTCTCGCCGAGATAAGCACGTTTTCTGAAATGCCGCTCTCCCGTCACTCTGGTTAAAGTGTTATGAAAAAAAAGGCTGTTGGGGGCTAGGGAGTATCGAGTTGATCATTATACATGAAGAAATAACCAATTTCATCGTTTGGTTTATGTTTTACACGATGCTGAGCTCCAGCTGGAAGTGTAAAAAGAACCGGGCTGGTTAAAAAAAGAACCGGGCGACCCGGTAAAATTGCTTAGCCGGGGCTCTGGAAGCCTAACACGGCGTGATCTTGTCCAAAAAGCCGCTGCTTAGCTCCAGCTGGAAGTGTAAAAAGAACCGGGCTGGTTAAAAAAAAGAACCGGGCGACCCGGTAAAATTGCTTAGCCGGGGCTCTGGAAGCCTAACACGGCGTGATCTTGTCCAAAAAGCCGCTGCTGAGCTCCAGCTGGAAGTGTAAAAAGAACCGGGCTGGTTAAAAAAAAGAACCGGGCGGCCCGGTAAAATTGCTTAGCCGGGGCTCTGGAAGCCTAACCCGGCGTGATACTGTGCAAAAAGCCGCTGCTGAGCTCCAGCTGGAAGTGTAAAAAAAACCGGGCTGGTTAAAAAAAAGAACCGGGCGACCCTGTAAAATTGCTTAGCCGGGGCTCTGGAAGCCTAACACGGCGTGATCTTGTCCAAAAACCCGCTGCTGAGCTCCAGCTGGAAGTGTAAAAAGAACCGGGCTGGTTAAAAAAAAGAACCGGGCGGGCCGGTAAAATTGCTTAGCCGGGGCTCTGGAAGCCTAACACGGCGTGATCTTGTCCAAAAAGCCGCTCGTGAGCTCCAGCTGGAAGTGTAAAAAGAACCGGGCTGGTTCAAAAAAAGAACCGGGCGGCCCGGTAGAATTGCTTAGCCGAGGTCCTGGAAGCCTAACCCGGCGTGATCTTGCGCAAAAAGCCGCTGCTGAGCTCCAGCTGGAAGTGTAAAAAGAACCGGGCTGGTTCAAAAAAAGAACCGGGCGGCCCGGTAAAATTGCTTAGCCGGGGTCCTGGAAGCCTAACGCGGCGTGATCTTGCCCGAAAGTCGGCCTCTATACTTCCTTATTAGGTACCAGGCGCTCAGAGCCAACTTGGCAAAAATTTTCTAAGTGCCCACGGCTCTGCGGGGATTGTGCGTCCGACCCGCGCCGGTTCTCCAGCCGGCCTAAAATAACGCAAAACCAGCCTCTCCCCCTGGAGCTCACAGCCAAAGGCGAAACTTTTCTAAGAGCCTACGGCTCTGCGGGCTTTTGAGTCCGCCCCGCGCCGGTTCGTCGGTCGGCCTCAAAAAGCGAAAAATCAGCCTCTCTCCCTGGAGCTCGACTCGAGTTGATCATTATACATGAAGAAATAACCAATTTCATCGTTTGGTTTATGTTTTACACGCGTTTTAAATTTTATTGCCGAAATCGCTTTTTCTCGCCGAGATAAGCACGTTTTCTGAAATGCCGCTCTCCCGTCACTCTGGTTAAAGTGTTATGAAAAAAAAGGCTGTTGGGGGCTAGGGAGTATCGAGTTGATCATTATACATGAAGAAATAACCAATTTCATCGTTTGGTTTATGTTTTACACGCGTTTTAAATTTTATTGCCGAAATCGCTTTTTCTCGCCGAGATAAGCACGTTTTCTGAAATGCCGCTCTCCCGTCACTCTGGTTAAAGTGTTATGAAAAAAAAGGCTGTTGGGGGCTAGGGAGTATCGAGTTGATCATTATACATGAAGAAATAACCAATTTCATCGTTTGATTTATGTTTTACACGCGTTTTAAATTTTATTGCCGAAATCGCTTTTTCTCGCCGAGATAAGCACGTTTTCTGAAATGCCGCTCTCCCGTCACTCTGGTTAAAGTGTTATGAAAAAAAGGCTGTTGGGGGCTAGGGAGTATCGAGTTGATCATTATACATGAAGAAATAACCAATTTCATCGTTTGGTTTATGTTTTACACGCGTTTTAAATTTTATTGCCGAAATCGCTTTTTCTCGCCGAGATAAGCACGTTTTCTGAAATGCCGCTCTCCCGTCACTCTGGTTAAAGTGTTATGAAAAAAAAGGCTGTTGGGGGCTAGGGAGTATCGAGTTGATCATTATACATGAAGAAATAACCAATTTCATCGTTTGATTTATGTTTTACACGCGTTTTAAATTTTATTGCCGAAATCGCTTTTTCTCGCCGAGATAAGCACGTTTTCTGAAATGCCGCTCTCCCGTCACTCTGGTTAAAGTGTTATGAAAAAAAAGGCTGTTGGGGGCTAGGGAGTATCGAGTTGATCATTATACATGAAGAAATAACCAATTTCATCGTTTGATTTATGTTTTACACGCGTTTTAAATTTTATTGCCGAAATCGCTTTTTCTCGCCGAGATAAGCACGTTTTCTGAAATGCCGCTCTCCCGTCACTCTGGTTAAAGTGTTATGAAAAAAAAGGCTGTTGGGGGCTAGGGAGTATCGAGTTGATCATTATACATGAAGAAATAACCAATTTCATCGTTTGGTTTATGTTTTACACGATGCTGAGCTCCAGCTGGAAGTGTAAAAAGAACCGGGCTGGTTAAAAAAAGAACCGGGCGACCCGGTAAAATTGCTTAGCCGGGGCTCTGGAAGCCTAACACGGCGTGATCTTGTCCAAAAAGCCGCTGCTTAGCTCCAGCTGGAAGTGTAAAAAGAACCGGGCTGGTTAAAAAAAAGAACCGGGCGACCCGGTAAAATTGCTTAGCCGGGGCTCTGGAAGCCTAACACGGCGTGATCTTGTCCAAAAAGCCGCTGCTGAGCTCCAGCTGGAAGTGTAAAAAGAACCGGGCTGGTTAAAAAAAAGAACCGGGCGGCCCGGTAAAATTGCTTAGCCGGGGCTCTGGAAGCCTAACCCGGCGTGATACTGTGCAAAAAGCCGCTGCTGAGCTCCAGCTGGAAGTGTAAAAAAAACCGGGCTGGTTAAAAAAAAGAACCGGGCGACCCTGTAAAATTGCTTAGCCGGGGCTCTGGAAGCCTAACACGGCGTGATCTTGTCCAAAAACCCGCTGCTGAGCTCCAGCTGGAAGTGTAAAAAGAACCGGGCTGGTTAAAAAAAAGAACCGGGCGGGCCGGTAAAATTGCTTAGCCGGGGCTCTGGAAGCCTAACACGGCGTGATCTTGTCCAAAAAGCCGCTCGTGAGCTCCAGCTGGAAGTGTAAAAAGAACCGGGCTGGTTCAAAAAAAGAACCGGGCGGCCCGGTAGAATTGCTTAGCCGAGGTCCTGGAAGCCTAACCCGGCGTGATCTTGCGCAAAAAGCCGCTGCTGAGCTCCAGCTGGAAGTGTAAAAAGAACCGGGCTGGTTCAAAAAAAGAACCGGGCGGCCCGGTAAAATTGCTTAGCCGGGGTCCTGGAAGCCTAACGCGGCGTGATCTTGCCCGAAAGTCGGCCTCTATACTTCCTTATTAGGTACCAGGCGCTCAGAGCCAACTTGGCAAAAATTTTCTAAGTGCCCACGGCTCTGCGGGGATTGTGCGTCCGACCCGCGCCGGTTCTCCAGCCGGCCTAAAATAACGCAAAACCAGCCTCTCCCCCTGGAGCTCACAGCCAAAGGCGAAACTTTTCTAAGTGCCTACGGCTCTGCGGGCTTTTGAGTCCGCCCCGCGCCGGTTCGTCGGTCGGCCTCAAAAAGCGAAAAATCAGCCTCTCTCCCTGGAGCTCGACTCGAGTTGATCATTATACATGAAGAAATAACCAATTTCATCGTTTGGTTTATGTTTTACACGCGTTTTAAATTTTATTGCCGAAATCGCTTTTTCTCGCCGAGATAAGCACGTTTTCTGAAATGCCGCTCTCCCGTCACTCTGGTTAAAGTGTTATGAAAAAAAAGGCTGTTGGGGGCTAGGGAGTATCGAGTTGATCATTATACATGAAGAAATAACCAATTTCATCGTTTGGTTTATGTTTTACACGCGTTTTAAATTTTATTGCCGAAATCGCTTTTTCTCGCCGAGATAAGCACGTTTTCTGAAATGCCGCTCTCCCGTCACTCTGGTGAAAGTGTTATGAAAAAAAAGGCTGTTGGGGGCTAGGGAGTATCGAGTTGATCATTATACATGAAGAAATAACCAATTTCATCGTTTGGTTTATGTTTTACACGCGTTTTAAATTTTATTGCCGAAATCGCTTTTTCTCGCCGAGATAAGCACGTTTTCTGAAATGCCGCTCTCCCGTCACTCTGGTTAAAGTGTTATGAAAAAAAAGGCTGTTGGGGGCTAGGGAGTATCGAGTTGATCATTATACATGAAGAAATAACCAATTTCATCGTTTGGTTTATGTTTTACACGCGTTTTAAATTTTGTTGCCGAAATCGCTTTTTCTCGCCGAGATAAGCACGTTTTCTGAAATGCCGCTCTCCCGTCACTCTGGTTAAAGTGTTATGAAAAAAAAGGCTGTTGGGGGCTAGGGAGTATCGAGTTGATCATTATACATGAAGAAATAACCAATTTCATCGTTTGGTTTATGTTTTACACGCGTTTTAAATTTTATTGCCGAAATGGCTTTTTCTCGCCGAGATAAGCACGTTTTCTGAAATGCCGCTCTCCCGTCACTCTGGTTAAAGTGTTATGAAAAAAAAGGCTGTTGGGGGCTAGGGAGTATCGAGTTGATCATTATACATGAAGAAATAACCAATTTCATCGTTTGGTTTATGTTTTACACGATGCTGAGCTCCAGCTGGAAGTGTAAAAAGAACCGGGCTGGTTAAAAAAAGAACCGGGCGACCCGGTAAAATTGCTTAGCCGGGGCTCTGGAAGCCTAACACGGCGTGATCTTGTCCAAAAAGCCGCTGCTGAGCTCCAGCTGGAAGTGTAAAAAGAACCGGGCTGGTTAAAAAAAAGAACCGGGCGACCCGGTAAAATTGCTTAGCCGGGGCTCTGGAAGCCTAACACGGCGTGATCTTGTCCAAAAAGCCGCTGCTGAGCTCCAGCTGGAAGTGTAAAAAGAACCGGGCTGGTTAAAAAAAAGAACCGGGCGACCCGGTAAAATTGCTTAGCCGGGGCTCTGGAAGCCTAACCCGGCGTGATACTGTGCAAAAAGCCGCTGCTGAGCTCCAGCTGGAAGTGTAAAAAAAACCGGGCTGGTTAAAAAAAAGAACCGGGCGACCCTGTAAAATTGCTTAGCCGGGGCTCTGGAAGCCTAACACGGCGTGATCTTGTCCAAAAACCCGCTGCTGAGCTCCAGCTGGAAGTGTAAAAAGAACCGGGCTGGTTAAAAAAAAGAACCGGGCGGGCCGGTAAAATTGCTTAGCCGGGGCTCTGGAAGCCTAACACGGCGTGATCTTGTCCAAAAAGCCGCTCGTGAGCTCCAGCTGGAAGTGTAAAAAGAACCGGGCTGGTTCAAAAAAAGAACCGGGCGGCCCGGTAGAATTGCTTAGCCGAGGTCCTGGAAGCCTAACCCGGCGTGATCTTGCACAAAAAGCCGCTGCTGAGCTCCAGCTGGAAGTGTAAAAAGAACCGGGCTGGTTCAAAAAAAGAACCGGGCGGCCCGGTAAAATTGCTTAGACGGGGTCCTGGAAGCCTAACGCGGCGTGATCTTGCCCGAAAGTCGGCCTCTATACTTCCTTATTAGGTACCAGGCGCTCAGAGCCAACTTGGCAAAAATTTTCTAAGTGCCCACGGCTCTGCGGGGATTGTGCGTCCGACCCGCGCCGGTTCTCCAGCCGGCCTAAAATAACGCAAAACCAGCCTCTCCCCCTGGAGCTCACAGCCAAAGGCGAAACTTTTCTAAGTGCCTACGGCTCTGCGGGCTTTTGAGTCCGCCCCGCGCCGGTTCGTCGGTCGGCCTCAAAAAGCGAAAAATCAGCCTCTCTCCCTGGAGCTCGACTCGAGTTGATCATTATACATGAAGAAATAACCAATTTCATCGTTTGGTTTATGTTTTACACGCGTTTTAAATTTTATTGCCGAAATCGCTTTTTCTCGCCGAGATAAGCACGTTTTCTGAAATGCCGCTCTCCCGTCACTCTGGTTAAAGTGTTATGAAAAAAAAGGCTGTTGGGGGCTAGGGAGTATCGAGTTGATCATTATACATGAAGAAATAACCAATTTCATCGTTTGGTTTATGTTTTACACGCGTTTTAAATTTTATTGCCGAAATCGCTTTTTCTCGCCGAGATAAGCACGTTTTCTGAAATGCCGCTCTCCCGTCACTCTGGTTAAAGTGTTATGAAAAAAAAAGGCTGTTGGGGGCTAGGGAGTATCGAGTTGATCATTATACATGAAGAAATAACCAATTTCATCGTTTGATTTATGTTTTACACGCGTTTTAAATTTTATTGCCGAAATCGCTTTTTCTCGCCGAGATAAGCACGTTTTCTGAAATGCCGCTCTCCCGTCACTCTGGTTAAAGTGTTATGAAAAAAAGGCTGTTGGGGGCTAGGGAGTATCGAGTTGATCATTATACATGAAGAAATAACCAATTTCATCGTTTGGTTTATGTTTTACACGCGTTTTAAATTTTATTGCCGAAATCGCTTTTTCTCGCCGAGATAAGCACGTTTTCTGAAATGCCGCTCTCCCGTCACTCTGGTTAAAGTGTTATGAAAAAAAAGGCTGTTGGGGGCTAGGGAGTATCGAGTTGATCATTATACATGAAGAAATAACCAATTTCATCGTTTGGTTTATGTTTTACACGCGTTTTAAATTTTATTGCCGAAATCGCTTTTTCTCGCCGAGATAAGCACGTTTTCTGAAATGCCGCTCTCCCGTCACTCTGGTTAAAGTGTTATGAAAAAAAAGGCTGTTGGGGGCTAGGGAGTATCGAGTTGATCATTATACATGAAGAAATAACCAATTTCATCGTTTGGTTTATGTTTTACACGCGTTTTAAATTTTATTGCCGAAATCGCTTTTTCTCGTTGAGATAAGCACGTTTTCTGAAATGCCGCTCTCCCGTCACTCTGGTTAAAGTGTTATGAAAAAAAAGGCTGTTGGGGGCTAGGGAGTATCGAGTTGATCATTATACATGAAGAAATAACCAATTTCATCGTTTGGTTTATGTTTTACACGCGTTTTAAATTGTATTGCCGAAATCGCTTTTTCTCGCCGAGATAAGCACGTTTTCTGAAATGCCGCTCTCCCGTCACTCTGGTTAAAGTGTTATGAAAAAAAAGGCTGTTGGGGGCTAGGGAGTATCGAGTTGATCATTATACATGAAGAAATAACCAATTTCATCGTTTGGTTTATGTTTTACACGCGTTTTAAATTTTATTGCCGAAATCGCTTTTTCTCGCCGAGATAAGCACGTTTTCTGAAATGCCGCTCTCCCGTCACTCTGGTTAAAGTGTTATGAAAAAAACAGGCTGTTGGGGGCTAAGGAGTATCGAGTTGATCATTATACATGAAGAAATAACCAATTTCATCGTTTGGTTTATGTTTTACACGCGTTTTAAATTTTATTGCCGAAATGGCTTTTTCTCGCCGAGATAAGCACGTTTTCTGAAATGCCGCTCTCCCGTCACTCTGGTTAAAGTGTTATGAAAAAAAAGGCTGTTGGGGGCTAGGGAGTATCGAGTTGATCATTATACATGAAGAAATAACCAATTTCATCGTTTGGTTTATGTTTTACACGCGTTTTAAATTTTATTGCCGAAATCGCTTTTTCTCGCCGAGATAAGCACGTTTTCTGAAATGCCGCTCTCCCGTCACTCTGGTTAAAGTGTTATGAAAAAAAAGGCTGTTGGGGGCTAGGGAGTATCGAGTTGATCATTATACATGAAGAAATAACCAATTTCATCGTTTGGTTTATGTTTTACACGCGTTTTAAATTTTATTGCCGAAATCGCTTTTTCTCGCCGAGATAAGCACGTTTTCTGAAATGCCGCTCTCCCGTCACTCTGGTTAAAGTGTTATGAAAAAAAAGGCTGTTGGGGGCTAGGGAGTATCGAGTTGATCATTATACATGAAGAAATAACCAATTTCATCGTTTGGTTTATGTTTTACACGCGTTTTAAATTTTATTGCCGAAATCGCTTTTTCTCGCCGAGATAAGCACGTTTTCTGAAATGCCGCTCTCCCGTCACTCTGGTTAAAGTGTTATGAAAAAAAAGGCTGTTGGGGGCTAGGGAGTATCGAGTTGATCATTATACATGAAGAAATAACCAATTTCATCGTTTGGTTTATGTTTTACACGCGTTTTAAATGTTATTGCCGAAATCGCTTTTTCTCGCCGAGATAAGCACGTTTTCTGAAATGCCGCTCTCCCGTCACTCTGGTTAAAGTGTTATGAAAAAAAAGGCTGTTGGGGGCTAGGGAGTATCGAGTCTATCATTATACATGAAGAAATAACCAATTTCATCGTTTGGTTTATGTTTTACACGCGTTTTAAATTTTATTGCCGAAATCGCTTTTTCTCGCCGAGATAAGCACGTTATCTGAAATGCCGCTCTCCCGTCACTCTGGTTAAAGTGTTATGAAAAAAAAGGCTGTGGGGGGCTAGGGAGTATCGAGTTGATCATTATACATGAAGAAATAACCAATTTCATCGTTTGGTTTATGTTTTACACGCGTTTTAAATTTTATTGCCGAAATCGCTTTTTCTCGCCGAGATAAGCACGTTTTCTGAAATGCCGCTCTCCCGTCACTCTGGTTAAAGTGTTATGAAAAAAAGGCTGTTGGGGGCTAGGGAGTATCGAGTTGATCATTATACATGAAGAAATAACCAATTTCATCGTTTGGTTTATGTTTTACACGCGTTTTAAATTTTATTGCCGAAATCGCTTTTTCTCGCCGAGATAAGCACGTTTTCTGAAATGCCGCTCTCCCGTCACTCTGGTTAAAGTGTTATGAAAAAAAAGGCTGTTGGGGGCTAGGGAGTATCGAGTTGATCATTATACATGAAGAAATAACCAATTTCATCGTTTGGTTTATGTTTTACACGCGTTTTAAATTTTATTGCCGAAATCGCTTTTTCTCGCCGAGATAAGCACGTTTTCTGAAATGCCGCTCTCCCGTCACTCTGGTTAAAGTGTTATGAAAAAAAAGGCTGTTGGGGGCTAGGGAGTATCGAGTTGATCATTATACATGAAGAAATAACCAATTTCATCGTTTGGTTTATGTTTTACACGATGCTGAGCTCCAGCTGGAAGTGTAAAAAGAACCGGGCTGGTTAAAAAAAGAACCGGGCGACCCGGTAAAATTGCTTAGCCGGGGCTCTGGAAGCCTAACACGGCGTGATCTTGTCCAAAAAGCCGCTGCTGAGCTCCAGCTGGAAGTGTAAAAAGAACCGGGCTGGTTAAAAAAAAGAACCGGGCGACCCGGTAAAATTGCTTAGCCGGGGCTCTGGAAGCCTAACACGGCGTGATCTTGTCCAAAAAGCCGCTGCTGAGCTCCAGCTGGAAGTGTAAAAAGAACCGGGCTGGTTAAAAAAAAGAACCGGGCGACCCGGTAAAATTGCTTAGCCGGGGCTCTGGAAGCCTAACCCGGCGTGATACTGTGCAAAAAGCCGCTGCTGAGCTCCAGCTGGAAGTGTAAAAAAAACCGGGCTGGTTAAAAAAAAGAACCGGGCGACCCTGTAAAATTGCTTAGCCGGGGCTCTGGAAGCCTAACACGGCGTGATCTTGTCCAAAAACCCGCTGCTGAGCTCCAGCTGGAAGTGTAAAAAGAACCGGGCTGGTTAAAAAAAAGAACCGGGCGGGCCGGTAAAATTGCTTAGCCGGGGCTCTGGAAGCCTAACACGGCGTGATCTTGTCCAAAAAGCCGCTCGTGAGCTCTAGCTGGAAGTGTAAAAAGAACCGGGCTGGTTCAAAAAAAGAACCGGGCGGCCCGGTAGAATTGCTTAGCCGAGGTCCTGGAAGCCTAACCCGGCGTGATCTTGCGCAAAAAGCCGCTGCTGAGCTCCAGCTGGAAGTGTAAAAAGAACCGGGCTGGTTCAAAAAAAGAACCGGGCGGCCCGGTAAAATTGCTTAGCCGGGGTCCTGGAAGCCTAACGCGGCGTGATCTTGCCCGAAAGTCGGCCTCTATACTTCCTTATTAGGTACCAGGCGCTCAGAGCCAACTTGGCAAAAATTTTCTAAGTGCCCACGGCTCTGCGGGGATTGTGCGTCCGACCCGCGCCGGTTCTCCAGCCGGCCTAAAATAACGCAAAACCAGCCTTTCCCCCTGGAGCTCACAGCCAAAGGCGAAACTTTTCTAAGTGCCTACGGCTCTGCGGGCTTTTGAGTCCGCCCCGCGCCGGTTCGTCGGTCGGCCTCAAAAAGCGAAAAATCAGCCTCTCTCCCTGGAGCTCGACTCGAGTTGATCATTATACATGAAGAAATAACCAATTTCATCGTTTGGTTTATGTTTTACACGCGTTTTAAATTTTATTGCCGAAATCGCTTTTTCTCGCCGAGATAAGCACGTTTTCTGAAATGCCGCTCTCCCGTCACTCTGGTTAAAGTGTTATGAAAAAAAAGGCTGTTGGGGGCTAGGGAGTATCGAGTTGATCATTATACATGAAGAAATAACCAATTTCATCGTTTGGTTTATGTTTTACACGCGTTTTAAATTTTATTGCCGAAATCGCTTTTTCTCGCCGAGATAAGCACGTTTTCTGAAATGCCGCTCTCCCGTCACTCTGGTTAAAGTGTTATGAAAAAAAAGGCTGTTGGGGGCTAGGGAGTATCGAGTTGATCATTATACATGAAGAAATAACCAATTTCATCGTTTGATTTATGTTTTACACGCGTTTTAAATTTTATTGCCGAAATCGCTTTTTCTCGCCGAGATAAGCACGTTTTCTGAAATGCCGCTCTCCCGTCACTCTGGTTAAAGTGTTATGAAAAAAAGGCTGTTGGGGGCTAGGGAGTATCGAGTTGATCATTATACATGAAGAAATAACCAATTTCATCGTTTGGTTTATGTTTTACACGCGTTTTAAATTTTATTGCCGAAATCGCTTTTTCTCGCCGAGATAAGCACGTTTTCTGAAATGCCGCTCTCCCGTCACTCTGGTTAAAGTGTTATGAAAAAAAAGGCTGTTGGGGGCTAGGGAGTATCGAGTTGATCATTATACATGAAGAAATAACCAATTTCATCGTTTGATTTATGTTTTACACGCGTTTTAAATTTTATTGCCGAAATCGCTTTTTCTCGCCGAGATAAGCACGTTTTCTGAAATGCCGCTCTCCCGTCACTCTGGTTAAAGTGTTATGAAAAAAAAGGCTGTTGGGGGCTAGGGAGTATCGAGTTGATCATTATACATGAAGAAATAACCAATTTCATCGTTTGATTTATGTTTTACACGCGTTTTAAATTTTATTGCCGAAATCGCTTTTTCTCGCCGAGATAAGCACGTTTTCTGAAATGCCGCTCTCCCGTCACTCTGGTTAAAGTGTTATGAAAAAAAAGGCTGTTGGGGGCTAGGGAGTATCGAGTTGATCATTATACATGAAGAAATAACCAATTTCATCGTTTGGTTTATGTTTTACACGCGTTTTAAATTTTATTGCCGAAATCGCTTTTTCTCGCCGAGATAAGCACGTTTTCTGAAATGCCGCTCTCCCGTCACTCTGGTTAAAGTGTTATGAAAAAAAAGGCTGTTGGGGGCTAGGGAGTATCGAGTTGATCATTATACATGAAGAAATAACCAATTTCATCGTTTGATTTATGTTTTACACGCGTTTTAAATTTTATTGCCGAAATCGCTTTTTCTCGCCAAGATAAGCACGTTTTCTGAAATGCCGCTCTCCCGTCACTCTGGTTAAAGTGTTATGAAAAAAAAGGCTGTTGGGGGCTAGGGAGTATCGAGTTGATCATTATACATGAAGAAATAACCAATTTCATCGTTTTGTTTATGTTTTACACGATGCTGAGCTCCAGCTGGAAGTGTAAAAAGAACCGGGCTGGTTAAAAAAAGAACCGGGCGACCCGGTAAAATTGCTTAGCCGGGGCTCTGGAAGCCTAACACGGCGTGATCTTGTCCAAAAAGCCGCTGCTGAGCTCCAGCTGGAAGTGTAAAAAGAACCGGGCTGGTTAAAAAAAAGAACCGGGCGACCCGGTAAAATTGCTTAGCCGGGGCTCTGGAAGCCTAACACGGCGTGATCTTGTCCAAAAAGCCGCTGCTGAGCTCCAGCTGGAAGTGTAAAAAGAACCGGGCTGGTTAAAAAAAAGAACCGGGCGGCCGGGTAAAATTGCTTAGCCGGGGCTCTGGAAGCCTAACCCGGCGTGATACTGTGCAAAAAGCCGCTGCTGAGCTCCAGCTGGAAGTGTAAAAAAAACCGGGCTGGTTAAAAAAAAGAACCGGGCGACCCTGTAAAATTGCTTAGCCGGGGCTCTGGAAGCCTAACACGGCGTGATCTTGTCCAAAAACCCGCTGCTGAGCTCCAGCTGGAAGTGTAAAAAGAACCGGGCTGGTTAAAAAAAAGAACCGGGCGGGCCGGTAAAATTGCTTAGCCGGGGCTCTGGAAGCCTAACACGGCGTGATCTTGTCCAAAAAGCCGCTCGTGAGCTCCAGCTGGAAGTGTAAAAAGAACCGGGCTGGTTCAAAAAAAGAACCGGGCGGCCCGGTAGAATTGCTTAGCCGAGGTCCTGGAAGCCTAACCCGGCGTGATCTTGCGCAAAAAGCCGCTGCTGAGCTCCAGCTGGAAGTGTAAAAAGAACCGGGCTGGTTCAAAAAAAGAACCGGGCGGCCCGGTAAAATTGCTTAGCCGGGGTCCTGGAAGCCTAACGCGGCGTGATCTTGCCCGAAAGTCGGCCTCTATACTTCCATATTAGGTACCAGGCGCTCAGAGCCAACTTGGCAAAAATTTTCTAAGTGCCCACGGCTCTGCGGGGATTGTGCGTCCGACCCGCGCCGGTTCTCCAGCCGGCCTAAAATAACGCAAAACCAGCCTCTCCCCCTGGAGCTCACAGCCAAAGGCGAAACTTTTCTAAGTGCCTACGGCTCTGCGGGCTTTTGAGTCCGCCCCGCGCCGGTTCGTCGGTCGGCCTCAAAAAGCGAAAAATCAGCCTCTCTCCCTGGAGCTCGACTCGAGTTGATCATTATACATGAAGAAATAACCAATTTCATCGTTTGGTTTATGTTTTACACGCGTTTTAAATTTTATTGCCGAAATCGCTTTTTCTCGCCGAGATAAGCACGTTTTCTGAAATGCCGCTCTCCCGTCACTCTGGTTAAAGTGTTATGAAAAAAAAGGCTGTTGGGGGCTAGGGAGTATCGAGTTGATCATTATACATGAAGAAATAACCAATTTCATCGTTTGGTTTATGTTTTACACGCGTTTTAAATTTTATTGCCGAAATCGCTTTTTCTCGCCGAGATAAGCACGTTTTCTGAAATGCCGCTCTCCCGTCACTCTGGTTAAAGTGTTATGAAAAAAAAGGCTGTTGGGGGCTAGGGAGTATCGAGTTGATCATTATACATGAAGAAATAACCAATTTCATCGTTTGGTTTATGTTTTACACGCGTTTTAAATTTTATTGCCGAAATCGCTTTTTCTCGCCGAGATAAGCACGTTTTCTGAAATGCCGCTCTCCCGTCACTCTGGTTAAAGTGTTATGAAAAAAAAGGCTGTTGGGGGCTAGGGAGTATCGAGTTGATCATTATACATGAAGAAATAACCAATTTCATCGTTTGGTTTATGTTTTACACGCGTTTTAAATTTTATTGCCGAAATCGCTTTTTCTCGCCGAGATAAGCACGTTTTCTGAAATGCCGCTCTCCCGTCACTCTGGTTAAAGTGTTATGAAAAAAAAGGCTGTTGGGGGCTAGGGAGTATCGAGTTGATCATTATACATGAAGAAATAACCAATTTCATCGTTTGGTTTATGTTTTACACGCGTTTTAAATTTTATTGCCGAAATCGCTTTTTCTCGCCGAGATAAGCACGTTTTCTGAAATGCCGCTCTCCCGTCACTCTGGTTAAAGTGTTATGAAAAAAAAGGCTGTTGGGGGCTAGGGAGTATCGAGTCTATCATTATACATGAAGAAATAACCAATTTCATCGTTTGGTTTATGTTTTACACGCGTTTTAAATTTTATTGCCGAAATCGCTTTTTCTCGCCGAGATAAGCACGTTTTCTGAAATGCCGCTCTCCCGTCACTCTGGTTAAAGTGTTATAAAAAAAAAGGCTGTTGGGGGCTAGGGAGTATCGAGTTGATCATTATACATGAAGAAATAACCAATTTCATCGTTTGGTTTATGTTTTACACGCGTTTTAAATTTTATTGCCGAAATCGCTTTTTCTCGCCGAGATAAGCACGTTTTCTGAAATGCCGCTCTCCCGTCACTCTGGTGAAAGTGTTATGAAAAAAAAGGCTGTTGGGGGCTAGGGAGTATCGAGTTGATCATTATACATGAAGAAATAACCAATTTCATCGTTTGGTTTATGTTTTACACGCGTTTTAAATTTTATTGCCGAAATCGCTTTTTCTCGCCGAGATAAGCACGTTTTCTGAAATGCCGCTCTCCCGTCACTCTGGTTAAAGTGTTATGAAAAAAAAAGGCTGTTGGGGGCTAGGGAGTATCGAGTTGATCATTATACATGAAGAAATAACCAATTTCATCGTTTGGTTTATGTTTTACACGCGTTTTAAATTTTATTGCCGAAATCGCTTTTTCTCGCCGAGATAAGCACGTTTTCTGAAATGCCGCTCTCCCGTCACTCTGGTTAAAGTGTTATGAAAAAAAAGGCTGTTGGGGGCTAGGGAGTATCGAGTTGATCATTATACATGAAGAAATAACCAATTTCATCGTTTGGTTTATGTTTTACACGCGTTTTAAATTTTATTGCCGAAATCGCTTTTTCTCGCCGAGATAAGCACGTTTTCTGAAATGCCGCTCTCCCGTCACTCTGGTTAAAGTGTTATGAAAAAAAAGGCTGTTGGGGGCTAGGGAGTATCGAGTTGATCATTATACATGAAGAAATAACCAATTTCATCGTTTGGTTTATGTTTTACACGCGTTTTAAATTTTATTGCCGAAATCGCTTTTTCTCGCCGAGATAAGCACGTTTTCTGAAATGCCGCTCTCCCGTCACTCTGGTTAAAGTGTTATGAAAAAAAAGGCTGTTTGGGGGCTAGGGAGTATCGAGTTGATCATTATACATGAAGAAATAACCAATTTCATCGTTTGGTTTATGTTTTACACGCGTTTTAAATTTTATTGCCGAAATCGCTTTTTCTCGCCGAGATAAGCACGTTTTCTGAAATGCCGCTCTCCCGTCACTCTGGTTAAAGTGTTATGAAAAAAAAGGCTGTTGGGGGCTAGGGAGTATCGAGTTGATCATTATACATGAAGAAATAACCAATTTCATCGTTTGGTTTATGTTTTACACGCGTTTTAAATTTTGTTGCCGAAATCGCTTTTTCTCGCCGAGATAAGCACGTTTTCTGAAATGCCGCTCTCCCGTCACTCTGGTTAAAGTGTTATGAAAAAAAAGGCTGTTGGGGGCTAGGGAGTATCGAGTTGATCATTATACATGAAGAAATAACCAATTTCATCGTTTGGTTTATGTTTTACACGCGTTTTAAATTTTATTGCCGAAATGGCTTTTTCTCGCCGAGATAAGCACGTTTTCTGAAATGCCGCTCTCCCGTCACTCTGGTTAAAGTGTTATGAAAAAAAAGGCTGTTGGGGGCTAGGGAGTATCGAGTTGATCATTATACATGAAGAAATAACCAATTTCATCGTTTGGTTTATGTTTTACACGCGTTTTAAATTTTATTGCCGAAATCGCTTTTTCTCGCCGAGATAAGCACGTTTTCTGAAATGCCGCTCTCCCGTCACTCTGGTTAAAGTGTTATGAAAAAAAAGGCTGTTGGGGGCTAGGGAGTATCGAGTTGATCATTATACATGAAGAAATAACCAATTTCATCGTTTGGTTTATGTTTTACACGCGTTTTAAATTTTATTGCCGAAATGGCTTTTTCTCGCCGAGATAAGCACGTTTTCTGAAATGCCGCTCTCCCGTCACTCTGGTTAAAGTGTTACGAAAAAAAAGGCTGTTGGGGGCTAGGGAGTATCGAGTTGATCATTATACATGAAGAAATAACCAATTTCATCGTTTGGTTTATGTTTTACACGCGTTTTAAATTTTATTGCCGAAATCGCTTTTTCTCGCCGAGATAAGCACGTTTTCTGAAATGCCGCTCTCCCGTCACTCTGGTTAAAGTGTTATGAAAAAAAAGGCTGTTGGGGGCTAGGGAGTATCGAGTTGATCATTATACATGAAGAAATAACCAATTTCATCGTTTGGTTTATGTTTTACACGCGTTTTAAATTTTATTGCCGAAATCGCTTTTTCTCGCCGAGATAAGCACGTTTTCTGAAATGCCGCTCTCCCGTCACTCTGGTTAAAGTGTTATGAAAAAAAAGGCTGTTGGGGGCTAGGGAGTATCGAGTTGATCATTATACATGAAGAAATAACCAATTTCATCGTTTGGTTTATGTTTTACACGCGTTTTAAATTTTATTGCCGAAATCGCTTTTTCTCGCCGAGATAAGCACGTTTTCTGAAATGCCGCTCTCCCGTCACTCTGGTTAAAGTGTTATGAAAAAAAAGGCTGTTGGGGGCTAGGGAGTATCGAGTTGATCATTATACATGAAGAAATAACCAATTTCATCGTTTGGTTTATGTTTTACACGCGTTTTAAATTTTATTGCCGAAATCGCTTTTTCTCGCCGAGATAAGCACGTTTTCTGAAATGCCGCTCTCCCGTCACTCTGGTTAAAGTGTTATGAAAAAAAAGGCTGTTGGGGGCTAGGGAGTATCGAGTTGATCATTATACATGAAGAAATAACCAATTTCATCGTTTGGTTTATGTTTTACACGCGTTTTAAATTGTATTGCCGAAATCGCTTTTTCTCGCCGAGATAAGCACGTTTTCTGAAATGCCGCTCTCCCGTCACTCTGGTTAAAGTGTTATGAAAAAAAAGGCTGTTGGGGGCTAGGGAGTATCGAGTTGATCATTATACATGAAGAAATAACCAATTTCATCGTTTGGTTTATGTTTTACACGCGTTTTAAATTTTATTGCCGAAATCGCTTTTTCTCGCCGAGATAAGCACGTTTTCTGAAATGCCGCTCTCCCGTCACTCTGGTTAAAGTGTTATGAAAAAAAAGGCTGTTGGGGGCTAGGGAGTATCGAGTTGATCATTATACATGAAGAAATAACCAATTTCATCGTTTGGTTTATGTTTTACATGCGTTTTAAATTTTATTGCCGAAATGGCTTTTTCTCGCCGAGATAAGCACGTTTTCTGAAATGCCGCTCTCCCGTCACTCTGGTTAAAGTGTTATGAAAAAAAAGGCTGTTGGGGGCTAGGGAGTATCGAGTTGATCATTATACATGAAGAAATAACCAATTTCATCGTTTGGTTTATGTTTTACACGCGTTTTAAATTTTATTGCCGAAATCGCTTTTTCTCGCCGAGATAAGCACGTTTTCTGAAATGCCGCTCTCCCGTCACTCTGGTTAAAGTGTTATGAAAAAAAAGGCTGTTGGGGGCTAGGGAGTATCGAGTTGATCATTATACATGAAGAAATAACCAATTTCATCGTTTGGTTTATGTTTTACACGCGTTTTAAATTTTATTGCCGAAATCGCTTTTTCTCGCCGAGATAAGCACGTTTTCTGAAATGCCGCTCTCCCGTCACTCTGGTTAAAGTGTTATGAAAAAAAAGGCTGTTGGGGGCTAGGGAGTATCGAGTTGATCATTATACATGAAGAAATAACCAATTTCATCGTTTGGTTTATGTTTTACACGCGTTTTAAATTTTATTGCCGAAATCGCTTTTTCTCGCCGAGATAAGCACGTTTTCTGAAATGCCGCTCTCCCGTCACTCTGGTTAAAGTGTTATGAAAAAAAGGCTGTTGGGGGCTAGGGAGTATCGAGTTGATCATTATACATGAAGAAATAACCAATTTCATCGTTTGGTTTATGTTTTACACGCGTTTTAAATTTTATTGCCGAAATCGCTTTTTCTCGCCGAGATAAGCACGTTTTCTGAAATGCCGCTCTCCCGTCACTCTGGTGAAAGTGTTATGAAAAAAAAGGCTGTTGGGGGCTAGGGAGTATCGAGTTGATCATTATACATGAAGAAATAACCAATTTCATCGTTTGGTTTATGTTTTACACGCGTTTTAAATTTTATTGCCGAAATCGCTTTTTCTCGCCGAGATAAGCACGTTTTCTGAAATGCCGCTCTCCCGTCACTCTGGTTAAAGTGTTATGAAAAAAAAAGGCTGTTGGGGGCTAGGGAGTATCGAGTTGATCATTATACATGAAGAAATAACCAATTTCATCGTTTGGTTTATGTTTTACACGCGTTTTAAATTTTATTGCCGAAATCGCTTTTTCTCGCCGAGATAAGCACGTTTTCTGAAATGCCGCTCTCCCGTCACTCTGGTTAAAGTGTTATGAAAAAAAAGGCTGTTGGGGGCTAGGGAGTATTGAGTTGATCATTATACATGAAGAAATAACCAATTTCATCGTTTGGTTTATGTTTTACACGCGTTTTAAATTTTATTGCCGAAATCGCTTTTTCTCGCCGAGATAAGCACGTTTTCTGAAATGCCGCTCTCCCGTCACTCTGGTTAAAGTGTTATGAAAAAAAGGCTGTTGGGGGCTAGGGAGTATCGAGTTGATCATTATACATGAAGAAATAACCAATTTCATCGTTTGGTTTATGTTTTACACGCGTTTTAAATTTTATTGCCGAAATCGCTTTTTCTCGCCGAGATAAGCACGTTTTCTGAAATGCCGCTCTCCCGTCACTCTGGTTAAAGTGTTATGAAAAAAAAGGCTGTTGGGGGCTAGGGAGTATCGAGTTGATCATTATACATGAAGAAATAACCAATTTCATCGTTTGGTTTATGTTTTACACGCGTTTTAAATTTTATTGCCGAAATCGCTTTTTCTCGCCGAGATAAGCACGTTTTCTGAAATGCCGCTCTCCCGTCACTCTGGTTAAAGTGTTATGAAAAAAAAGGCTGTTGGGGGCTAGGGAGTATCGAGTTGATCATTATACATGAAGAAATAACCAATTTCATCGTTTGGTTTATGTTTTACACGCGTTTTAAATTTTATTGCCGAAATCGCTTTTTCTCGCCGAGATAAGCACGTTTTCTGAAATGCCGCTCTCCCGTCACTCTGGTTAAAGTGTTATGAAAAAAAGGCTGTTGGGGGCTAGGGAGTATCGAGTTGATCATTATACATGAAGAAATAACCAATTTCATCGTTTGGTTTATGTTTTACACGCGTTTTAAATTTTATTGCCGAAATCGCTTTTTCTCGCCGAGATAAGCACGTTTTCTGAAATGCCGCTCTCCCGTCACTCTGGTTAAAGTGTTATGAAAAAAAAGGCTGTTGGGGGCTAGGGAGTATCGAGTTGATCATTATACATGAAGAAATAACCAATTTCATCGTTTGGTTTATGTTTTACACGCGTTTTAAATTTTATTGCCGAAATCGCTTTTTCTCGCCGAGATAAGCACGTTTTCTGAAATGCCGCTCTCCCGTCACTCTGGTTAAAGTGTTATGAAAAAAAAGGCTGTTGGGGGCTAGGGAGTATCGAGTTGATCATTATACATGAAGAAATAACCAATTTTATCGTTTGGTTTATGTTTTACACGCGTTTTAAATTGTATTGCCGAAATCGCTTTTTCTCGCCGAGATAAGCACGTTTTCTGAAATGCCGCTCTCCCGTCACTCTGGTTAAAGTGTTATGAAAAAAAAGGCTGTTGGGGGCTAGGGAGTATCGAGTTGATCATTATACATGAAGAAATAACCAATTTCATCGTTTGGTTTATGTTTTACACGCGTTTTAAATTTTATTGCCGAAATCGCTTTTTCTCGCCGAGATAAGCACGTTTTCTGAAATGCCGCTCTCCCGTCACTCTGGTTAAAGTGTTATGAAAAAAAAGGCTGTTGGGGGCTAGGGAGTATCGAGTTGATCATTATACATGAAGAAATAACCAATTTCATCGTTTGGTTTATGTTTTACACGCGTTTTAAATTTTATTGCCGAAATGGCTTTTTCTCGCCGAGATAAGCACGTTTTCTGAAATGCCGCTCTCCCGTCACTCTGGTTAAAGTGTTATGAAAAAAAAGGCTGTTGGGGGCTAGGGAGTATCGAGTTGATCATTATACATGAAGAAATAACCAATTTCATCGTTTGGTTTATGTTTTACACGCGTTTTAAATTTTATTGCCGAAATCGCTTTTTCTCGCCGAGATAAGCACGTTTTCTGAAATGCCGCTGTCCCGTCACTCTGGTTAAAGTGTTATGAAAAAAAAGGCTGTTGGGGGCTAGGGAGTATCGAGTTGATCATTATACATGAAGAAATAACCAATTTCATCGTTTGATTTATGTTTTACACGCGTTTTAAATTTTATTGCCGAAATCGCTTTTTCTCGCCGAGATAAGCACGTTTTCTGAAATGCCGCTCTCCCGTCACTCTGGTTAAAGTGTTATGAAAAAAAAGGCTGTTGGGGGCTAGGGAGTATCGAGTTGATCATTATACATGAAGAAATAACCAATTTCATCGTTTGGTTTATGTTTTACACGCGTTTTAAATTTTATTGCCGAAATCGCTTTTTCTCGCCGAGATAAGCACGTTTTCTGAAATGCCGCTCTCCCGTCACTCTGGTTAAAGTGTTATGAAAAAAAAGGCTGTTGGGGGCTAGGGAGTATCGAGTTGATCATTATACATGAAGAAATAACCAATTTCATCGTTTGATTTATGTTTTACACGCGTTTTAAATTTTATTGCCGAAATCGCTTTTTCTCGCCGAGATAAGCACGTTTTCTGAAATGCCGCTCTCCCGTCACTCTGGTTAAAGTGTTATGAAAAAAAAGGCTGTTGGGGGCTAGGGAGTATCGAGTTGATCATTATACATGAAGAAATAACCAATTTCATCGTTTGGTTTATGTTTTACACGCGTTTTAAATTTTATTGCCGAAATCGCTTTTTCTCGCCGAGATAAGCACGTTTTCTGAAATGCCGCTCTCCCGTCACTCTGGTTAAAGTGTTATGAAAAAAAAGGCTGTTGGGGGCTAGGGAGTATCGAGTTGATCATTATACATGAAGAAATAACCAATTTCATCGTTTGGTTTATGTTTTACACGCGTTTTAAATTGTATTGCCGAAATCGCTTTTTCTCGCCGAGATAAGCACGTTTTCTGAAATGCCGCTCTCCCGTCACTCTGGTTAAAGTGTTATGAAAAAAAAGGCTGTTGGGGGCTAGGGAGTATCGAGTTGATCATTATACATGAAGAAATAACCAATTTCATCGTTTGGTTTATGTTTTACACGCGTTTTAAATTTTGTTGCCGAAATCGCTTTTTCTCGCCGAGATAAGCACGTTTTCTGAAATGCCGCTCTCCCGTCACTCTGGTTAAAGTGTTATGAAAAAAAAGGCTGTTGGGGGCTAGGGAGTATCGAGTTGATCATTATACATGAAGAAATAACCAATTTCATCGTTTGGTTTATGTTTTACACGCGTTTTAAATTTTATTGCCGAAATCGCTTTTTCTCGCCGAGATAAGCACGTTTTCTGAAATGCCGCTCTCCCGTCACTCTGGTTAAAGTGTTATGAAAAAAAAGGCTGTTGGGGGCTAGGGAGTATCGAGTTGATCATTATACATGAAGAAATAACCAATTTCATCGTTTGGTTTATGTTTTACACGCGTTTTAAATTTTATTGCCGAAATCGCTTTTTCTCGCCGAGATAAGCACGTTTTCTGAAATGCCGCTCTCCCGTCACTCTGGTTAAAGTGTTATGAAAAAAAAGGCTGTTGGGGGCTAGGGAGTATCGAGTTGATCATTATACATGAAGAAATAACCAATTTCATCGTTTGATTTATGTTTTACACGCGTTTTAAATTTTATTGCCGAAATGGCTTTTTCTCGCCGAGATAAGCACGTTTTCTGAAATGCCGCTCTCCCGTCACTCTGGTTAAAGTGTTATGAAAAAAAAGGCTGTTGGGGGCTAGGGAGTATCGAGTTGATCATTATACATGAAGAAATAACCAATTTCATCGTTTGGTTTATGTTTTACACGCGTTTTAAATTTTATTGCCGAAATCGCTTTTTCTCGCCGAGATAAGCACGTTTTCTGAAATGCCGCTCTCCCGTCACTCTGGTTAAAGTGTTATGAAAAAAAAGGCTGTTGGGGGCTAGGGAGTATCGAGTTGATCATTATACATGAAGAAATAACCAATTTCATCGTTTGGTTTATGTTTTACACGCGTTTTAAATTTTATTGCCGAAATGGCTTTTTCTCGCCGAGATAAGCACGTTTTCTGAAATGCCGCTCTCCCGTCACTCTGGTTAAAGTGTTATGAAAAAAAAGGCTGTTGGGGGCTAGGGAGTATCGAGTTGATCATTATACATGAAGAAATAACCAATTTCATCGTTTGGTTTATGTTTTACACGCGTTTTAAATTTTATTGCCGAAATGGCTTTTTCTCGCCGAGATAAGCACGTTTTCTGAAATGCCGCTCTCCCGTCACTCTGGTTAAAGTGTTATGAAAAAAAAGGCTGTTGGGGGCTAGGGAGTATCGAGTTGATCATTATACATGAAGAAATAACCAATTTCATCGTTTGGTTTATGTTTTACACGCGTTTTAAATTTTATTGCCGAAATCGCTTTTTCTCGCCGAGATAAGCACGTTTTCTGAAATGCCGCTCTCCCGTCACTCTGGTTAAAGTGTTATGAAAAAAAAGGCTGTTGGGGGCTAGGGAGTATCGAGTTGATCATTATACATGAAGAAATAACAAATTTCATCGTTTGGTTTATGTTTTACACGCGTTTTAAATTTTATTGCCGAAATGGCTTTTTCTCGCCGAGATAAGCACGTTTTCTGAAATGCCGCTCTCCCGTCACTCTGGTTAAAGTGTTATGAAAAAAAAGGCTGTTGGGGGCTAGGGAGTATCGAGTTGATCATTATACATGAAGAAATAACCAATTTCATCGTTTGGTTTATGTTTTACACGCGTTTTAAATTTTATTGCCGAAATGGCTTTTTCTCGCCGAGATAAGCACGTTTTCTGAAATGCCGCTCTCCCGTCACTCTGGTTAAAGTGTTATGAAAAAAAAGGCTGTTGGGGGCTAGGGAGTATCGAGTTGATCATTATACATGAAGAAATAACCAATTTCATAGTTTGGTTTATGTTTTACACGCGTTTTAAATTTTATTGCCGAAATCGCTTTTTCTCGCCGAGATAAGCACGTTTTCTGAAATGCCGCTCTCCCGTCACTCTGGTTAAAGTGTTATGAAAAAAAAGGCTGTTGGGGGCTAGGGAGTATCGAGTTGATCATTATACATGAAGAAATAACCAATTTCATCGTTTGGTTTATGTTTTACACGCGTTTTAAATTTTATTGCCGAAATGGCTTTTTCTCGCCAAGATAAGCACGTTTTCTGAAATGCCGCTCTCCCGTCACTCTGGTTAAAGTGTTATGAAAAAAAAGGCTGTTGGGGGCTAGGGAGTATCGAGTTGATCATTATACATGAAGAAATAACCAATTTCATCGTTTGGTTTATGTTTTACACGCGTTTTAAATTTTATTGCCGAAATCGCTTTTTCTCGCCGAGATAAGCACGTTTTCTGAAATGCCGCTCTCCCGTCACTCTGGTGAAAGTGTTATGAAAAAAAAGGCTGTTGGGGGCTAGGGAGTATCGAGTTGATCATTATACATGAAGAAATAACCAATTTCATCGTTTGGTTTATGTTTTACACGCGTTTTAAATTTTATTGCCGAAATCGCTTTTTCTCGCCGAGATAAGCACGTTTTCTGAAATGCCGCTCTCCCGTCACTCTGGTTAAAGTGTTATGAAAAAAAAGGCTGTTGGGGGCTAGGGAGTATCGAGTTGATCATTATACATGAAGAAATAACCAATTTCATCGTTTGGTTTATGTTTTACACGATGCTGAGCTCCAGCTGGAAGTGTAAAAAGAACCGGGCTGGTTAAAAAAAGAACCGGGCGACCCGGTAAAATTGCTTAGCCGGGGCTCTGGAAGCCTAACACGGCGTGATCTTGTCCAAAAAGCCGCTGCTGAGCTCCAGCTGGAAGTGTAAAAAGAACCGGGCTGGTTAAAAAAAAGAACCGGGCGACCCGGTAAAATTGCTTAGCCGGGGCTCTGGAAGCCTAACACGGCGTGATCTTGTCCAAAAAGCCGCTGCTGAGCTCCAGCTGGAAGTGTAAAAAGAACCGGGCTGGTTAAAAAAAAGAACCGGGCGGCCCGGTAAAATTGCTTAGCCGGGGCTCTGGAAGCCTAACCCGGCGTGATACTGTGCAAAAAGCCGCTGCTGAGCTCCAGCTGGAAGTGTAAAAAAAACCGGGCTGGTTAAAAAAAAGAACCGGG
The DNA here is from genome assembly GCF_054491065.1 of Syngnathus leptorhynchus. Taxonomy (NCBI): domain Eukaryota; kingdom Metazoa; phylum Chordata; class Actinopteri; order Syngnathiformes; family Syngnathidae; genus Syngnathus; species Syngnathus leptorhynchus. The sequence continues at coordinate 122,863 of NW_028232054.1, forward strand.
CGACCCTGTAAAATTGCTTAGCCGGGGCTCTGGAAGCCTAACACGGCGTGATCTTGTCCAAAAACCCGCTGCTGAGCTCCAGCTGGAAGTGTAAAAAGAACCGGGATGGTTAAAAAAAAGAACCGGGCGGGCCGGTAAAATTGCTTAGCCGGGGCTCTGGAAGCCTAACACGGCGTGATCTTGTCCAAAAAGCCGCTCGTGAGCTCCAGCTGGAAGTGTAAAAAGAACCGGGCTGGTTCAAAAAAAGAACCGGGCGGCCCGGTAGAATTGCTTAGCCGAGGTCCTGGAAGCCTAACCCGGCGTGATCTTGCGCAAAAAGCCGCTGCTGAGCTCCAGCTGGAAGTGTAAAAAGAACCGGGCTGGTTCAAAAAAAGAACCGGGCGGCCCGGTAAAATTGCTTAGCCGGGGTCCTGGAAGCCTAACGCGGCGTGATCTTGCCCGAAAGTCGGCCTCTATACTTCCATATTAGGTACCAGGCGCTCAGAGCCAACTTGGCAAAAATTTTCTAAGTGCCCACGGCTCTGCGGGGATTGTGCGTCCGACCCGCGCCGGTTCTCCAGCCGGCCTAAAATAACGCAAAACCAGCCTCTCCCCCTGGAGCTCACAGCCAAAGGCGAAACTTTTCTAAGTGCCTACGGCTCTGCGGGCTTTTGAGTCCGCCCCGCGCCGGTTCGTCGGTCGGCCTCAAAAAGCGAAAAATCAGCCTCTCTCCCTGTAGCTCGACTCGAGTTGATCATTATACATGAAGAAATAACCAATTTCATCGTTTGGTTTATGTTTTACACGCGTTTTAAATTTTATTGCCGAAATCGCTTTTTCTCGCCGAGATAAGCACGTTTTCTGAAATGCCGCTCTCCCGTCACTCTGGTTAAAGTGTTATGAAAAAAAAGGCTGTTGGGGGCTAGGGAGTATCGAGTTGATCATTATACATGAAGAAATAACCAATTTCATCGTTTGGTTTATGTTTTACACGCGTTTTAAATTTTATTGCCGAAATCGCTTTTTCTCGCCGAGATAAGCACGTTTTCTGAAATGCCGCTCTCCCGTCACTCTGGTTAAAGTGTTATGAAAAAAAAGGCTGTTGGGGGCTAGGGAGTATCGAGTTGATCATTATACATGAAGAAATAACCAATTTCATCGTTTGGTTTATGTTTTACACGCGTTTTAAATTTTATTGCCGAAATCGCTTTTTCTCGCCGAGATAAGCACGTTTTCTGAAATGCCGCTCTCCCGTCACTCTGGTTAAAGTGTTATGAAAAAAAAGGCTGTTGGGGGCTAGGGAGTATCGAGTTGATCATTATACATGAAGAAATAACCAATTTCATCGTTTGGTTTATGTTTTACACGCGTTTTAAATTTTATTGCCGAAATCGCTTTTTCTCGCCGAGATAAGCACGTTTTCTGAAATGCCGCTCTCCCGTCACTCTGGTTAAAGTGTTATGAAAAAAAAGGCTGTTGGGGGCTAGGGAGTATCGAGTTGATCATTATACATGAAGAAATAACCAATTTCATCGTTTGGTTTATGTTTTACACGCGTTTTAAATTTTGTTGCCGAAATCGCTTTTTCTCGCCGAGATAAGCACGTTTTCTGAAATGCCGCTCTCCCGTCACTCTGGTTAAAGTGTTATGAAAAAAAAGGCTGTTGGGGGCTAGGGAGTATCGAGTTGATCATTATACATGAAGAAATAACCAATTTCATCGTTTGGTTTATGTTTTACACGCGTTTTAAATTTTATTGCCGAAATGGCTTTTTCTCGCCGAGATAAGCACGTTTTCTGAAATGCCGCTCTCCCGTCACTCTGGTTAAAGTGTTATGAAAAAAAAGGCTGTTGGGGGCTAGGGAGTATCGAGTTGATCATTATACATGAAGAAATAACCAATTTCATCGTTTGGTTTATGTTTTACACGCGTTTTAAATTTTATTGCCGAAATCGCTTTTTCTCGCCGAGATAAGCACGTTTTCTGAAATGCCGCTCTCCCGTCACTCTGGTTAAAGTGTTATGAAAAAAAAGGCTGTTGGGGGCTAGGGAGTATCGAGTTGATCATTATACATGAAGAAATAACCAATTTCATCGTTTGGTTTATGTTTTACACGCGTTTTAAATTTTATTGCCGAAATGGCTTTTTCTCGCCGAGATAAGCACGTTTTCTGAAATGCCGCTCTCCCGTCACTCTGGTTAAAGTGTTATGAAAAAAAAGGCTGTTGGGGGCTAGGGAGTATCGAGTTGATCATTATACATGAAGAAATAACCAATTTCATCGTTTGGTTTATGTTTTACACGCGTTTTAAATTTTATTGCCGAAATCGCTTTTTCTCGCCGAGATAAGCACGTTTTCTGAAATGCCGCTCTCCCGTCACTCTGGTTAAAGTGTTATGAAAAAAAAGGCTGTTGGGGGCTAGGGAGTATCGAGTTGATCATTATACATGAAGAAATAACCAATTTCATCGTTTGGTTTATGTTTTACACGCGTTTTAAATTTTATTGCCGAAATGGCTTTTTCTCGCCGAGATAAGCACGTTTTCTGAAATGCCGCTCTCCCGTCACTCTGGTTAAAGTGTTATGAAAAAAAAGGCTGTTGGGGGCTAGGGAGTATCGAGTTGATCATTATACATGAAGAAATAACCAATTTCATCGTTTGGTTTATGTTTTACACGCGTTTTAAATTTTATTGCCGAAATCGCTTTTTCTCGCCGAGATAAGCACGTTTTCTGAAATGCCGCTCTCCCGTCACTCTGGTTAAAGTGTTATGAAAAAAAAGGCTGTTGGGGGCTAGGGAGTATCGAGTTGATCATTATACATGAAGAAATAACCAATTTCATCGTTTGGTTTATGTTTTACACGCGTTTTAAATTTTATTGCCGAAATCGCTTTTTCTCGCCGAGATAAGCACGTTTTCTGAAATGCCGCTCTCCCGTCACTCTGGTTAAAGTGTTATGAAAAAAAAGGCTGTTGGGGGCTAGGGAGTATCGAGTTGATCATTATACATGAAGAAATAACCAATTTCATCGTTTGGTTTATGTTTTACACGCGTTTTAAATTTTGTTGCCGAAATCGCTTTTTCTCGCCGAGATAAGCACGTTTTCTGAAATGCCGCTCTCCCGTCACTCTGGTTAAAGTGTTATGAAAAAAAAGGCTGTTGGGGGCTAGGGAGTATCGAGTTGATCATTATACATGAAGAAATAACCAATTTCATCGTTTGGTTTATGTTTTACACGCGTTTTAAATTTTATTGCCGAAATGGCTTTTTATCGCCGAGATAAGCACGTTTTCTGAAATGCCGCTCTCCCGTCACTCTGGTTAAAGTGTTATGAAAAAAAAGGCTGTTGGGGGCTAGGGAGTATCGAGTTGATCATTATACATGAAGAAATAACCAATTTCATCGTTTGGTTTATGTTTTACACGCGTTTTAAATTTTATTGCCGAAATCGCTTTTTCTCGCCGAGATAAGCACGTTTTCTGAAATGCCGCTCTCCCGTCACTCTGGTTAAAGTGTTATGAAAAAAAAGGCTGTTGGGGGCTAGGGAGTATCGAGTTGATCATTATACATGAAGAAATAACCAATTTCATCGTTTGGTTTATGTTTTACACGCGTTTTAAATTTTATTGCCGAAATGGCTTTTTCTCGCCGAGATAAGCACGTTTTCTGAAATGCCGCTCTCCCGTCACTCTGGTTAAAGTGTTATGAAAAAAAAGGCTGTTGGGGGCTAGGGAGTATCGAGTTGATCATTATACATGAAGAAATAACCAATTTCATCGTTTGGTTTATGTTTTACACGCGTTTTAAATTTTATTGCCGAAATGGCTTTTTCTCGCCGAGATAAGCACGTTTTCTGAAATGCCGCTCTCCCGTAACTCTGGTTAAAGTGTTATGAAAAAAAAGGCTGTTGGGGGCTAGGGAGTATCGAGTTGATCATTATACATGAAGAAATAACCAATTTCATCGTTTGGTTTATGTTTTACACGCGTTTTAAATTTTATTGCCGAAATGGCTTTTTCTCGCCGAGATAAGCACGTTTTCTGAAATGCCGCTCTCCCGTCACTCTGGTTAAAGTGTTATGAAAAAAAAGGCTTTTGGGGGCTAGGGAGTATCGAGTTGATCATTATACATGAAGAAATAACCAATTTCATCGTTTGGTTTATGTTTTACACGCGTTTTAAATTTTATTGCCGAAATCGCTTTTTCTCGCCGAGATAAGCACGTTTTCTGAAATGCCGCTCTCCCGTCACTCTGGTTAAAGTGTTATGAAAAAAAAGGCTGTTGGGGGCTAGGGAGTATCGAGTTGATCATTATACATGAAGAAATAACCAATTTCATCGTTTGGTTTATGTTTTACACGCGTTTTAAATTTTATTGCCGAAATGGCTTTTTCTCGCCGAGATAAGCACATTTTCTGAAATGCCGCTCTCCCGTCACTCTGGTTAAAGTGTTATGAAAAAAAAGGCTGTTGGGGGCTAGGGAGTATCGAGTTGATCATTATACATGAAGAAATAACCAATTTCATCGTTTGGTTTATGTTTTACACGCGTTTTAAATTTTATTGCCGAAATGGCTTTTTCTCGCCGAGATAAGCACGTTTTCTGAAATGCCGCTCTCCCGTCACTCTGGTTAAAGTGTTATGAAAAAAAAGGCTGTTGGGGGCTAGGGAGTATCGAGTTGATCATTATACATGAAGAAATAACCAATTTCATCGTTTGGTTTATGTTTTACACGCGTTTTAAATTTTATGCCGAAATCGCTTTTTCTCGCCGAGATAAGCACGTTTTCTGAAATGCCGCTCTCCCGTCACTCTGGTTAAAGTGTTATGAAAAAAAAGGCTGTTGGGGGCTAGGGAGTATCGAGTTGATCATTATACATGAAGAAATAACCAATTTCATCGTTTGGTTTATGTTTTACACGCGTTTTAAATTTTATTGCCGAAATGGCTTTTTCTCGCCGAGATAAGCACGTTTTCTGAAATGCCGCTCTCCCGTCACTCTGGTTAAAGTGTTATGAAAAAAAAGGCTGTTGGGGGCTAGGGAGTATCGAGTTGATCATTATACATGAAGAAATAACCAATTTCATCGTTTGGTTTATGTTTTACACGCGTTTTAAATTTTATTGCCGAAATGGCTTTTTCTCGCCGAGATAAGCACGTTTTCTGAAATGCCGCTCTCCCGTCACTCTGGTTAAATTGTTATGAAAAAAAAGGCTGTTGGGGGCTAGGGAGTATCGAGTTGATCATTATACATGAAGAAATAACCAATTTCATCGTTTGGTTTATGTTTTACACGCGTTTTAAATTTTATTGCCGAAATCGCTTTTTCTCGCCGAGATAAGCACGTTTTCTGAAATGCCGCTCTCCCGTCACTCTGGTTAAAGTGTTATGAAAAAAAAGGCTGTTGGGGGCTAGGGAGTATCGAGTTGATCATTATACATGAAGAAATAACCAATTTCATCGTTTGGTTTATGTTTTACACGCGTTTTAAATTTTATTGCCGAAATGGCTTTTTCTCGCCGAGATAAGCACGTTTTCTGAAATGCCGCTCTCCCGTCACTCTGGTTAAAGTGTTATGAAAAAAAAGGCTGTTGGGGGCTAGGGAGTATCGAGTTGATCATTATACATGAAGAAATAACCAATTTCATCATTTGGTTTATGTTTTACACGCGTTTTAAATTTTATTGCCGAAATCGCTTTTTCTCGCCGAGATAAGCACGTTTTCTGAAATGCCGCTCTCCCGTCACTCTGGTTAAAGTGTTATGAAAAAAAAGGCTGTTGGGGGCTAGGGAGTATCGAGTTGATCATTATACATGAAGAAATAACCAATTTCATCGTTTGGTTTATGTTTTACACGCGTTTTAAATTTTATTGCCGAAATCGCTTTTTCTCGCCGAGATAAGCACGTTTTCTGAAATGCCGCTCTCCCGTCACTCTGGTTAAAGTGTTATGAAAAAAAAGGCTGTTGGGGGCTAGGGAGTATCGAGTTGATCATTATACATGAAGAAATAACCAATTTCATCGTTTGGTTTATGTTTTACACGCGTTTTAAATTTTATTACCGAAATGGCTTTTTCTCGCCGAGATAAGCACGTTTTCTGAAATGCCGCTCTCCCGTCACTCTGGTTAAAGTGTTATGAAAAAAAAGGCTGTTGGGGGCTAGGGAGTATCGAGTTGATCATTATACATGAAGAAATAACCAATTTCATCGTTTGGTTTATGTTTTACACGCGTTTTAAAATTTATTGCCGAAATCGCTTTTTCTCGCCGAGATAAGCACGTTTTCTGAAATGCCGCTCTCCCGTCACTCTGGTTAAAGTGTTATGAAAAAAAAGGCTGTTGGGGGCTAGGGAGTATCGAGTTGATCATTATACATGAAGAAATAACCAATTTCATCGTTTGGTTTATGTTTTACACGCGTTTTAAATTTTATTGCCGAAATCGCTTTTTCTCGCCGAGATAAGCACGTTTTCTGAAATGCCGCTCTACCGTCACTCTGGTTAAAGTGTTATGAAAAAAAAGGCTGTTGGGGGCTAGGGAGTATCGAGTTGATCATTATACATGAAGAAATAACCAATTTCATCGTTTGGTTTATGTTTTACACGCGTTTTAAATTTTATTGCCGAAATCGCTTTTTCTCGCCGAGATAAGCACGTTTTCTGAAATGCCGCTCTCCCGTCACTCTGGTTAAAGTGTTATGAAAAAAAAGGCTGTTGGGGGCTAGGGAGTATCGAGTTGATCATTATACATGAAGAAATAACCAATTTCATCGTTTGGTTTATGTTTTACACGCGTTTTAAATTTTATTGCCGAAATCGCTTTTTCTCGCCGAGATAAGCACGTTTTCTGAAATGCCGCTCTCCCGTCACTCTGGTTAAAGTGTTATGAAAAAAAAGGCTGTTGGGGGCTAGGGAGTATCGAGTTGATCATTATTCATGAAGAAATAACCAATTTCATCGTTTGGTTTATGTTTTACACGCGTTTTAAATTTTATTGCCGAAATGGCTTTTTCTCGCCGAGATAAGCACGTTTTCTGAAATGCCGCTCTCCCGTCACTCTGGTTAAAGTGTTATGAAAAAAAAGGCTGTTGGGGGCTAGGGAGTATCGAGTTGATCATTATACATGAAGAAATAACCAATTTCATCGTTTGGTTTATGTTTTACACGCGTTTTAAATTTTATTGCCGAAATGGCTTTTTCTCGCCGAGATAAGCACGTTTTCTGAAATGCCGCTCTCCCGTCACTCTGGTTAAAGTGTTATGAAAAAAAAGGCTGTTGGGGGCTAGGGAGTATCGAGTTGATCATTATACATGAAGAAATAACCAATTTCATAGTTTGGTTTATGTTTTACACGCGTTTTAAATTTTATTGCCGAAATCGCTTTTTCTCGCCGAGATAAGCACGTTTTCTGAAATGCCGCTCTCCCGTCACTCTGGTTAAAGTGTTATGAAAAAAAAGGCTGTTGGGGGCTAGGGAGTATCGAGTTGATCATTATACATGAAGAAATAACCAATTTCATCGTTTGGTTTATGTTTTACACGCGTTTTAAATTTTATTGCCGAAATGGCTTTTTCTCGCCGAGATAAGCACGTTTTCTGAAATGCCGCTCTCCCGTCACTCTGGTTAAAGTGTTATGAAAAAAAAGGCTGTTGGGGGCTAGGGAGTATCGAGTTGATCATTATACATGAAGAAATAACCAATTTCATCGTTTGGTTTATGTTTTACACGCGTTTTAAATTTTATTGCCGAAATCGCTTTTTCTCGCCGAGATAAGCACGTTTTCTGAAATGCCGCTCTCCCGTCACTCTGGTGAAAGTGTTATGAAAAAAAAGGCTGTTGGGGGCTAGGGAGTATCGAGTTGATCATTATACATGAAGAAATAACCAATTTCATCGTTTGGTTTATGTTTTACACGCGTTTTAAATTTTATTGCCGAAATCGCTTTTTCTCGCCGAGATAAGCACGTTTTCTGAAATGCCGCTCTCCCGTCACTCTGGTTAAAGTGTTATGAAAAAAAAGGCTGTTGGGGGCTAGGGAGTATCGAGTTGATCATTATACATGAAGAAATAACCAATTTCATCGTTTGGTTTATGTTTTACACGATGCTGAGCTCCAGCTGGAAGTGTAAAAAGAACCGGGCTGGTTAAAAAAAGAACCGGGCGACCCGGTAAAATTGCTTAGCCGGGGCTCTGGAAGCCTAACACGGCGTGATCTTGTCCAAAAAGCCGCTGCTGAGCTCCAGCTGGAAGTGTAAAAAGAACCGGGCTGGTTAAAAAAAAGAACCGGGCGACCCGGTAAAATTGCTTAGCCGGGGCTCTGGAAGCCTAACACGGCGTGATCTTGTCCAAAAAGCCGCTGCTGAGCTCCAGCTGGAAGTGTAAAAAGAACCGGGCTGGTTAAAAAAAAGAACCGGGCGGCCCGGTAAAATTGCTTAGCCGGGGCTCTGGAAGCCTAACCCGGCGTGATACTGTGCAAAAAGCCGCTGCTGAGCTCCAGCTGGAAGTGTAAAAAAAACCGGGCTGGTTAAAAAAAAGAACCGGGCGACCCTGTAAAATTGCTTAGCCGGGGCTCTGGAAGCCTAACACGGCGTGATCTTGTCCAAAAACCCGCTGCTGAGCTCCAGCTGGAAGTGTAAAAAGAACCGGGATGGTTAAAAAAAAGAACCGGGCGGGCCGGTAAAATTGCTTAGCCGGGGCTCTGGAAGCCTAACACGGCGTGATCTTGTCCAAAAAGCCGCTCGTGAGCTCCAGCTGGAAGTGTAAAAAGAACCGGGCTGGTTCAAAAAAAGAACCGGGCGGCCCGGTAGAATTGCTTAGCCGAGGTCCTGGAAGCCTAACCCGGCGTGATCTTGCGCAAAAAGCCGCTGCTGAGCTCCAGCTGGAAGTGTAAAAAGAACCGGGCTGGTTCAAAAAAAGAACCGGGCGGCCCGGTAAAATTGCTTAGCCGGGGTCCTGGAAGCCTAACGCGGCGTGATCTTGCCCGAAAGTCGGCCTCTATACTTCCATATTAGGTACCAGGCGCTCAGAGCCAACTTGGCAAAAATTTTCTAAGTGCCCACGGGTCTGCGGGGATTGTGCGTCCGACCCGCGCCGGTTCTCCAGCCGGCCTAAAATAACGCAAAACCAGCCTCTCCCCCTGGAGCTCACAGCCAAAGGCGAAACTTTTCTAAGTGCCTACGGCTCTGCGGGCTTTTGAGTCCGCCCCGCGCCGGTTCGTCGGTCGGCCTCAAAAAGCGAAAAATCAGCCTCTCTCCCTGTAGCTCGACTCGAGTTGATCATTATACATGAAGAAATAACCAATTTCATCGTTTGGTTTATGTTTTACACGCGTTTTAAATTTTATTGCCGAAATCGCTTTTTCTCGCCGAGATAAGCACGTTTTCTGAAATGCCGCTCTCCCGTCACTCTGGTTAAAGTGTTATGAAAAAAAAGGCTGTTGGGGGCTAGGGAGTATCGAGTTGATCATTATACATGAAGAAATAACCAATTTCATCGTTTGGTTTATGTTTTACACGCGTTTTAAATTTTATTGCCGAAATCGCTTTTTCTCGCCGAGATAAGCACGTTTTCTGAAATGCCGCTCTCCCGTCACTCTGGTTAAAGTGTTATGAAAAAAAAGGCTGTTGGGGGCTAGGGAGTATCGAGTTGATCATTATACATGAAGAAATAACCAATTTCATCGTTTGGTTTATGTTTTACACGCGTTTTAAATTTTGTTGCCGAAATCGCTTTTTCTCGCCGAGATAAGCACGTTTTCTGAAATGCCGCTCTCCCGTCACTCTGGTTAAAGTGTTATGAAAAAAAAGGCTGTTGGGGGCTAGGGAGTATCGAGTTGATCATTATACATGAAGAAATAACCAATTTCATCGTTTGGTTTATGTTTTACACGCGTTTTAAATTTTATTGCCGAAATGGCTTTTTATCGCCGAGATAAGCACGTTTTCTGAAATGCCGCTCTCCCGTCACTCTGGTTAAAGTGTTATGAAAAAAAAGGCTGTTGGGGGCTAGGGAGTATCGAGTTGATCATTATACATGAAGAAATAACCAATTTCATCGTTTGGTTTATGTTTTACACGCGTTTTAAATTTTATTGCCGAAATCGCTTTTTCTCGCCGAGATAAGCACGTTTTCTGAAATGCCGCTCTCCCGTCACTCTGGTTAAAGTGTTATGAAAAAAAAGGCTGTTGGGGGCTAGGGAGTATCGAGTTGATCATTATACATGAAGAAATAACCAATTTCATCGTTTGGTTTATGTTTTACACGCGTTTTAAATTTTATTGCCGAAATGGCTTTTTCTCGCCGAGATAAGCACGTTTTCTGAAATGCCGCTCTCCCGTCACTCTGGTTAAAGTGTTATGAAAAAAAAGGCTGTTGGGGGCTAGGGAGTATCGAGTTGATCATTATACATGAAGAAATAACCAATTTCATCGTTTGGTTTATGTTTTACACGCGTTTTAAATTTTATTGCCGAAATGGCTTTTTCTCGCCGAGATAAGCACGTTTTCTGAAATGCCGCTCTCCCGTCACTCTGGTTAAAGTGTTATGAAAAAAAAGGCTGTTGGGGGCTAGGGAGTATCGAGTTGATCATTATACATGAAGAAATAACCAATTTCATCGTTTGGTTTATGTTTTACACGCGTTTTAAATTTTATTGCCGAAATCGCTTTTTCTCGCCGAGATAAGCACGTTTTCTGAAATGCCGCTCTCCCGTCACTCTGGTTAAAGTGTTATGAAAAAAAAGGCTGTTGGGGGCTAGGGAGTATCGAGTTGATCATTATACATGAAGAAATAACCAATTTCATCGTTTGGTTTATGTTTTACACGCGTTTTAAATTTTATTGCCGAAATGGCTTTTTCTCGCCGAGATAAGCACGTTTTCTGAAATGCCGCTCTCCCGTCACTCTGGTTAAAGTGTTATGAAAAAAAAGGCTGTTGGGGGCTAGGGAGTATCGAGTTGATCATTATACAAGAAGAAATAACCAATTTCATCGTTTGGTTTATGTTTTACACGCGTTTTAAATTTTATTGCCGAAATGGCTTTTTCTCGCCGAGATAAGCACGTTTTCTGAAATGCCGCTCTCCCGTCACTCTGGTTAAAGTGTTATGAAAAAAAAGGCTTTTGGGGGCTAGGGAGTATCGAGTTGATCATTATACATGAAGAAATAACCAATTTCATCGTTTGGTTTATGTTTTACACGCGTTTTAAATTTTATTGCCGAAATCGCTTTTTCTCGCCGAGATAAGCACGTTTTCTGAAATGCCGCTCTCCCGTCACTCTGGTTAAAGTGTTATGAAAAAAAAGGCTGTTGGGGGCTAGGGAGTATCGAGTTGATCATTATACATGAAGAAATAACCAATTTCATCGTTTGGTTTATGTTTTACACGCGTTTTAAATTTTATTGCCGAAATGGCTTTTTCTCGCCGAGATAAGCACGTTTTCTGAAATGCCGCTCTCCCGTCACTCTGGTTAAAGTGTTATGAAAAAAAAGGCTGTTGGGGGCTAGGGAGTATCGAGTTGATCATTATACATGAAGAAATAACCAATTTCATCGTTTGGTTTATGTTTTACACGCGTTTTAAATTTTATTGCCGAAATGGCTTTTTCTCGCCGAGATAAGCACGTTTTCTGAAATGCCGCTCTCCCGTCACTCTGGTTAAAGTGTTATGAAAAAAAAGGCTGTTGGGGGCTAGGGAGTATCGAGTTGATCATTATACATGAAGAAATAACCAATTTCATCGTTTGGTTTATGTTTTACACGCGTTTTAAATTTTATGCCGAAATCGCTTTTTCTCGCCGAGATAAGCACGTTTTCTGAAATGCCGCTCTCCCGTCACTCTGGTTAAAGTGTTATGAAAAAAAAGGCTGTTGGGGGCTAGGGAGTATCGAGTTGATCATTATACATGAAGAAATAACCAATTTCATCGTTTGGTTTATGTTTTACACGCGTTTTAAATTTTATTGCCGAAATGGCTTTTTCTCGCCGAGATAAGCACGTTTTCTGAAATGCCGCTCTCCCGTCACTCTGGTTAAAGTGTTATGAAAAAAAAGGCTGTTGGGGGCTAGGGAGTATCGAGTTGATCATTATACATGAAGAAATAACCAATTTCATCGTTTGGTTTATGTTTTACACGCGTTTTAAATTTTATTGCCGAAATGGCTTTTTCTCGCCGAGATAAGCACGTTTTCTGAAATGCCGCTCTCCCGTCACTCTGGTTAAATTGTTATGAAAAAAAAGGCTGTTGGGGGCTAGGGAGTATCGAGTTGATCATTATACATGAAGAAATAACCAATTTCATCGTTTGGTTTATGTTTTACACGCGTTTTAAATTTTATTGCCGAAATGGCTTTTTCTCGCCGAGATAAGCACGTTTTCTGAAATGCCGCTCTCCCGTCACTCTGGTTAAAGTGTTATGAAAAAAAAGGCTGTTGGGGGCTAGGGAGTATCGAGTTGATCATTATACATGAAGAAATAACCAATTTCATCGTTTGGTTTATGTTTTACACGCGTTTTAAATTTTATTGCCGAAATGGCTTTTTCTCGCCGAGATAAGCACGTTTTCTGAAATGCCGCTCTCCCGTCACTCTGGTTAAAGTGTTATGAAAAAAAAGGCTGTTGGGGGCTAGGGAGTATCGAGTTGATCATTATACATGAAGAAATAACCAATTTCATCGTTTGGTTTATGTTTTACACGCGTTTTAAATTTTATTGCCGAAATCGCTTTTTCTCGCCGAGATAAGCACGTTTTCTGAAATGCCGCTCTCCCGTCACTCTGGTTAAAGTGTTATGAAAAAAAAGGCTGTTGGGGGCTAGGGAGTATCGAGTTGATCATTATACATGAAGAAATAACCAATTTCATCGTTTGGTTTATGTTTTACACGCGTTTTAAATTTTATTGCCGAAATCGCTTTTTCTCGCCGAGATAAGCACGTTTTCTGAAATGCCGCTCTCCCGTCACTCTGGTTAAAGTGTTATGAAAAAAAAGGCTGTTGGGGGCTAGGGAGTATCGAGTTGATCATTATACATGAAGAAATAACCAATTTCATCGTTTGGTTTATGTTTTACACGCGTTTTAAATTTTATTACCGAAATGGCTTTTTCTCGCCGAGATAAGCACGTTTTCTGAAATGCCGCTCTCCCGTCACTCTGGTTAAAGTGTTATGAAAAAAAAGGCTGTTGGGGGCTAGGGAGTATCGAGTTGATCATTATACATGAAGAAATAACCAATTTCATCGTTTGGTTTATGTTTTACACGCGTTTTAAAATTTATTGCCGAAATCGCTTTTTCTCGCCGAGATAAGCACGTTTTCTGAAATGCCGCTCTCCCGTCACTCTGGTTAAAGTGTTATGAAAAAAAAGGCTGTTGGGGGCTAGGGAGTATCGAGTTGATCATTATACATGAAGAAATAACCAATTTCATCGTTTGGTTTATGTTTTACACGCGTTTTAAATTTTATTGCCGAAATCGCTTTTTCTCGCCGAGATAAGCACGTTTTCTGAAATGCCGCTCTCCCGTCACTCTGGTTAAAGTGTTATGAAAAAAAAGGCTGTTGGGGGCTAGGGAGTATCGAGTTGATCATTATACATGAAGAAATAACCAATTTCATCGTTTGGTTTATGTTTTACACGCGTTTTAAATTTTATTGCCGAAATCGCTTTTTCTCGCCGAGATAAGCACGTTTTCTGAAATGCCGCTCTCCCGTCACTCTGGTTAAAGTGTTATGAAAAAAAAGGCTGTTGGGGGCTAGGGAGTATCGAGTTGATCATTATACATGAAGAAATAACCAATTTCATCGTTTGGTTTATGTTTTACACGCGTTTTAAATTTTATTGCCGAAATCGCTTTTTCTCGCCGAGATAAGCACGTTTTCTGAAATGCCGCTCTCCCGTCACTCTGGTTAAAGTGTTATGAAAAAAAAGGCTGTTGGGGGCTAGGGAGTATCGAGTTGATCTTTATACATGAAGAAATAACCAATTTCATCGTTTGGTTTATGTTTTACACGCGTTTTAAATTTTATTGCCGAAATCGCTTTTTCTCGCCGAGATAAGCACGTTTTCTGAAATGCCGCTCTCCCGTCACTCTGGTTAAAGTGTTATGAAAAAAAAGGCTGTTGGGGGCTAGGGAGTATCGAGTTGATCATTATACATGAAGAAATAACCAATTTCATCGTTTGGTTTATGTTTTACACGCGTTTTAAATTTTATTGCCGAAATCGCTTTTTCTCGCCGAGATAAGCACGTTTTCTGAAATGCCGCTCTCCCGTCACTCTGGTTAAAGTGTTATGAAAAAAAAGGCTGTTGGGGGCTAGGGAGTATCGAGTTGATCATTATACATGAAGAAATAACCAATTTCATCGTTTGGTTTATGTTTTACACGCGTTTTAAATTTTATTGCCGAAATCGCTTTTTCTCGCCGAGATAAGCACGTTTTCTGAAATGCCGCTCTCCCGTCACTCTGGTTAAAGTGTTATGAAAAAAAAGGCTGTTGGGGGCTAGGGAGTATCGAGTTGATCATTATACATGAAGAAATAACCAATTTCATCGTTTGGTTTATGTTTTACACGCGTTTTAAATTTTATTGCCGAAATCGCTTTTTCTCGCCGAGATAAGCACGTTTTCTGAAATGCCGCTCTCCCGTCACTCTGGTTAAAGTGTTATGAAAAAAAAGGCTGTTGGGGGCTAGGGAGTATCGAGTTGATCATTATGCATGAAGAAATAACCAATTTCATCGTTTGGTTTATGTTTTACACGCGTTTTAAATTTTATTGCCGAAATCGCTTTTTCTCGCCGAGATAAGCACGTTTTCTGAAATGCCGCTCTCCGGTCACTCTGGTTAAAGTGTTATGAAAAAAAAGGCTGTTGGGGGCTAGGGAGTATCGAGTTGATCATTATACATGAAGAAATAACCAATTTCATCGTTTGGTTTATGTTTTACACGCGTTTTAAATTTTATTGCCGAAATCGCTTTTTCTCGCCGAGATAAGCACGTTTTCTGAAATGCCGCTCTCCCGTCACTCTGGTTAAAGTGTTATGAAAAAAAAGGCTGTTGGGGGCTAGGGAGTATCGAGTTGATCATTATACATGAAGAAATAACCAATTTCATCGTTTGGTTTATGTTTTACACGCGTTTTAAATTTTATTGCCGAAATCGCTTTTTCTCGCCGAGATAAGCACGTTTTCTGAAATGCCGCTCTCCCGTCACTCTGGTTAAAGTGTTATGAAAAAAAAGGCTGTTGGGGGCTAGGGAGTATCGAGTTGATCATTATACATGAAGAAATAACCAATTTCATCGTTTGGTTTATGTTTTACACGCGTTTTAAATTTTATTGCCGAAATCGCTTTTTCTCGCCGAGATAAGCACGTTTTCTGAAATGCCGCTCTCCCGTCACTCTGGTTAAAGTGTTATGAAAAAAAAGGCTGTTGGGGGCTAGGGAGTATCGAGTTGATCATTATACATGAACAAATAACCAATTTCATCGTTTGGTTTATGTTTTACACGCGTTTTAAATTTTATTGCCGAAATCGCTTTTTCTCGCCGAGATAAGCACGTTTTCTGAAATGCCGCTCTCCCGTCACTCTGGTTAAAGTGTTATGAAAAAAAAGGCTGTTGGGGGCTAGGGAGTATCGAGTTGATCATTATACATGAAGAAATAACCAATTTCATCGTTTGGTTTATGTTTTACACGCGTTTTAAATTTTATTGCCGAAATCGCTTTTTCTCGCCGAGATAAGCACGTTTTCTGAAATGCCGCTCTCCCGTCACTCTGGTTAAAGTGTTATGAAAAAAAAGGCTGTTGGGGGCTAGGGAGTATCGAGTTGATCATTATACATGAAGAAATAACCAATTTCATCGTTTGGTTTATGTTTTACACGCGTTTTAAATTTTATTGCCGAAATCGCTTTTTCTCGCCGAGATAAGCACGTTTTCTGAAATGCCGCTCTCCGGTCACTCTGGTTAAAGTGTTATGAAAAAAAAGGCTGTTGGGGGCTAGGGAGTATCGAGTTGATCATTATACATGAAGAAATAACCAATTTCATCGTTTGGTTTATGTTTTACACGCGTTTTAAATTTTATTGCCGAAATCGCTTTTTCTCGCCGAGATAAGCACGTTTTCTGAAATGCCGCTCTCCCGTCACTCTGGTTAAAGTGTTATGAAAAAAAAGGCTGTTGGGGGCTAGGGAGTATCGAGTTGATCATTATACATGAAGAAATAACCAATTTCATCGTTTGGTTTATGTTTTACACGCGTTTTAAATTTTATTGCCGAAATCGCTTTTTCTCGCCGAGATAAGCACGTTTTCTGAAATGCCGCTCTCCCGTCACTCTGGTTAAAGTGTTATGAAAAAAAAGGCTGTTGGGGGCTAGGGAGTATCGAGTTGATCATTATACATGAACAAATAACCAATTTCATCGTTTGGTTTATGTTTTACACGCGTTTTAAATTTTATTGCCGAAATCGCTTTTTCTCGCCGAGATAAGCACGTTTTCTGAAATGCCGCTCTCCCGTCACTCTGGTTAAAGTGTTATGAAAAAAAAGGCTGTTGGGGCTAGGGAGTATCGAGTTGATCATTATACATGAAGAAATAACCAATTTCATCGTTTGGTTTATGTTTTACACGCGTTTTAAATTTTATTGCCGAAATCGCTTTTTCTCGCCGAGATAAGCACGTTTTCTGAAATGCCGCTCTCCCGTCACTCTGGTTAAAGTGTTATGAAAAAAAAGGCTGTTGGGGGCTAGGGAGTATCGAGTTGATCATTATACATGAAGAAATAACCAATTTCATCGTTTGGTTTATGTTTTACACGCGTTTTAAATTTTATTGCCGAAATCGCTTTTTCTCGCCGAGATAAGCACGTTTTCTGAAATGCCGCTCTCCCGTCACTCTGGTTAAAGTGTTATGAAAAAAAAGGCTGTTGGGGGCTAGGGAGTATCGAGTTGAGTCATTATACATGAAGAAATAACCAATTTCATCGTTTGGTTTATGTTTTACACGCGTTTTAAATTTTATTGCCGAAATCGCTTTTTCTCGCCGAGATAAGCACGTTTTCTGAAATGCCGCTCTCCCGTCACTCTTGTTAAAGTGTTATGAAAAAAAAGGCTGTTGGGGGCTAGGGAGTATCGAGTTGATCATTATACATGAAGAAATAACCAATTTCATCGTTTGGTTTATGTTTTACACGCGTTTTAAATTTTATTGCCGAAATCGCTTTTTCTCGCCGAGATAAGCACGTTTTCTGAAATGCCGCTCTCCCGTCACTCTGGTTAAAGTGTTATGAAAAAAAAGGCTGTTGGGGGCTAGGGAGTATCGAGTTGATCATTATACATGAAGAAATAACCAATTTCATCGTTTGGTTTATGTTTTACACGCGTTTTAAATTTTATTGCCGAAATCGCTTTTTCTCGCCGAGATAAGCACGTTTTCTGAAATGCCGCTCTCCCGTCACTCTGGTTAAAGTGTTATGAAAAAAAAGGCTGTTGGGGGCTAGGGAGTATCGAGTTGATCATTATACATGAAGAAATAACCAATTTCATCGTTTGGTTTATGTTTTACACGCGTTTTAAATTTTATTGCCGAAATCGCTTTTTCTCGCCGAGATAAGCACGTTTTCTGAAATGCCGCTCTCCCGTCACTCTGGTTAAAGTGTTATGAAAAAAAAGGCTGTTGGGGGCTAGGGAGTATCGAGTTGATCATTATACATGAAGAAATAACCAATTTCATCGTTTGGTTTATGTTTTACACGCGTTTTAAATTTTATTGCCGAAATCGCTTTTTCTCGCCGAGATAAGCACGTTTTCTGAAATGCCGCTCTCCCGTCACTCTGGTTAAAGTGTTATGAAAAAAAAGGCTGTTGGGGGCTAGGGAGTATCGAGTTGATCATTATACATGAAGAAATAACCAATTTCATCGTTTGGTTTATGTTTTACACGCGTTTTAAATTTTATTGCCGAAATCGCTTTTTCTCGCCGAGATAAGCACGTTTTCTGAAATGCCGCTCTCCCGTCACTCTGGTTAAAGTGTTATGAAAAAAAAGGCTGTTGGGGGCTAGGGAGTATCGAGTTGATCATTATACATGAAGAAATAACCAATTTCATCGTTTGGTTTATGTTTTACACGCGTTTTAAATTTTATTGCCGAAATCGCTTTTTCTCGCCGAGATAAGCACGTTTTCTGAAATGCCGCTCTCCCGTCACTCTGGTTAAAGTGTTATGAAAAAAAAGGCTGTTGGGGGCTAGGGAGTATCGAGTTGATCATTATACATGAAGAAATAACCAATTTCATCGTTTGGTTTATGTTTTACACGCGTTTTAAATTTTATTGCCGAAATCGCTTTTTCTCGCCGAGATAAGCACGTTTTCTGAAATGCCGCTCTCCCGTCACTCTGGTTAAAGTGTTATGAAAAAAAAGGCTGTTGGGGGCTAGGGAGTATCGAGTTGATCATTATACATGAAGAAATAACCAATTTCATCGTTTGGTTTATGTTTTACACGCGTTTTAAATTTTATTGCCGAAATCGCTTTTTCTCGCCGAGATAAGCACGTTTTCTGAAATGCCGCTCTCCCGTCACTCTGGTTAAAGTGTTATGAAAAAAAAGGCTGTTGGGGGCTAGGGAGTATCGAGTTGATCATTATACATGAAGAAATAACCAATTTCATCGTTTGGTTTATGTTTTACACGCGTTTTAAATTTTATTGCCGAAATCGCTTTTTCTCGCCGAGATAAGCACGTTTTCTGAAATGCCGCTCTCCCGTCACTCTGGTTAAAGTGTTATGAAAAAAAAGGCTGTTGGGGGCTAGGGAGTATCGAGTTGATCATTATACATGAAGAAATAACCAATTTCATCGTTTGGTTTATGTTTTACACGCGTTTTAAATTTTATTGCCGAAATCGCTTTTTCTCGCCGAGATAAGCACGTTTTCTGAAATGCCGCTCTCCCGTCACTCTGGTTAAAGTGTTATGAAAAAAAAGGCTGTTGGGGGCTAGGGAGTATCGAGTTGATCATTATACATGAAGAAATAACCAATTTCATCGTTTGGTTTATGTTTTACACGCGTTTTAAATTTTATTGCCGAAATCGCTTTTTCTCGCCGAGATAAGCACGTTTTCTGAAATGCCGCTCTCCCGTCACTCTGGTTAAAGTGTTATGAAAAAAAAGGCTGTTGGGGGCTAGGGAGTATCGAGTTGATCATTATACATGAAGAAATAACCAATTTCATCGTTTGGTTTATGTTTTACACGCGTTTTAAATTTTATTGCCGAAATCGCTTTTTCTCGCCGAGATAAGCACGTTTTCTGAAATGCCGCTCTCCCGTCACTCTGGTTAAAGTGTTATGAAAAAAAAGGCTGTTGGGGGCTAGGGAGTATCGAGTTGATCATTATACATGAAGAAATAACCAATTTCATCGTTTGGTTTATGTTTTACACGCGTTTTAAATTTTATTGCCGAAATCGCTTTTTCTCGCCGAGATAAGCACGTTTTCTGAAATGCCGCTCTCCCGTCACTCTGGTTAAAGTGTTATGAAAAAAAAGGCTGTTGGGGGCTAGGGAGTATCGAGTTGATCATTATACATGAAGAAATAACCAATTTCATCGTTTGGTTTATGTTTTACACGCGTTTTAAATTTTATTGCCGAAATCGCTTTTTCTCGCCGAGATAAGCACGTTTTCTGAAATGCCGCTCTCCCGTCACTCTGGTTAAAGTGTTATGAAAAAAAAGGCTGTTGGGGGCTAGGGAGTATCGAGTTGATCATTATACATGAAGAAATAACCAATTTCATCGTTTGGTTTATGTTTTACACGCGTTTTAAATTTTATTGCCGAAATCGCTTTTTCTCGCCGAGATAAGCACGTTTTCTGAAATGCCGCTCTCCCGTCACTCTGGTTAAAGTGTTATGAAAAAAAAGGCTGTTGGGGGCTAGGGAGTATCGAGTTGATCATTATACATGAAGAAATAACCAATTTCATCGTTTGGTTTATGTTTTACACGCGTTTTAAATTTTATTGCCGAAATCGCTTTTTCTCGCCGAGATAAGCACGTTTTCTGAAATGCCGCTCTCCCGTCACTCTGGTTAAAGTGTTATGAAAAAAAAGGCTGTTGGGGGCTAGGGAGTATCGAGTTGATCATTATACATGAAGAAATAACCAATTTCATCGTTTGGTTTATGTTTTACACGCGTTTTAAATTTTATTGCCGAAATCGCTTTTTCTCGCCGAGATAAGCACGTTTTCTGAAATGCCGCTCTCCCGTCACTCTGGTTAAAGTGTTATGAAAAAAAAGGCTGTTGGGGGCTAGGGAGTATCGAGTTGATCATTATACATGAAGAAATAACCAATTTCATCGTTTGGTTTATGTTTTACACGCGTTTTAAATTTTATTGCCGAAATCGCTTTTTCTCGCCGAGATAAGCACGTTTTCTGAAATGCCGCTCTCCCGTCACTCTGGTTAAAGTGTTATGAAAAAAAAGGCTGTTGGGGGCTAGGGAGTATCGAGTTGATCATTATACATGAAGAAATAACCAATTTCATCGTTTGGTTTATGTTTTACACGCGTTTTAAATTTTATTGCCGAAATCGCTTTTTCTCGCCGAGATAAGCACGTTTTCTGAAATGCCGCTCTCCCGTCACTCTGGTTAAAGTGTTATGAAAAAAAAGGCTGTTGGGGGCTAGGGAGTATCGAGTTGATCATTATACATGAAGAAATAACCAATTTCATCGTTTGGTTTATGTTTTACACGCGTTTTAAATTTTATTGCCGAAATCGCTTTTTCTCGCCGAGATAAGCACGTTTTCTGAAATGCCGCTCTCCCGTCACTCTGGTTAAAGTGTTATGAAAAAAAAGGCTGTTGGGGGCTAGGGAGTATCGAGTTGATCATTATACATGAAGAAATAACCAATTTCATCGTTTGGTTTATGTTTTACACGCGTTTTAAATTTTATTGCCGAAATCGCTTTTTCTCGCCGAGATAAGCACGTTTTCTGAAATGCCGCTCTCCCGTCACTCTGGTTAAAGTGTTATGAAAAAAAAGGCTGTTGGGGGCTAGGGAGTATCGAGTTGATCATTATACATGAAGAAATAACCAATTTCATCGTTTGGTTTATGTTTTACACGCGTTTTAAATTTTATTGCCGAAATCGCTTTTTCTCGCCGAGATAAGCACGTTTTCTGAAATGCCGCTCTCCCGTCACTCTGGTTAAAGTGTTATGAAAAAAAAGGCTGTTGGGGGCTAGGGAGTATCGAGTTGATCATTATACATGAAGAAATAACCAATTTCATCGTTTGGTTTATGTTTTACACGCGTTTTAAATTTTATTGCCGAAATCGCTTTTTCTCGCCGAGATAAGCACGTTTTCTGAAATGCCGCTCTCCCGTCACTCTGGTTAAAGTGTTATGAAAAAAAAGGCTGTTGGGGGCTAGGGAGTATCGAGTTGATCATTATACATGAAGAAATAACCAATTTCATCGTTTGGTTTATGTTTTACACGCGTTTTAAATTTTATTGCCGAAATCGCTTTTTCTCGCCGAGATAAGCACGTTTTCTGAAATGCCGCTCTCCCGTCACTCTGGTTAAAGTGTTATGAAAAAAAAGGCTGTTGGGGGCTAGGGAGTATCGAGTTGATCATTATACATGAAGAAATAACCAATTTCATCGTTTGGTTTATGTTTTACACGCGTTTTAAATTTTATTGCCGAAATCGCTTTTTCTCGCCGAGATAAGCACGTTTTCTGAAATGTCGCTCTCCCGTCACTCTGGTTAAAGTGTTATGAAAAAAAAGGCTGTTGGGGGCTAGGGAGTATCGAGTTGATCATTATACATGAAGAAATAACCAATTTCATCGTTTGGTTTATGTTTTACACGCGTTTTAAATTTTATTGCCAAAATCGCTTTTTCTCGCCGAGATAAGCACGTTTTCTGAAATGCCGCTCTCCCGTCACTCTGGTTAAAGTGTTATGAAAAAAAAGGCTGTTGGGGGCTAGGGAGTATCGAGTTGATCATTATACATGAAGAAATAACCAATTTCATCGTTTGGTTTATGTTTTACACGCGTTTTAAATTTTATTGCCGAAATCGCTTTTTCTCGCCGAGATAAGCACGTTTTCTGAAATGCCACTCTCCCGTCACTCTGGTTAAAGTGTTATGAAAAAAAAGGCTGTTGGGGGCTAGGGAGTATCGAGTTGATCATTATACATGAAGAAATAACCAATTTCATCGTTTGGTTTATGTTTTACACGCGTTTTAAATTTTATTGCCGAAATCGCTTTTTCTCGCCGAGATAAGCACGTTTTCTGAAATGCCGCTCTCCCGTCACTCTGGTTAAAGTGTTATGAAAAAAAAGGCTGTTGGGGGCTAGGGAGTATCGAGTTGATCATTATACATGAAGAAATAACCAATTTCATCGTTTGGTTTATGTTTTACACGCGTTTTAAATTTTATTGCCGAAATCGCTTTTTCTCGCCGAGATAAGCACGTTTTCTGAAATGCCGCTCTCCCGTCACTCTGGTTAAAGTGTTATGAAAAAAAAGGCTGTTGGGGGCTAGGGAGTATCGAGTTGATCATTATACATGAAGAAATAACCAATTTCATCGTTTGGTTTATGTTTTACACGCGTTTTAAATTTTATTGCCGAAATCGCTTTTTCTCGCCGAGATAAGCACGTTTTCTGAAATGCCGCTCTCCCGTCACTCTGGTTAAAGTGTTATGAAAAAAAAGGCTGTTGGGGGCTAGGGAGTATCGAGTTGATCATTATACATGAAGAAATAACCAATTTCATCGTTTGGTTTATGTTTTACACGCGTTTTAATTTTTATTGCCGAAATCGCTTTTTCTCGCCGAGATAAGCACGTTTTCTGAAATGCCGCTCTCCCGTCACTCTGGTTAAAGTGTTATGAAAAAAAAGGCTGTTGGGGGCTAGGGAGTATCGAGTTGATCATTATACATGAAGAAATAACCAATTTCATCGTTTGGTTTATGTTTTACACGCGTTTTAAATTTTATTGCCGAAATCGCTTTTTCTCGCCGAGATAAGCACGTTTTCTGAAATGCCGCTCTCCCGTCACTCTGGTTAAAGTGTTATGAAAAAAAAGGCTGTTGGGGGCTAGGGAGTATCGAGTTGATCATTATACATGAAGAAATAACCAATTTCATCGTTTGGTTTATGTTTTACACGCGTTTTAAATTTTATTGCCGAAATCGCTTTTTCTCGCCGAGATAAGCACGTTTTCTGAAATGCCGCTCTCCCGTCACTCTGGTTAAAGTGTTATGAAAAAAAAGGCTGTTGGGGGCTAGGGAGTATCGAGTTGATCATTATACATGAAGAAATAACCAATTTCATCGTTTGGTTTATGTTTTACACGCGTTTTAAATTTTATTGCCGAAATTGCTTTTTCTCGCCGAGATAAGCACGTTTTCTGAAATGCCGCTCTCCCGTCACTCTGGTTAAAGTGTTATGAAAAAAAAGGCTGTTGGGGGCTAGGGAGTATCGAGTTGATCATTATACATGAAGAAATAACCAATTTCATCGTTTGGTTTATGTTTTACACGCGTTTTAAATTTTATTGCCGAAATCGCTTTTTCTCGCCGAGATAAGCACGTTTTCTGAAATGCCGCTCTCCCGTCACTCTGGTTAAAGTGTTATGAAAAAAAAGGCTGTTGGGGGCTAGGGAGTATCGAGTTGATCATTATACATGAAGAAATAACCAATTTCATCGTTTGGTTTATGTTTTACACGCGTTTTAAATTTTATTGCCGAAATCGCTTTTTCTCGCCGAGATAAGCACGTTTTCTGAAATGCCGCTCTCCCGTCACTCTGGTTAAAGTGTTATGAAAAAAAAGGCTGTTGGGGGCTAGGGAGTATCGAGTTGATCATTATACATGAAGAAATAACCAATTTCATCGTTTGATTTATGTTTTACACGCCTTTTAAATTTTATTGCCGAAATCGCTTTTTCTCGCCGAGATAAGCACGTTTTCTGAAATGCCGCTCTCCCGTCACTCTGGTTAAAGTGTTATGAAAAAAAAGGCTGTTGGGGGCTAGGGAGTATCGAGTTGATCATTATACATGAAGAAATAACCAATTTCATCGTTTGGTTTATGTTTTACACGATGCTGAGCTCCAGCTGGAAGTGTAAAAAGAATCGGGCTGGTTAAAAAAAGAACCGGGCGACCCGGTAAAATTGCTTAGCCGGGGCTCTGGAAGCCTAATACGGCGTGATCTTGTCCAAAAAGCCGCTGCTGAGCTCCAGCTGGAAGTGTAAAAAGAACCGGGCTGGTTAAAAAAAAGAACCGGGCGACACGGTAAAATTGCTTAGCCGGGGCTCTGGAAGCCTAACACGGCGTGATCTTGTCCAAAAAGCCGCTGCTGAGCTCCAGCTGGAAGTGTAAAAAGAACCGGGCTGGTTAAAAAAAAGAACCGGGCGGCCCGGTAAAATTGCTTAGCCGGGGCTCTGGAAGCCTAACCCGGCGTGATACTGTGCAAAAAGCCGCTGCTGAGCTCCAGCTGGAAGTGTAAAAAAAACCGGGCTGGTTAAAAAAAAGAACCGGGCGACCCTGTAAAATTGCTTAGCCGGGGCTCTGGAAGCCTAACACGGCGTGATCTTGTCCAAAAACCCGCTGCTGAGCTCCAGCTGGAAGTGTAAAAAGAACCGGGCTGGTTAAAAAAAAGAACCGGGCGGGCCGGTAAAATTGCTTAGCCGGGGCTCTGGAAGCCTAACACGGCGTTATCTTGTCCAAAAAGCCGCTCGTGAGCTCCAGCTGGAAGTGTAAAAAGAACCGGGCTGGTTCAAAAAAAAAGAACCGGGCGGCCCGGTAGAATTGCTTAGCCGAGGTCCTGGAAGCCTAACCCGGCGTGATCTTGCGCAAAAAGCCGCTGCCGAGCTCCAGCTGTAAGTGTAAAAAGAACCGGGCTGGTTCAAAAAAAGAACCGGGCGGCCCGGTAAAATTGCTTAGCCGGGGTCCTGAAAGCCTAACGCGGCATGATCTTGCCCGAAAGTCGGCCTCTATACTTCCATATTAGGTACCAGGCGCTCAGAGCCAACTTGGCAAAAATTTTCTAAGTGCCCACGGCTCTGCGGGGATTGTGCGTCCGACCCGCGCCGGTTCTCCAGCCGGCCTAAAATAACGCAAAACCAGCCTCTCCCCCTGGAGCTCACAGCCAAAGGCGAAACTTTTCTAAGTGCCTACGGCTCTGCGGGCTTTTGAGTCCGCCCCGCGCCGGTTCGTCGGTCGGCCTCAAAAAGCGAAAAATCAGCCTCTCTCCCTGGAGCTCGACTCGAGTTGATCATTATACATGAAGAAATAACCAATTTCATCGTTTGGTTTATGTTTTACACGCGTTTTAAATTTTATTGCCGAAATCGCTTTTTCTCGCCGAGATAAGCACGTTTTCTGAAATGCCGCTCTCCCGTCACTCTGGTTAAAGTGTTATGAAAAAAAAGGCTGTTGGGGGCTAGGGAGTATCGAGTTGATCATTATACATGAAGAAATAACCAATTTCATCGTTTGGTTTATGTTTTACACGCGTTTTAAATTTTATTGCCGAAATCGCTTTTTCTCGCCGAGATAAGCACGTTTTCTGAAATGCCGCTCTCCCGTCACTCTGGTTAAAGTGTTATGAAAAAAAAGGCTGTTGGGGGCTAGGGAGTATCGAGTTGATCATTATACATGAAGAAATAACCAATTTCATCGTTTGGTTTATGTTTTACACGCGTTTTAAATTTTATTGCCGAAATCGCTTTTTCTCGCCGAGATAAGCACGTTTTCTGAAATGCCGCTCTCCCGTCACTCTGGTTAAAGTGTTATGAAAAAAAAGGCTGTTGGGGGCTAGGGAGTATCGAGTTGATCATTATACATGAAGAAATAACCAATTTCATCGTTTGGTTTATGTTTTACACGCGTTTTAAATTTTATTGCCGAAATCGCTTTTTCTCGCCGAGATAAGCACGTTTTCTGAAATGCCGCTCTCCCGTCACTCTGGTTAAAGTGTTATGAAAAAAAAGGCTGTTGGGGGCTAGGGAGTATCGAGTTGATCATTATACATGAAGAAATAACCAATTTCATCGTTTGGTTTATGTTTTACACGCGTTTTAAATTTTATTGCCGAAATCGCTTTTTCTCGCCGAGATAAGCACGTTTTCTGAAATGCCGCTCTCCCGTCACTCTGGTTAATGTGTTATGAAAAAAAAGGCTGTTGGGGGCTAGGGAGTATCGAGTTGATCATTATACATGAAGAAATAACCAATTTCATCGTTTGGTTTATGTTTTACACGCGTTTTAAATTTTATTGCCGAAATCGCTTTTTCTCGCCGAGATAAGCACGTTTTCTGAAATGCCGCTCTCCCGTCACTCTGGTTAAAGTGTTATGAAAAAAAAGGCTGTTGGGGGCTAGGGAGTATCGAGTTGATCATTATACATGAAGAAATAACCAATTTCATCGTTTGGTTTATGTTTTACACGCGTTTTAAATTTTATTGCCGAAATCGCTTTTTCTCGCCGAGATAAGCACGTTTTCTGAAATGCCGCTCTCCCGTCACTCTGGTTAAAGTGTTATGAAAAAAAAAGGCTGTTGGGGGCTAGGGAGTATCGAGTTGATCATTATACATGAAGAAATAACCAATTTCATCGTTTGGTTTATGTTTTACACGCGTTTTAAATTTTATTGCCGAAATCGCTTTTTCTCGCCGAGATAAGCACGTTTTCTGAAATGCCGCTCTCCCGTCACTCTGGTTAAAGTGTTATGAAAAAAAAGGCTGTTGGGGGCTAGGGAGTATCGAGTTGATCATTATACATGAAGAAATAACCAATTTCATCGTTTGGTTTATGTTTTACACGCGTTTTAAATTTTATTGCCGAAATCGCTTTTTCTCGCCGAAATAAGCACGTTTTCTGAAATGCCGCTCTCCCGTCACTCTGGTTAAAGTGTTATGAAAAAAAAGGCTGTTGGGGGCTAGGGAGTATCGAGTTGATCATTATACATGAAGAAATAACCAATTTCATCGTTTGGTTTATGTTTTACACGCGTTTTAAATTTTATTGCCGAAATCGCTTTTTCTCGCCGAGATAAGCACGTTTTCTGAAATGCCGCTCTCCCGTCACTCTGGTTAAAGTGTTATGAAAAAAAAGGCTGTTGGGGGCTAGGGAGTATCGAGTTGATCATTATACATGAAGAAATAACCAATTTCATCGTTTGGTTTATGTTTTAAACGCGTTTTAAATTTTATTGCCGAAATCGCTTTTTCTCGCCGAGATAAGCACGTTTTCTGAAATGCCGCTCTCCCGTCACTCTGGTTAAAGTGTTATGAAAAAAAAGGCTGTTGGGGGCTAGGGAGTATCGAGTTGATCATTATACATGAAGAAATAACCAATTTCATCGTTTG
This sequence comes from Syngnathus leptorhynchus, assembly GCF_054491065.1. Classification (NCBI taxonomy): domain Eukaryota; kingdom Metazoa; phylum Chordata; class Actinopteri; order Syngnathiformes; family Syngnathidae; genus Syngnathus; species Syngnathus leptorhynchus. Next base: position 150,207 of record NW_028232054.1, read on the forward strand.
GTTTATGTTTTACACGCGTTTTAAATTTTATTGCCGAAATCGCTTTTTCTCGCCGAGATAAGCACGTTTTCTGAAATGCCGCTCTCCCGTCACTCTGGTTAAAGTGTTATGAAAAAAAAGGCTGTTGGGGGCTAGGGAGTATCGAGTTGATCATTATACATGAAGAAATAACCAATTTCATCGTTTGGTTTATGTTTTACACGCGTTTTAAATTTTATTGCCGAAATGGCTTTTTCTCGCCGAGATAAGCACGTTTTCTGAAATGCCGCTCTCCCGTCACTCTGGTTAAAGTGTTATGGAAAAAAAGGCTGTTGGGGGCTAGGGAGTATCGAGTTGATCATTATACATGAAGAAATAACCAATTTCATCGTTTGGTTTATGTTTTACACGCGTTTTAAATTTTATTGCCGAAATCGCTTTTTCTCGCCGAGATAAGCACGTTTTCTGAAATGCCGCTCTCCCGTCACTCTGGTTAAAGTGTTATGAAAAAAAAGGCTGTTGGGGGCTAGGGAGTATCGAGTTGATCATTATACATGAAGAAATAACCAATTTCATCGTTTGGTTTATGTTTTACACGCGTTTTAAATTTTATTGCCGAAATCGCTTTTTCTCGCCGAGATAAGCACGTTTTCTGAAATGCCGCTCTCCCGTCACTCTGGTTAAAGTGTTATGAAAAAAAAGGCTGTTGGGGGCTAGGGAGTATCGAGTTGATCATTATACATGAAGAAATAACCAATTTCATCGTTTGGTTTATGTTTTACACGCGTTTTAAATTTTATTGCCGAAATGGCTTTTTCTCGCCGAGATAAGCACGTTTTCTGAAATGCCGCTCTCCCGTCACTCTGGTTAAAGTGTTATGAAAAAAAAGGCTGTTGGGGGCTAGGGAGTATCGAGTTGATCATTATACATGAAGAAATAACCAATTTCATCGTTTGGTTTATGTTTTACACGCGTTTTAAATTTTATTGCCGAAATCGCTTTTTCTCGCCGAGATAAGCACGTTTTCTGAAATGCCGCTCTCCCGTCACTCTGGTTAAAGTGTTATGAAAAAAAAGGCTGTTGGGGGCTAGGGAGTATCGAGTTGATCATTATACATGAAGAAATAACCAATTTCATCGTTTGGTTTATGTTTTACACGCGTTTTAAATTTTATTGCCGAAATCGCTTTTTCTCGCCGAGATAAGCACGTTTTCTGAAATGCCGCTCTCCCGTCACTCTGGTTAAAGTGTTATGAAAAAAAAGGCTGTTGGGGGCTAGGGAGTATCGAGTTGATCATTATACATGAAGAAATAACCAATTTCATCGTTTGGTTTATGTTTTACACGCGTTTTAAATTTTATTGCCGAAATCGCTTTTTCTCGCCGAGATAAGCACGTTTTCTGAAATGCCGCTCTCCCGTCACTCTGGTTAAAGTGTTATGAAAAAAAAGGCTGTTGGGGGCTAGGGAGTATCGAGTTGATCATTATACATGAAGAAATAACCAATTTCATCGTTTGATTTATGTTTTACACGCGTTTTAAATTTTATTGCCGAAATCGCTTTTTCTCGCCGAGATAAGCACGTTTTCTGAAATGCCGCTCTCCCGTCACTCTGGTTAAAGTGTTATGAAAAAAAAGGCTGTTGGGGGCTAGGGAGTATCGAGTTGATCATTATACATGAAGAAATAACCAATTTCATCGTTTGGTTTATGTTTTACACGCGTTTTAAATTTTATTGCCGAAATCGCTTTTTCTCGCCGAGATAAGCACGTTTTCTGAAATGCCGCTCTCCCGTCACTCTGGTTAAAGTGTTATGAAAAAAAAGGCTGTTGGGGGCTAGGGAGTATCGAGTTGATCATTATACATGAAGAAATAACCAATTTCATCGTTTGGTTTATGTTTTACACGCGTTTTAAATTTTATTGCCGAAATTGCTTTTTCTCGCCGAGATAAGCACGTTTTCTGAAATGCCGCTCTCCCGTCACTCTGGTTAAAGTGTTATGAAAAAAAAGGCTGTTGGGGGCTAGGGAGTATCGAGTTGATCATTATACATGAAGAAATAACCAATTTCATCGTTTGGTTTATGTTTTACACGCGTTTTAAATTTTATTGCCGAAATCGCTTTTTCTCGCCGAGATAAGCACGTTTTCTGAAATGCCGCTCTCCCGTCACTCTGGTTAAAGTGTTATGAAAAAAAAGGCTGTTGGGGGCTAGGGAGTATCGAGTTGATCATTATACATGAAGAAATAACCAATTTCATCGTTTGGTTTATGTTTTACACGCGTTTTAAATTTTATTGCCGAAATCGCTTTTTCTCGCCGAGATAAGCACGTTTTCTGAAATGCCGCTCTCCCGTCACTCTGGTTAAAGTGTTATGAAAAAAAAGGCTGTTGGGGGCTAGGGAGTATCGAGTTGATCATTATACATGAAGAAATAACCAATTTCATCGTTTGATTTATGTTTTACACGCCTTTTAAATTTTATTGCCGAAATCGCTTTTTCTCGCCGAGATAAGCACGTTTTCTGAAATGCCGCTCTCCCGTCACTCTGGTTAAAGTGTTATGAAAAAAAAGGCTGTTGGGGGCTAGGGAGTATCGAGTTGATCATTATACATGAAGAAATAACCAATTTCATCGTTTGGTTTATGTTTTACACGATGCTGAGCTCCAGCTGGAAGTGTAAAAAGAATCGGGCTGGTTAAAAAAAGAACCGGGCGACCCGGTAAAATTGCTTAGCCGGGGCTCTGGAAGCCTAATACGGCGTGATCTTGTCCAAAAAGCCGCTGCTGAGCTCCAGCTGGAAGTGTAAAAAGAACCGGGCTGGTTAAAAAAAAGAACCGGGCGACACGGTAAAATTGCTTAGCCGGGGCTCTGGAAGCCTAACACGGCGTGATCTTGTCCAAAAAGCCGCTGCTGAGCTCCAGCTGGAAGTGTAAAAAGAACCGGGCTGGTTAAAAAAAAGAACCGGGCGGCCCGGTAAAATTGCTTAGCCGGGGCTCTGGAAGCCTAACCCGGCGTGATACTGTGCAAAAAGCCGCTGCTGAGCTCCAGCTGGAAGTGTAAAAAAAACCGGGCTGGTTAAAAAAAAGAACCGGGCGACCCTGTAAAATTGCTTAGCCGGGGCTCTGGAAGCCTAACACGGCGTGATCTTGTCCAAAAACCCGCTGCTGAGCTCCAGCTGGAAGTGTAAAAAGAACCGGGCTGGTTAAAAAAAAGAACCGGGCGGGCCGGTAAAATTGCTTAGCCGGGGCTCTGGAAGCCTAACACGGCGTTATCTTGTCCAAAAAGCCGCTCGTGAGCTCCAGCTGGAAGTGTAAAAAGAACCGGGCTGGTTCAAAAAAAAAGAACCGGGCGGCCCGGTAGAATTGCTTAGCCGAGGTCCTGGAAGCCTAACCCGGCGTGATCTTGCGCAAAAAGCCGCTGCCGAGCTCCAGCTGTAAGTGTAAAAAGAACCGGGCTGGTTCAAAAAAAGAACCGGGCGGCCCGGTAAAATTGCTTAGCCGGGGTCCTGAAAGCCTAACGCGGCATGATCTTGCCCGAAAGTCGGCCTCTATACTTCCATATTAGGTACCAGGCGCTCAGAGCCAACTTGGCAAAAATTTTCTAAGTGCCCACGGCTCTGCGGGGATTGTGCGTCCGACCCGCGCCGGTTCTCCAGCCGGCCTAAAATAACGCAAAACCAGCCTCTCCCCCTGGAGCTCACAGCCAAAGGCGAAACTTTTCTAAGTGCCTACGGCTCTGCGGGCTTTTGAGTCCGCCCCGCGCCGGTTCGTCGGTCGGCCTCAAAAAGCGAAAAATCAGCCTCTCTCCCTGGAGCTCGACTCGAGTTGATCATTATACATGAAGAAATAACCAATTTCATCGTTTGGTTTATGTTTTACACGCGTTTTAAATTTTATTGCCGAAATCGCTTTTTCTCGCCGAGATAAGCACGTTTTCTGAAATGCCGCTCTCCCGTCACTCTGGTTAAAGTGTTATGAAAAAAAAGGCTGTTGGGGGCTAGGGAGTATCGAGTTGATCATTATACATGAAGAAATAACCAATTTCATCGTTTGGTTTATGTTTTACACGCGTTTTAAATTTTATTGCCGAAATCGCTTTTTCTCGCCGAGATAAGCACGTTTTCTGAAATGCCGCTCTCCCGTCACTCTGGTTAAAGTGTTATGAAAAAAAAGGCTGTTGGGGGCTAGGGAGTATCGAGTTGATCATTATACATGAAGAAATAACCAATTTCATCGTTTGGTTTATGTTTTACACGCGTTTTAAATTTTATTGCCGAAATCGCTTTTTCTCGCCGAGATAAGCACGTTTTCTGAAATGCCGCTCTCCCGTCACTCTGGTTAAAGTGTTATGAAAAAAAAGGCTGTTGGGGGCTAGGGAGTATCGAGTTGATCATTATACATGAAGAAATAACCAATTTCATCGTTTGGTTTATGTTTTACACGCGTTTTAAATTTTATTGCCGAAATCGCTTTTTCTCGCCGAGATAAGCACGTTTTCTGAAATGCCGCTCTCCCGTCACTCTGGTTAAAGTGTTATGAAAAAAAAGGCTGTTGGGGGCTAGGGAGTATCGAGTTGATCATTATACATGAAGAAATAACCAATTTCATCGTTTGGTTTATGTTTTACACGCGTTTTAAATTTTATTGCCGAAATCGCTTTTTCTCGCCGAGATAAGCACGTTTTCTGAAATGCCGCTCTCCCGTCACTCTGGTTAATGTGTTATGAAAAAAAAGGCTGTTGGGGGCTAGGGAGTATCGAGTTGATCATTATACATGAAGAAATAACCAATTTCATCGTTTGGTTTATGTTTTACACGCGTTTTAAATTTTATTGCCGAAATCGCTTTTTCTCGCCGAGATAAGCACGTTTTCTGAAATGCCGCTCTCCCGTCACTCTGGTTAAAGTGTTATGAAAAAAAAGGCTGTTGGGGGCTAGGGAGTATCGAGTTGATCATTATACATGAAGAAATAACCAATTTCATCGTTTGGTTTATGTTTTACACGCGTTTTAAATTTTATTGCCGAAATCGCTTTTTCTCGCCGAGATAAGCACGTTTTCTGAAATGCCGCTCTCCCGTCACTCTGGTTAAAGTGTTATGAAAAAAAAAGGCTGTTGGGGGCTAGGGAGTATCGAGTTGATCATTATACATGAAGAAATAACCAATTTCATCGTTTGGTTTATGTTTTACACGCGTTTTAAATTTTATTGCCGAAATCGCTTTTTCTCGCCGAGATAAGCACGTTTTCTGAAATGCCGCTCTCCCGTCACTCTGGTTAAAGTGTTATGAAAAAAAAGGCTGTTGGGGGCTAGGGAGTATCGAGTTGATCATTATACATGAAGAAATAACCAATTTCATCGTTTGGTTTATGTTTTACACGCGTTTTAAATTTTATTGCCGAAATCGCTTTTTCTCGCCGAAATAAGCACGTTTTCTGAAATGCCGCTCTCCCGTCACTCTGGTTAAAGTGTTATGAAAAAAAAGGCTGTTGGGGGCTAGGGAGTATCGAGTTGATCATTATACATGAAGAAATAACCAATTTCATCGTTTGGTTTATGTTTTACACGCGTTTTAAATTTTATTGCCGAAATCGCTTTTTCTCGCCGAGATAAGCACGTTTTCTGAAATGCCGCTCTCCCGTCACTCTGGTTAAAGTGTTATGAAAAAAAAGGCTGTTGGGGGCTAGGGAGTATCGAGTTGATCATTATACATGAAGAAATAACCAATTTCATCGTTTGGTTTATGTTTTAAACGCGTTTTAAATTTTATTGCCGAAATCGCTTTTTCTCGCCGAGATAAGCACGTTTTCTGAAATGCCGCTCTCCCGTCACTCTGGTTAAAGTGTTATGAAAAAAAAGGCTGTTGGGGGCTAGGGAGTATCGAGTTGATCATTATACATGAAGAAATAACCAATTTCATCGTTTGGTTTATGTTTTACACGCGTTTTAAATTTTATTGCCGAAATCGCTTTTTCTCGCCGAGATAAGCACGTTTTCTGAAATGCCGCTCTCCCGTCACTCTGGTTAAAGTGTTATGAAAAAAAAGGCTGTTGGGGGCTAGGGAGTATCGAGTTGATCATTATACATGAAGAAATAACCAATTTCATCGTTTGGTTTATGTTTTACACGCGTTTTAAATTTTATTGCCGAAATGGCTTTTTCTCGCCGAGATAAGCACGTTTTCTGAAATGCCGCTCTCCCGTCACTCTGGTTAAAGTGTTATGGAAAAAAAGGCTGTTGGGGGCTAGGGAGTATCGAGTTGATCATTATACATGAAGAAATAACCAATTTCATCGTTTGGTTTATGTTTTACACGCGTTTTAAATTTTATTGCCGAAATCGCTTTTTCTCGCCGAGATAAGCACGTTTTCTGAAATGCCGCTCTCCCGTCACTCTGGTTAAAGTGTTATGAAAAAAAAGGCTGTTGGGGGCTAGGGAGTATCGAGTTGATCATTATACATGAAGAAATAACCAATTTCATCGTTTGGTTTATGTTTTACACGCGTTTTAAATTTTATTGCCGAAATCGCTTTTTCTCGCCGAGATAAGCACGTTTTCTGAAATGCCGCTCTCCCGTCACTCTGGTTAAAGTGTTATGAAAAAAAAGGCTGTTGGGGGCTAGGGAGTATCGAGTTGATCATTATACATGAAGAAATAACCAATTTCATCGTTTGGTTTATGTTTTACACGCGTTTTAAATTTTATTGCCGAAATCGCTTTTTCTCGCCGAGATAAGCACGTTTTCTGAAATGCCGCTCTCCCGTCACTCTGGTTAAAGTGTTATGAAAAAAAAGGCTGTTGGGGGCTAGGGAGTATCGAGTTGATCATTATACATGAAGAAATAACCAATTTCATCGTTTGGTTTATGTTTTACACGCGTTTTAAATTTTATTGCCGAAATCGCTTTTTCTCGCCGAGATAAGCACGTTTTCTGAAATGCCGCTCTCCCGTCACTCTGGTTAAAGTGTTATGAAAAAAAAGGCTGTTGGGGGCTAGGGAGTATCGAGTTGATCATTATACATGAAGAAATAACCAATTTCATCGTTTGGTTTATGTTTTACACGCGTTTTAAATTTTATTGCCGAAATCGCTTTTTCTCGCCGAGATAAGCACGTTTTCTGAAATGCCGCTCTCCCGTCACTCTGGTTAATGTGTTATGAAAAAAAAGGCTGTTGGGGGCTAGGGAGTATCGAGTTGATCATTATACATGAAGAAATAACCAATTTCATCGTTTGGTTTATGTTTTACACGCGTTTTAAATTTTATTGCCGAAATCGCTTTTTCTCGCCGAGATAAGCACGTTTTCTGAAATGCCGCTCTCCCGTCACTCTGGTTAAAGTGTTATGAAAAAAAAGGCTGTTGGGGGCTAGGGAGTATCGAGTTGATCATTATACATGAAGAAATAACCAATTTCATCGTTTGGTTTATGTTTTACACGCGTTTTAAATTTTATTGCCGAAATCACTTTTTCTCGCCGAGATAAGCACGTTTTCTGAAATGCCGCTCTCCCGTCACTCTGGTTAAAGTGTTATGAAAAAAAAAGGCTGTTGGGGGCTAGGGAGTATCGAGTTGATCATTATACATGAAGAAATAACCAATTTCATCGTTTGGTTTATGTTTTACACGCGTTTTAAATTTTATTGCCGAAATCGCTTTTTCTCGCCGAGATAAGCACGTTTTCTGAAATGCCGCTCTCCCGTCACTCTGGTTAAAGTGTTATGAAAAAAAAGGCTGTTGGGGGCTAGGGAGTATCGAGTTGATCATTATACATGAAGAAATAACCAATTTCATCGTTTGGTTTATGTTTTACACGCGTTTTAAATTTTATTGCCGAAATCGCTTTTTCTCGCCGAAATAAGCACGTTTTCTGAAATGCCGCTCTCCCGTCACTCTGGTTAAAGTGTTATGAAAAAAAAGGCTGTTGGGGGCTAGGGAGTATCGAGTTGATCATTATACATGAAGAAATAACCAATTTCATCGTTTGGTTTATGTTTTACACGCGTTTTAAATTTTATTGCCGAAATCGCTTTTTCTCGCCGAGATAAGCACGTTTTCTGAAATGCCGCTCTCCCGTCACTCTGGTTAAAGTGTTATGAAAAAAAAGGCTGTTGGGGGCTAGGGAGTATCGAGTTGATCATTATACATGAAGAAATAACCAATTTCATCGTTTGGTTTATGTTTTAAACGCGTTTTAAATTTTATTGCCGAAATCGCTTTTTCTCGCCGAGATAAGCACGTTTTCTGAAATGCCGCTCTCCCGTCACTCTGGTTAAAGTGTTATGAAAAAAAAGGCTGTTGGGGGCTAGGGAGTATCGAGTTGATCATTATACATGAAGAAATAACCAATTTCATCGTTTGGTTTATGTTTTACACGCGTTTTAAATTTTATTGCCGAAATCGCTTTTTCTCGCCGAGATAAGCACGTTTTCTGAAATGCCGCTCTCCCGTCACTCTGGTTAAAGTGTTATGAAAAAAAAGGCTGTTGGGGGCTAGGGAGTATCGAGTTGATCATTATACATGAAGAAATAACCAATTTCATCGTTTGGTTTATGTTTTACACGCGTTTTAAATTTTATTGCCGAAATGGCTTTTTCTCGCCGAGATAAGCACGTTTTCTGAAATGCCGCTCTCCCGTCACTCTGGTTAAAGTGTTATGAAAAAAAAGGCTGTTGGGGGCTAGGGAGTATCGAGTTGATCATTATACATGAAGAAATAACCAATTTCATCGTTTGGTTTATGTTTTACACGCGTTTTAAATTTTATTGCCGAAATCGCTTTTTCTCGCCGAGATAAGCACGTTTTCTGAAATGCCGCTCTCCCGTCACTCTGGTTAAAGTGTTATGAAAAAAAAGGCTGTTGGGGGCTAGGGAGTATCGAGTTGATCATTATACATGAAGAAATAACCAATTTCATCGTTTGGTTTATGTTTTACACGCGTTTTAAATTTTATTGCCGAAATCGCTTTTTCTCGCCGAGATAAGCACGTTTTCTGAAATGCCGCTCTCCCGTCACTCTGGTTAAAGTGTTATGAAAAAAAAGGCTGTTGGGGGCTAGGGAGTATCGAGTTGATCATTATACATGAAGAAATAACCAATTTCATCGTTTGGTTTATGTTTTACACGCGTTTTAAATTTTATTGCCGAAATCGCTTTTTCTCGCCGAGATAAGCACGTTTTCTGAAATGCCGCTCTCCCGTCACTCTGGTTAAAGTGTTATGAAAAAAAAGGCTGTTGGGGGCTAGGGAGTATCGAGTTGATCATTATACATGAAGAAATAACCAATTTCATCGTTTGATTTATGTTTTACACGCGTTTTAAATTTTATTGCCGAAATCGCTTTTTCTCGCCGAGATAAGCACGTTTTCTGAAATGCCGCTCTCCCGTCACTCTGGTTAAAGTGTTATGAAAAAAAAGGCTGTTGGGGGCTAGGGAGTATCGAGTTGATCATTATACATGAAGAAATAACCAATTTCATCGTTTGGTTTATGTTTTACACGATGCTGAGCTCCAGCTGGAAGTGTAAAAAGAATCGGGCTGGTTAAAAAAAGAACCGGGCGACCCGGTAAAATTGCTTAGCCGGGGCTCTGGAAGCCTAATACGGCGTGATCTTGTCCAAAAAGCCGCTGCTGAGCTCCAGCTGGAAGTGTAAAAAGAACCGGGCTGGTTAAAAAAAAGAACCGGGCGACACGGTAAAATTGCTTAGCCGGGGCTCTGGAAGCCTAACACGGCGTGATCTTGTCCAAAAAGCCGCTGCTGAGCTCCAGCTGGAAGTGTAAAAAGAACCGGGCTGGTTAAAAAAAAGAACCGGGCGGCCCGGTAAAATTGCTTAGCCGGGGCTCTGGAAGCCTAACCCGGCGTGATACTGTGCAAAAAGCCGCTGCTGAGCTCCAGCTGGAAGTGTAAAAAAAACCGGGCTGGTTAAAAAAAAGAACCGGGCGACCCTGTAAAATTGCTTAGCCGGGGCTCTGGAAGCCTAACACAGCGTGATCTTGTCCAAAAACCCGCTGCTGAGCTCCAGCTGGAAGTGTAAAAAGAACCGGGCTGGTTAAAAAAAAGAACCGGGCGGGCCGGTAAAATTGCTTAGCCGGGGCTCTGGAAGCCTAACACGGCGTTATCTTGTCCAAAAAGCCGCTCGTGAGCTCCAGCTGGAAGTGTAAAAAGAACCGGGCTGGTTCAAAAAAAAAGAACCGGGCGGCCCGGTAGAATTGCTTAGCCGAGGTCCTGGAAGCCTAACCCGGCGTGATCTTACGCAAAAAGCCGCTGCCGAGCTCCAGCTGTAAGTGTAAAAAGAACCGGGCTGGTTCAAAAAAAGAACCGGGCGGCCCGGTAAAATTGCTTAGCCGGGGTCCTGGAAGCCTAACGCGGCATGATCTTGCCCGAAAGTCGGCCTCTATACTTCCATATTAGGTACCAGGCGCTCAGAGCCAACTTGGCAAAAATTTTCTAAGTGCCCACGGCTCTGCGGGGATTGTGCGTCCGACCCGCGCCGGTTCTCCAGCCGGCCTAAAATAACGCAAAACCAGCCTCTCCCCCTGGAGCTCACAGCCAAAGGCGAAACTTTTCTAAGTGCCTACGGCTCTGCGGGCTTTTGAGTCCGCCCCGCGCCGGTTCGTCGGTCGGCCTCAAAAAGCGAAAAATCAGCCTCTCTCCCTGGAGCTCGACTCGAGTTGATCATTATACATGAAGAAATAACCAATTTCATCGTTTGGTTTATGTTTTACACGCGTTTTAAATTTTATTGCCGAAATCGCTTTTTCTCGCCGAGATAAGCACGTTTTCTGAAATGCCGCTCTCCCGTCACTCTGGTTAAAGTGTTATGAAAAAAAAGGCTGTTGGGGGCTAGGGAGTATCGAGTTGATCATTATACATGAAGAAATAACCAATTTCATCGTTTGGTTTATGTTTTACACGCGTTTTAAATTTTATTGCCGAAATCGCTTTTTCTCGCCGAGATAAGCACGTTTTCTGAAATGCCGCTCTCCCGTCACTCTGGTTAAAGTGTTATGAAAAAAAAGGCTGTTGGGGGCTAGGGAGTATCGAGTTGATCATTATACATGAAGAAATAACCAATTTCATCGTTTGGTTTATGTTTTACACGCGTTTTAAATTTTATTGCCGAAATCGCTTTTTCTCGCCGAGATAAGCACGTTTTCTGAAATGCCGCTCTCCCGTCACTCTGGTTAAAGTGTTATGAAAAAAAAGGCTGTTGGGGGCTAGGGAGTATCGAGTTGATCATTATACATGAAGAAATAACCAATTTCATCGTTTGGTTTATGTTTTACACGCGTTTTAAATTGTATTGCCGAAATCGCTTTTTCTCGCCGAGATAAGCACGTTTTCTGAAATGCCGCTCTCCCGTCACTCTGGTTAAAGTGTTATGAAAAAAAAGGCTGTTGGGGGCTAGGGAGTATCGAGTTGATCATTATACATGAAGAAATAACCAATTTCATCGTTTGGTTTATGTTTTACACGCGTTTTAAATTTTATTGCCGAAATCGCTTTTTCTCGCCGAGATAAGCACGTTTTCTGAAATGCCGCTCTCCCGTCACTCTGGTTAAAGTGTTATGAAAAAAAAGGCTGTTGGGGGCTAGGGAGTATCGAGTTGATCATTATACATGAAGAAATAACCAATTTCATCGTTTGGTTTATGTTTTACACGCGTTTTAAATTTTATTGCCGAAATCGCTTTTTCTCGCCGAGATAAGCACGTTTTCTGAAATGCCGCTCTCCCGTCACTCTGGTTAAAGTGTTATGAAAAAAAAGGCTGTTGGGGGCTAGGGAGTATCGAGTTGATCATTATACATGAAGAAATAACCAATTTCATCGTTTGGTTTATGTTTTACACGCGTTTTAAATTTTATTGCCGAAATCGCTTTTTCTCGCCGAAATAAGCACGTTTTCTGAAATGCCGCTCTCCCGTCACTCTGGTTAAAGTGTTATGAAAAAAAAGGCTGTTGGGGGCTAGGGAGTATCGAGTTGATCATTATACATGAAGAAATAACCAATTTCATCGTTTGGTTTATGTTTTACACGCGTTTTAAATTTTATTGCCGAAATCGCTTTTTCTCGCCGAGATAAGCACGTTTTCTGAAATGCCGCTCTCCCGTCACTCTGGTTAAAGTGTTATGAAAAAAAAGGCTGTTGGGGGCTAGGGAGTATCGAGTTGATCATTATACATGAAGAAATAACCAATTTCATCGTTTGGTTTATGTTTTAAACGCGTTTTAAATTTTATTGCCGAAATCGCTTTTTCTCGCCGAGATAAGCACGTTTTCTGAAATGCCGCTCTCCCGTCACTCTGGTTAAAGTGTTATGAAAAAAAAGGCTGTTGGGGGCTAGGGAGTATCGAGTTGATCATTATACATGAAGAAATAACCAATTTCATCGTTTGGTTTATGTTTTACACGCGTTTTAAATTTTATTGCCGAAATCGCTTTTTCTCGCCGAGATAAGCACGTTTTCTGAAATGCCGCTCTCCCGTCACTCTGGTTAAAGTGTTATGAAAAAAAAGGCTGTTGGGGGCTAGGGAGTATCGAGTTGATCATTATACATGAAGAAATAACCAATTTCATCGTTTGGTTTATGTTTTACACGCGTTTTAAATTTTATTGCCGAAATGGCTTTTTCTCGCCGAGATAAGCACGTTTTCTGAAATGCCGCTCTCCCGTCACTCTGGTTAAAGTGTTATGAAAAAAAAGGCTGTTGGGGGCTAGGGAGTATCGAGTTGATCATTATACATGAAGAAATAACCAATTTCATCGTTTGGTTTATGTTTTACACGCGTTTTAAATTTTATTGCCGAAATCGCTTTTTCTCGCCGAGATAAGCACGTTTTCTGAAATGCCGCTCTCCCGTCACTCTGGTTAAAGTGTTATGAAAAAAAAGGCGGTTGGGGGCTAGGGAGTATCGAGTTGATCATTATACATGAAGAAATAACCAATTTCATCGTTTGGTTTATGTTTTACACGCGTTTTAAATTTTATTGCCGAAATCGCTTTTTCTCGCCGAGATAAGCACGTTTTCTGAAATGCCGCTCTCCCGTCACTCCGGTTAAAGTGTTATGAAAAAAAAGGCTGTTGGGGGCTAGGGAGTATCGAGTTGATCATTATACATGAAGAAATAACCAATTTCATCGTTTGGTTTATGTTTTACACGCGTTTTAAATTTTATTGCCGAAATGGCTTTTTCTCGCCGAGATAAGCACGTTTTCTGAAATGCCGCTCTCCCGTCACTCTGGTTAAAGTGTTATGAAAAAAAAGGCTGTTGGGGGCTAGGGAGTATCGAGTTGATCATTATACATGAAGAAATAACCAATTTCATCGTTTGGTTTATGTTTTACACGCGTTTTAAATTTTATTGCCGAAATCGCTTTTTCTCGCCGAGATAAGCACGTTTTCTGAAATGCCGCTCTCCCGTCACTCTGGTTAAAGTGTTATGAAAAAAAAGGCTGTTGGGGGCTAGGGAGTATCGAGTTGATCATTATACATGAAGAAATAACCAATTTCATCGTTTGGTTTATGTTTTACACGCGTTTTAAATTTTATTGCCGAAATCGCTTTTTCTCGCCGAGATAAGCACGTTTTCTGAAATGCCGCTCTCCCGTCACTCTGGTTAAAGTGTTATGAAAAAAAAGGCTGTTGGGGGCTAGGGAGTATCGAGTTGATCATTATACATGAAGAAATAACCAATTTCATCGTTTGGTTTATGTTTTACACGCGTTTTAAATTTTATTGCCGAAATGGCTTTTTCTCGCCGAGATAAGCACGTTTTCTGAAATGCCGCTCTCCCGTCACTCTGGTTAAAGTGTTATGAAAAAAAAGGCTGTTGGGGGCTAGGGAGTATCGAGTTGATCATTATACATGAAGAAATAACCAATTTCATCGTTTGGTTTATGTTTTACACGCGTTTTAAATTTTATTGCCGAAATCGCTTTTTCTCGCCGAGATAAGCACGTTTTCTGAAATGCCGCTCTCCCGTCACTCTGGTTAAAGTGTTATGAAAAAAAAGGCTGTTGGGGGCTAGGGAGTATCGAGTTGATCATTATACATGAAGAAATAACCAATTTCATCGTTTGGTTTATGTTTTACACGCGTTTTAAATTTGATTGCCGAAATCGCTTTTTCTCGCCGAGATAAGCACGTTTTCTGAAATGCCGCTCTCCCGTCACTCTGGTTAAAGTGTTATGAAAAAAAAGGCTGTTGGGGGCTAGGGAGTATCGAGTTGATCATTATACATGAAGAAATAACCAATTTCATCGTTTGGTTTATGTTTTACACGCGTTTTAAATTTTATTGCCGAAATCGCTTTTTCTCGCCGAGATAAGCACGTTTTCTGAAATGCCGCTCTCCCGTCACTCTGGTTAAAGTGTTATGAAAAAAAAGGCTGTTGGGGGCTAGGGAGTATCGAGTTGATCATTATACATGAAGAAATAACCAATTTCATCTTTTGGTTTATGTTTTACACGCGTTTTAAATTTTATTGCCGAAATCGCTTTTTCTCGCCGAGATAAGCACGTTTTCTGAAATGCCGCTCTCCCGTCACTCTGGTTAAAGTGTTATGAAAAAAAAGGCTGTTGGGGGCTAGGGAGTATCGAGTTGATCATTATACATGAAGAAATAACCAATTTCATCGTTTGGTTTATGTTTTACACGCGTTTTAAATTTTATTGCCGAAATCGCTTTTTCTCGCCGAGATAAGCACGTTTTCTGAAATGCCGCTCTCCCGTCACTCTGGTTAAAGTGTTATGAAAAAAAAGGCTGTTGGGGGCTAGGGAGTATCGAGTTGATCATTATACATGAAGAAATAACCAATTTCATCGTTTGGTTTATGTTTTACACGCGTTTTAAATTTTATTGCCGAAATCGCTTTTTCTCGCCGAGATAAGCACGTTTTCTGAAATGCCGCTCTCCCGTCACTCTGGTTAAAGTGTTATGAAAAAAAAGGCTGTTGGGGGCTAGGGAGTATCGAGTTGATCATTATACATGAAGAAATAACCAATTTCATCGTTTGGTTTATGTTTTACACGCGTTTTAAATTTTATTGCCGAAATCGCTTTTTCTCGCCGAGATAAGCACGTTTTCTTAAATGCCGCTCTCCCGTCACTCTGGTTAAAGTGTTATGAAAAAAAAGGCTGTTGGGAGCTAGGGAGTATCGAGTTGATCATTATACATGAAGAAATAACCAATTTCATCGTTTGGTTTATGTTTTACACGCGTTTTAAATTTTATTGCCGAAATCGCTTTTTCTCGCCGAGATAAGCACGTTTTCTGAAATGCCGCTCTCCCGTCACTCTGGTTAAAGTGTTATGAAAAAAAAGGCTGTTGGGGGCTAGGGAGTATCGAGTTGATCATTATACATGAAGAAATAACCAATTTCATCGTTTGGTTTATGTTTTACACGCGTTTTAAATTTTATTGCCGAAATCGCTTTTTCTCGCCGAGATAAGCACGTTTTCTGAAATGCCGCTCTCCCGTCACTCTGGTTAAAGTGTTATGAAAAAAAAGGCTGTTGGGGGCTAGGGAGTATCGAGTTGATCATTATACATGAAGAAATAACCAATTTCATCGTTTGGTTTATGTTTTACACGCGTTTTAAATTTTATTGCCGAAATGGCTTTTTCTCGCCGAGATAAGCACGTTTTCTGAAATGCCGCTCTCCCGTCACTCTGGTTAAAGTGTTATGAAAAAAAAGGCTGTTGGGGGCTAGGGAGTATCGAGTTGATCATTATACATGAAGAAATAACCAATTTCATCGTTTGGTTTATGTTTTACACGCGTTTTAAATTTTATTGCCGAAATCGCTTTTTCTCGCCGAGATAAGCACGTTTTCTGAAATGCCGCTCTCCCGTCACTCTGGTTAAAGTGTTATGAAACAAAGGCTGTTGGGGGCTAGGGAGTATCGAGTTGATCATTATACATGAAGAAATAACCAATTTCATCGTTTGGTTTATGTTTTACACGCGTTTTAAATTTTATTGCCGAAATCGCTTTTTCTCGCCGAGATAAGCACGTTTTCTGAAATGCCGCTCTCCCGTCACTCTGGTTAAAGTGTTATGAAAAAAAAGGCTGTTGGGGGCTAGGGAGTATCGAGTTGATCATTATACATGAAGAAATAACCAATTTCATCGTTTGGTTTATGTTTTACACGCGTTTTAAATTTTATTGCCGAAATGGCTTTTTCTCGCCGAGATAAGCACGTTTTCTGAAATGCCGCTCTCCCGTCACTCTGGTTAAAGTGTTATGAAAAAAAAGGCTGTTGGGGGCTAGGGAGTATCGAGTTGATCATTATACATGAAGAAATAACCAATTTCATCGTTTGGTTTATGTTTTACACGCGTTTTAAATTTTATTGCCGAAATCGCTTTTTCTCGCCGAGATAAGCACGTTTTCTGAAATGCCGCTCTCCCGTCACTCTGGTTAAAGTGTTATGAAAAAAAAGGCTGTTGGGGGCTAGGGAGTATCGAGTTGATCATTATACATGAAGAAATAACCAATTTCATCGTTTGGTTTATGTTTTACACGCGTTTTAAATTTTATTGCCGAAATGGCTTTTTCTCGCCGAGATAAGCACGTTTTCGGAAATGCCGCTCTCCCGTCACTCTGGTTAAAGTGTTATGAAAAAAAAGGCTGTTGGGGGCTAGGGAGTATCGAGTTGATCATTATACATGAAGAAATAACCAATTTCATCGTTTGGTTTATGTTTTACACGCGTTTTAAATTTTATTGCCGAAATCGCTTTTTCTCGCCGAGATAAGCACGTTTTCTGAAATGCCGCTCTCCCGTCACTCTGGTTAAAGTGTTATGAAAAAAAAGGCTGTTGGGGGCTAGGGAGTATCGAGTTGATCATTATACATGAAGAAATAACCAATTTCATCGTTTGGTTTATGTTTTACACGCGTTTTAAATTTTATTGCCGAAATCGCTTTTTCTCGCCGAGATAAGCACGTTTTCTGAAATGCCGCTCTCCCGTCACTCTGGTTAAAGTGTTATGAAAAAAAAGGCTGTTGGGGGCTAGGGAGTATCGAGTTGATCATTATACATGAAGAAATAACCAATTTCATCGTTTGGTTTATGTTTTACACGCGTTTTAAATTTTATTGCCGAAATCGCTTTTTCTCGCCGAGATAAGCACGTTTTCTGAAATGCTGCTCTCCCGTCACTCTGGTTAAAGTGTTATGAAAAAAAAGGCTGTTGGGGGCTAGGGAGTATCGAGTTGATCATTATACATGAAGAAATAACCAATTTCATCGTTTGGTTTATGTTTTACACGCGTTTTAAATTTTATTGCCGAAATGGCTTTTTCTTGCCGAGATAAGCACGTTTTCTGAAATGCCGCTCTCCCGTCACTCTGGTTAAAGTGTTATGAAAAAAAAGGCTGTTGGGGGCTAGGGAGTATCGAGTTGATCATTATACATGAAGAAATAACCAATTTCATCGTTTGGTTTATGTTTTACACGCGTTTTAAATTTTATTGCCGAAATGGCTTTTTCTCGCCGAGATAAGCACGTTTTCTGAAATGCCGCTCTCCCGTCACTCTGGTTAAAGTGTTATGAAAAAAAAGGCTGTTGGGGGCTAGGGAGTATCGAGTTGATCATTATACATGAAGAAATAACCAATTCCATCGTTTGGTTTATGTTTTACACGCGTTTTAAATTTTATTGCCGAAATCGCTTTTTCTCGCCGAGATAAGCACGTTTTCTGAAATGCCGCTCTCCCGTCACTCTGGTTAAAGTGTTATGAAAAAAAAGGCTGTTGGGGGCTAGGGAGTATCGAGTTGATCATTATACATGAAGAAATAACCAATTTCATCGTTTGGTTTATGTTTTACACGCGTTTTAAATTTTATTGCCGAAATCGCTTTTTCTCGCCGAGATAAGCACGTTTTCTGAAATGCCGCTCTCCCGTCACTCTGGTTAAAGTGTTATGAAAAAAAAGGCTGTTGGGGGCTAGGGAGTATCGAGTTGATCATTATACATGAAGAAATAACCAATTTCATCGTTTGGTTTATGTTTTACACGCGTTTTAAATTTTATTGCCGAAATCGCTTTTTCTCGCCGAGATAAGCACGTTTTCTGAAATGCCGCTCTCCCGTCACTCTGGTTAAAGTGTTATGAAAAAAAAGGCTGTTGGGGGCTAGGGAGTATCGAGTTGATCATTATACATGAAGAAATAACCAATTTCATCGTTTGGTTTATGTTTTACACGCGTTTTAAATTTTATTGCCGAAATCGCTTTTTCTCGCCGAGATAAGCACGTTTTCTGAAATGCCGCTCTCCCGTCACTCTGGTTAAAGTGTTATGAAAAAAAAGGCTGTTGGGGGCTAGGGAGTATCGAGTTGATCATTATACATGAAGAAATAACCAATTTCATCGTTTGGTTTATGTTTTACACGCGTTTTAAATTTTATTGCCAAAATCGCTTTTTCTCGCCGAGATAAGCACGTTTTCTGAAATGCCGCTCTCCCGTCACTCTGGTTAAAGTGTTATGAAAAAAAAGGCTGTTGGGGGCTAGGGAGTATCGAGTTGATCATTATACATGAAGAAATAACCAATTTCATCGTTTGGTTTATGTTTTACACGCGTTTTAAATTTTATTGCCGAAATCGCTTTTTCTCGCCGAGATAAGCACGTTTTCTGAAATGCCGCTCTCCCGTCACTCTGGTTAAAGTGTTATGAAAAAAAAGGCTGTTGGGGGCTAGGGAGTATCGAGTTGATCATTATACATGAAGAAATAACCAATTTCATCGTTTGGTTTATGTTTTACACGCGTTTTAAATTTTATTGCCGAAATGGCTTTTTCTCGCCGAGATAAGCACGTTTTCTGAAATGCCGCTCTCCCGTCACTCTGGTTAAAGTGTTATGAAAAAAAAGGCTGTTGGGGGCTAGGGAGTATCGAGTTGATCATTATACATGAAGAAATAACCAATTTCATCGTTTGGTTTATGTTTTACACGCGTTTTAAATTTTATTGCCGAAATCGCTTTTTCTCGCCGAGATAAGCACGTTTTCTGAAATGCCGCTCTCCCGTCACTCTGGTTAAAGTGTTATGAAAAAAAAGGCTGTTGGGGGCTAGGGAGTATCGAGTTGATCATTATACATGAAGAAATAACCAATTTCATCGTTTGGTTTATGTTTTACACGCGTTTTAAATTTTATTGCCGAAATCGCTTTTTCTCGCCGAGATAAGCACGTTTTCTGAAATGCCGCTCTCCCGTCACTCTGGTTAAAGTGTTATGAAAAAAAAGGCTGTTGGGGGCTAGGGAGTATCGAGTTGATCATTATACATGAAGAAATAACCAATTTCATCGTTTGGTTTATGTTTTACACGCGTTTTAAATTTTATTGCCGAAATCGCTTTTTCTCGCCGAGATAAGCACGTTTTCTGAAATGCCGCTCTCCCGTCACTCTGGTTAAAGTGTTATGAAAAAAAAGGCTGTTGGGGGCTAGGGAGTATCGAGTTGATCATTATACATGAAGAAATAACCAATTTCATCGTTTGGTTTATGTTTTACACGCGTTTTAAATTTTATTGCCGAAATCGCTTTTTCTCGCCGAGATAAGCACGTTTTCTGAAATGCCGCTCTCCCGTCACTCTGGTTAAAGTGTTATGAAAAAAAAGGCTGTTGGGGGCTAGGGAGTATCGAGTTGATCATTATACATGAAGAAATAACCAATTTCATCGTTTGGTTTATGTTTTACACGCGTTTTAAATTTTATTGCCGAAATCGCTTTTTCTCGCCGAGATAAGCACGTTTTCTGAAATGCCGCTCTCCCGTCACTCTGGTTAAAGTGTTATGAAAAAAAAGGCTGTTGGGGGCTAGGGAGTATCGAGTTGATCATTATACATGAAGAAATAACCAATTTCATCGTTTGGTTTATGTTTTACACGCGTTTTAAATTTTATTGCCGAAATGGCTTTTTCTCGCCGAGATAAGCACGTTTTCTGAAATGCCGCTCTCCCGTCACTCTGGTTAAAGTGTTATGAAAAAAAAGGCTGTTGGGGGCTAGGGAGTATCGAGTTGATCATTATACATGAAGAAATAACCAATTTCATCGTTTGGTTTATGTTTTACACGCGTTTTAAATTTTATTGCCGAAATCGCTTTTTCTCGCCGAGATAAGCACGTTTTCTGAAATGCCGCTCTCCCGTCACTCTGGTTAAAGTGTTATGAAAAAAAAGGCTGTTGGGGCTAGGGAGTATCGAGTTGATCATTATACATGAAGAAATAACCAATTTCATCGTTTGGTTTATGTTTTACACGCGTTTTAAATTTTATTGCCGAAATCGCTTTTTCTCGCCGAGATAAGCACGTTTTCTGAAATGCCGCTCTCCCGTCACTCTGGTTAAAGTGTTATGAAAAAAAAGGCTGTTGGGGGCTAGGGAGTATCGAGTTGATCATTATACATGAAGAAATAACCAATTTCATCGTTTGGTTTATGTTTTACACGCGTTTTAAATTGTATTGCCGAAATCGCTTTTTCTCGCCGAGATAAGCACGTTTTCTGAAATGCCGCTCTCCCGTCACTCTGGTTAAAGTGTTATGAAAAAAAAGGCTGTTGGGGGCTAGGGAGTATCGAGTTGATCATTATACATGAAGAAATAACCAATTTCATCGTTTGGTTTATGTTTTACACGCGTTTTAAATTTTATTGCCGAAATCGCTTTTTCTCGCCGAGATAAGCACGTTTTCTGAAATGCCGCTCTCCCGTCACTCTGGTTAAAGTGTTATGAAAAAAAAGGCTGTTGGGGGCTAGGGAGTATCGAGTTGATCATTATACATGAAGAAATAACCAATTTCATCGTTTGGTTTATGTTTTACACGCGTTTTAAATTTTATTGCCGAAATCGCTTTTTCTCGCCGAGATAAGCACGTTTTCTGAAATGCCGCTCTCCCGTCACTCTGGTTGAAGTGTTATGAAAAAAAAGGCTGTTGGGGGCTAGGGAGTATCGAGTTGATCATTATACATGAAGAAATAACCAATTTCATCGTTTGGTTTATGTTTTACACGCGTTTTAAATTTTATTGCCGAAATCGCTTTTTCTCGCCGAGATAAGCACGTTTTCTGAAATGCCGCTCTCCCGTCACTCTGGTTAAAGTGTTATGAAAAAAAAGGCTGTTGGGGGCTAGGGAGTATCGAGTTGATCATTATACATGAAGAAATAACCAATTTCATCGTTTGGTTTATGTTTTACACGCGTTTTAAATTTTATTGCCGAAATCGCTTTTTCTCGCCGAGATAAGCACGTTTTCTGAAATGCCGCTCTCCCGTCACTCTGGTTAAAGTGTTATGAAAAAAAAGGCTGTTGGGGGCTAGGGAGTATCGAGTTGAACATTATACATGAAGAAATAACCAATTTCATCGTTTGGTTTATGTTTTACACGATGCTGAGCTCCAGCTGGAAGTGTAAAAAGAACCGGGCTGGTTAAAAAAAGAACCGGGCGACCCGGTAAAATTGCTTAGCCGGGGCTCTGGAAGCCTAACACGGCGTGATCTTGTCCAAAAAGCCGCTGCTGAGCTCCAGCTGGAAGTGTAAAAAGAACCGGGCTGGTTAAAAAAAAGAACCGGGCGACCCGGTAAAATTGCTTAGCCGGGGCTCTGGAAGCCTAACACGGCGTGATCTTGTCCAAAAAGCCGCTGCTGAGCTCCAGCTGGAAGTGTAAAAAGAACCGGGCTGGTTAAAAAAAAGAACCGGGCGGCCCGGTAAAATTGCTTAGCCGGGGCTCTGGAAGCCTAACCCGGCGTGATACTGTGCAAAAAGCCGCTGCTGAGCTCCAGCTGGAAGTGTAAAAAAAACCGGGCTGGTTAAAAAAAAGAACCGGGCGACCCTGTAAAATTGCTTAGCCGGGGCTCTGGAAGCCTAACACGGCGTGATCTTGTCCAAAAACCCGCTGCTGAGCTCCAGCTGGAAGTGTAAAAAGAACCGGGCTGGTTAAAAAAAAGAACCGGGCGGGCCGGTAAAATTGCTTAGCCGGGGCTCTGGAAGCCTAACACGGCGTGATCTTGTCCAAAAAACCGCTCGTGAGCTCCAGCTGGAAGTGTAAAAAGAACCGGGCTGGTTCAAAAAAAGAACCGGGCGGCCCGGTAGAATTGCTTAGCCGAGGTCCTGGAAGCCTAACCCGGCGTGATCTTGCGCAAAAAGTCGCTGCTGAGCTCCAGCTGGAAGTGTAAAAAGAACCAGGCTGGTTCAAAAAAAGAACCGGGCGGCCCGGTAAAATTGCTTAGCCGGGGTCCTGGAAGCCTAACGCGGCGTGATCTTGCCCGAAAGTCGGCCTCTATACTTCCATATTAGGTACCAGGCGCTCAGAGCCAACTTGGCAAAAATTTTCTAAGTGCCCACGGCTCTGCGGGGATTGTGCGTCCGACCCGCGCCGGTTCTCCAGCCGGCCTAAAATAACGCAAAACCAGCCTCTCCCCCTGGAGCTCACAGCCAAAGGCGAAACTTTTCTAAGTGCCTACGGCTCTGCGGGCTTTTGAGTCCGCCCCGCGCCGGTTCGTCGGTCGGCCTCAAAAAGCGAAAAATCAGCCTCTCTCCCTGGAGCTCGACTCGAGTTGATCATTATACATGAAGAAATAACCAATTTCATCGTTTGGTTTATGTTTTACACGCGTTTTAAATTTTATTGCCGAAATCGCTTTTTCTCGCCGAGATAAGCACGTTTTCTGAAATGCCGCTCTCCCGTCACTCTGGTTAAAGTGTTATGAAAAAAAAGGCTGTTGGGGGCTAGGGAGTATCGAGTTGATCATTATACATGAAGAAATAACCAATTTCATCGTTTGGTTTATGTTTTACACGCGTTTTAAATTTTATTGCCGAAATCGCTTTTTCTCGCCGAGATAAGCACGTTTTCTGAAATGCCGCTCTCCCGTCACTCTGGTTAAAGTGTTATGAAAAAAAAGGCTGTTGGGGGCTAGGGAGTATCGAGTTGATCATTATACATGAAGAAATAACCAATTTCATCGTTTGGTTTATGTTTTACACGCGTTTTAAATTTTATTGCCGAAATCGCTTTTTCTCGCCGAGATAAGCACGTTTTCTGAAATGCCGCTCTCCCGTCACTCTGGTTAAAGTGTTATGAAAAAAAAGGCTGTTGGGGGCTAGGGAGTATCGAGTTGATCATTATACATGAAGAAATAACCAATTTCATCGTTTGGTTTATGTTTTACACGCGTTTTAAATTTTATTGCCGAAATCGCTTTTTCTCGCCGAGATAAGCACGTTTTCTGAAATGCCGCTCTCCCGTCACTCTGGTTAAAGTGTTATGAAAAAAAAGGCTGTTGGGGGCTAGGGAGTATCGAGTTGAACATTATACATGAAGAAATAACCAATTTCATCGTTTGGTTTATGTTTTACACGATGCTGAGCTCCAGCTGGAAGTGTAAAAAGAACCGGGCTGGTTAAAAAAAGAACCGGGCGACCCGGTAAAATTGCTTAGCCGGGGCTCTGGAAGCCTAACACGGCGTGATCTTGTCCAAAAAGCCGCTGCTGAGCTCCAGCTGGAAGTGTAAAAAGAACCGGGCTGGTTAAAAAAAAGAACCGGGCGACCCGGTAAAATTGCTTAGCCGGGGCTCTGGAAGCCTAACACGGCGTGATCTTGTCCAAAAAGCCGCTGCTGAGCTCCAGCTGGAAGTGTAAAAAGAACCGGGCTGGTTAAAAAAAAGAACCGGGCGGCCCGGTAAAATTGCTTAGCCGGGGCTCTGGAAGCCTAACCCGGCGTGATACTGTGCAAAAAGCCGCTGCTGAGCTCCAGCTGGAAGTGTAAAAAAAACCGGGCTGGTTAAAAAAAAGAACCGGGCGACCCTGTAAAATTGCTTAGCCGGGGCTCTGGAAGCCTAACACGGCGTGATCTTGTCCAAAAACCCGCTGCTGAGCTCCAGCTGGAAGTGTAAAAAGAACCGGGCTGGTTAAAAAAAAGAACCGGGCGGGCCGGTAAAATTGCTTAGCCGGGGCTCTGGAAGCCTAACACGGCGTGATCTTGTCCAAAAAACCGCTCGTGAGCTCCAGCTGGAAGTGTAAAAAGAACCGGGCTGGTTCAAAAAAAGAACCGGGCGGCCCGGTAGAATTGCTTAGCCGAGGTCCTGGAAGCCTAACCCGGCGTGATCTTGCGCAAAAAGTCGCTGCTGAGCTCCAGCTGGAAGTGTAAAAAGAACCAGGCTGGTTCAAAAAAAGAACCGGGCGGCCCGGTAAAATTGCTTAGCCGGGGTCCTGGAAGCCTAACGCGGCGTGATCTTGCCCGAAAGTCGGCCTCTATACTTCCATATTAGGTACCAGGCGCTCAGAGCCAACTTGGCAAAAATTTTCTAAGTGCCCACGGCTCTGCGGGGATTGTGCGTCCGACCCGCGCCGGTTCTCCAGCCGGCCTAAAATAACGCAAAACCAGCCTCTCCCCCTGGAGCTCACAGCCAAAGGCGAAACTTTTCTAAGTGCCTACGGCTCTGCGGGCTTTTGAGTCCGCCCCGCGCCGGTTCGTCGGTCGGCCTCAAAAAGCGAAAAATCAGCCTCTCTCCCTGGAGCTCGACTCGAGTTGATCATTATACATGAAGAAATAACCAATTTCATCGTTTGGTTTATGTTTTACACGCGTTTTAAATTTTATTGCCGAAATCGCTTTTTCTCGCCGAGATAAGCACGTTTTCTGAAATGCCGCTCTCCCGTCACTCTGGTTAAAGTGTTATGAAAAAAAAGGCTGTTGGGGGCTAGGGAGTATCGAGTTGATCATTATACATGAAGAAATAACCAATTTCATCGTTTGGTTTATGTTTTACACGCGTTTTAAATTTTATTGCCGAAATCGCTTTTTCTCGCCGAGATAAGCACGTTTTCTGAAATGCCGCTCTCCCGTCACTCTGGTTAAAGTGTTATGAAAAAAAAGGCTGTTGGGGGCTAGGGAGTATCGAGTTGATCATTATACATGAAGAAATAACCAATTTCATCGTTTGGTTTATGTTTTACACGCGTTTTAAATTTTATTGCCGAAATCGCTTTTTCTCGCCGAGATAAGCACGTTTTCTGAAATGCCGCTCTCCCGTCACTCTGGTTAAAGTGTTATGAAAAAAAAGGCTGTTGGGGGCTAGGGAGTATCGAGTTGATCATTATACATGAAGAAATAACCAATTTCATCGTTTGGTTTATGTTTTACACGCGTTTTAAATTTTATTGCCAAAATCGCTTTTTCTCGCCGAGATAAGCACGTTTTCTGAAATGCCGCTCTCCCGTCACTCTGGTTAAAGTGTTATGAAAAAAAAGGCTGTTGGGGGCTAGGGAGTATCGAGTTGATCATTATACATGAAGAAATAACCAATTTCATCGTTTGGTTTATGTTTTACACGCGTTTTAAATTTTATTGCCGAAATCGCTTTTTCTCGCCGAGATAAGCACGTTTTCTGAAATGCCGCTCTCCCGTCACTCTGGTTAAAGTGTTATGAAAAAAAAGGCTGTTGGGGGCTAGGGAGTATCGAGTTGATCATTATACATGAAGAAATAACCAATTTCATCGTTTGGTTTATGTTTTACACGCGTTTTAAATTTTATTGCCGAAATGGCTTTTTCTCGCCGAGATAAGCACGTTTTCTGAAATGCCGCTCTCCCGTCACTCTGGTTAAAGTGTTATGAAAAAAAAGGCTGTTGGGGGCTAGGGAGTATCGAGTTGATCATTATACATGAAGAAATAACCAATTTCATCGTTTGGTTTATGTTTTACACGCGTTTTAAATTTTATTGCCGAAATCGCTTTTTCTCGCCGAGATAAGCACGTTTTCTGAAATGCCGCTCTCCCGTCACTCTGGTTAAAGTGTTATGAAAAAAAAGGCTGTTGGGGGCTAGGGAGTATCGAGTTGATCATTATACATGAAGAAATAACCAATTTCATCGTTTGGTTTATGTTTTACACGCGTTTTAAATTTTATTGCCGAAATCGCTTTTTCTCGCCGAGATAAGCACGTTTTCTGAAATGCCGCTCTCCCGTCACTCTGGTTAAAGTGTTATGAAAAAAAAGGCTGTTGGGGGCTAGGGAGTATCGAGTTGATCATTATACATGAAGAAATAACCAATTTCATCGTTTGGTTTATGTTTTACACGCGTTTTAAATTGTATTGCCGAAATCGCTTTTTCTCGCCGAGATAAGCACGTTTTCTGAAATGCCGCTCTCCCGTCACTCTGGTTAAAGTGTTATGAAAAAAAAGGCTGTTGGGGGCTAGGGAGTATCGAGTTGATCATTATACATGAAGAAATAACCAATTTCATCGTTTGGTTTATGTTTTACACGCGTTTTAAATTTTATTGCCGAAATCGCTTTTTCTCGCCGAGATAAGCACGTTTTCTGAAATGCCGCTCTCCCGTCACTCTGGTTAAAGTGTTATGAAAAAAAAGGCTGTTGGGGGCTAGGGAGTATCGAGTTGATCATTATACATGAAGAAATAACCAATTTCATCGTTTGGTTTATGTTTTACACGCGTTTTAAATTTTATTGCCGAAATCGCTTTTTCTCGCCGAGATAAGCACGTTTTCTGAAATGCCGCTCTCCCGTCACTCTGGTTAAAGTGTTATGAAAAAAAAGGCTGTTGGGGGCTAGGGAGTATCGAGTTGATCATTATACATGAAGAAATAACCAATTTCATCGTTTGGTTTATGTTTTACACGCGTTTTAAATTGTATTGCCGAAATCGCTTTTTCTCGCCGAGATAAGCACGTTTTCTGAAATGCCGCTCTCCCGTCACTCTGGTTAAAGTGTTATGAAAAAAAAGGCTGTTGGGGGCTAGGGAGTATCGAGTTGATCATTATACATGAAGAAATAACCAATTTCATCGTTTGGTTTATGTTTTACACGCGTTTTAAATTTTATTGCCGAAATCGCTTTTTCTCGCCGAGATAAGCACGTTTTCTGAAATGCCCCTCTCCCGTCACTCTGGTTAAAGTGTTTTGAAAAAAAAGGCTGTTGGGGGCTAGGGAGTATCGAGTTGATCATTATACATGAAGAAATAACCAATTTCATCGTTTGGTTTATGTTTTACACGCGTTTTAAATTTTATTGCCGAAATCGCTTTTTCTCGCCGAGATAAGCACGTTTTCTGAAATGCCCCTCTCCCGTCACTCTGGTTAAAGTGTTATGAAAAAAAAGGCTGTTGGGGGCTAGGGAGTATCGAGTTGATCATTATACATGAAGAAATAACCAATTTCATCGTTTGGTTTATGTTTTACACGCGTTTTAAATTGTATTGCCGAAATCGCTTTTTCTCGCCGAGATAAGCACGTTTTCTGAAATGCCGCTCTCCCGTCACTCTGGTTAAAGTGTTGTGAAAAAAAAGGCTGTTGGGGGCTAGGGAGTATCGAGTTGATCATTATACATGAAGAAATAACCAATTTCATCGTTTGGTTTATGTTTTACACGCGTTTTAAATTTTATTGCCGAAATCGCTTTTTCTCGCCGAGATAAGCACGTTTTCTGAAATGCCGCTCTCCCGTCACTCTGGTTAAAGTGTTTTGAAAAAAAAGGCTGTTGGGGGCTAGGGAGTATCGAGTTGATCATTATACATGAAGAAATAACCAATTTCATCGTTTGGTTTATGTTTTACACGCGTTTTAAATTTTATTGCCGAAATCGCTTTTTCTCGCCGAGATAAGCACGTTTTCTGAAATGCCCCTCTCCCGTCACTCTGGTTAAAGTGTTATGAAAAAAAAGGCTGTTGGGGGCTAGGGAGTATCGAGTTGATCATTATACATGAAGAAATAACCAATTTCATCGTTTGGTTTATGTTTTACACGCGTTTTAAATTGTATTGCCGAAATCGCTTTTTCTCGCCGAGATAAGCACGTTTTCTGAAATGCCGCTCTCCCGTCACTCTGGTTAAAGTGTTGTGAAAAAAAAGGCTGTTGGGGGCTAGGGAGTATCGAGTTGATCATTATACATGAAGAAATAACCAATTTCATCGTTTGGTTTATGTTTTACACGCGTTTTAAATTTTATTGCCGAAATCGCTTTTTCTCGCCGAGATAAGCACGTTTTCTGAAATGCCGCTCTCCCGTCACTCTGGTTAAAGTGTTATGAAAAAAAAGGCTGTTGGGGGCTAGGGAGTATCGAGTTGATCATTATACATGAAGAAATAACCAATTTCATCGTTTGGTTTATGTTTTACACGCGTTTTAAATTTTATTGCCGAAATCGCTTTTTCTCGCCGAGATAAGCACGTTTTCTGAAATGCCCCTCTCCCGTCACTCTGGTTAAAGTGTTTTGAAAAAAAAGGCTGTTGGGGGCTAGGGAGTATCGAGTTGATCATTATACATGAAGAAATAACCAATTTCATCGTTTGGTTTATGTTTTACACGCGTTTTAAATTTTATTGCCGAAATCGCTTTTTCTCGCCGAGATAAGCACGTTTTCTGAAATGCCCCTCTCCCGTCACTCTGGTTAAAGTGTTATGAAAAAAAAGGCTGTTGGGGGCTAGGGAGTATCGAGTTGATCATTATACATGAAGAAATAACCAATTTCATCGTTTGGTTTATGTTTTACACGCGTTTTAAATTGTATTGCCGAAATCGCTTTTTCTCGCCGAGATAAGCACGTTTTCTGAAATGCCGCTCTCCCGTCACTCTGGTTAAAGTGTTGTGAAAAAAAAGGCTGTTGGGGGCTAGGGAGTATCGAGTTGATCATTATACATGAAGAAATAACCAATTTCATCGTTTGGTTTATGTTTTACACGCGTTTTAAATTTTATTGCCGAAATCGCTTTTTCTCGCCGAGATAAGCACGTTTTCTGAAATGCCGCTCTCCCGTCACTCTGGTTAAAGTGTTATGAAAAAAAAGGCTGTTGGGGGCTAGGGAGTATCGAGTTGATCATTATACATGAAGAAATAACCAATTTCATCGTTTGGTTTATGTTTTACACGCGTTTTAGATTTTATTGCCGAAATCGCTTTTTCTCGCCGAGATAAGCACGTTTTCTGAAATGCCGCTCTCCCGTCACTCTGGTTAAAGTGTTATGAAAAAAAAGGCTGTTGGGGGCTAGGGAGTATCGAGTTGATCATTATACATGAAGAAATAACCAATTTCATCGTTTGGTTTATGTTTTACACGCGTTTTAAATTTTATTGCCGAAATCGCTTTTTCTCGCCGAGATAAGCACGTTTTCTGAAATGCCGCTCTCCCGTCACTCTGGTTAAAGTGTTATGAAAAAAAAGGCTGTTGGGGGCTAGGGAGTATCGAGTTGATCATTATACATGAAGAAATAACCAATTTCATCGTTTGGTTTATGTTTTACACGCGTTTTAAATTTTATTGCCGAAATCGCTTTTTCTCGCCGAGATAAGCACGTTTTCTGAAATGCCCCTCTCCCGTCACTCTGGTTAAAGTGTTTTGAAAAAAAAGGCTGTTGGGGGCTAGGGAGTATCGAGTTGATCATTATACATGAAGAAATAACCAATTTCATCGTTTGGTTTATGTTTTACACGCGTTTTAAATTTTATTGCCGAAATCGCTTTTTCTCGCCGAGATAAGCACGTTTTCTGAAATGCCGCTCTCCCGTCACTCTGGTTAAAGTGTTATGAAAAAAAAGGCTGTTGGGGGCTAGGGAGTATCGAGTTGATCATTATACATGAAGAAATAACCAATTTCATCGTTTGGTTTATGTTTTACACGCGTTTTAAATTTTATTGCCGAAATCGCTTTTTCTCGCCGAGATGAGCACGTTTTCTGAAATGCCGCTCTCCCGTCACTCTGGTTAAAGTGTTATGAAAAAAAAGGCTGTTGGGGGCTAGGGAGTATCGAGTTGATCATTATACATGAAGAAATAACCAATTTCATCGTTTGGTTTATGTTTTACACGCGTTTTAAATTTTATTGCCGAAATCGCTTTTTCTCGCCGAGATAAGCACGTTTTCTGAAATGCCGCTCTCCCGTCACTCTGGTTAAAGTGTTATGAAAAAAAAGGCTGTTGGGGGCTAGGGAGTATCGAGTTGATCATTATACATGAAGAAATAACCAATTTCATCGTTTGGTTTATGTTTTACACGCGTTTTAAATTTTATTGCCGAAATCGCTTTTTCTCGCCGAGATAAGCACGTTTTCTGAAATGCCCCTCTCCCGTCACTCTGGTTAAAGTGTTGTGAAAAAAAAGGCTGTTGGGGGCTAGGGAGTATCGAGTTGATCATTATACATGAAGAAATAACCAATTTCATCGTTTGGTTTATGTTTTACACGCGTTTTAAATTTTATTGCCGAAATCGCTTTTTCTCGCCGAGATAAGCACGTTTTCTGAAATGCCGCTCTCCCGTCACTCTGGTTAAAGTGTTATGAAAAAAAAGGCTGTTGGGGGCTAGGGAGTATCGAGTTGATCATTATACATGAAGAAATAACCAATTTCATCGTTTGGTTTATGTTTTACACGCGTTTTAAATTTTATTGCCGAAATCGCTTTTTCTCGCCGAGATAAGCACGTTTTCTGAAATGCCGCTCTCCCGTCACTCTGGTTAAAGTGTTATGAAAAAAAAGGCTGTTGGGGGCTAGGGAGTATCGAGTTGATCATTATGCATGAAGAAATAACCAATTTCATCGTTTGGTTTATGTTTTACACGCGTTTTAAATTTTATTGCCGAAATCGCTTTTTCTCGCCGAGATAAGCACGTTTTCTGAAATGCCGCTCTCCCGTCACTCTGGTTAAAGTGTTATGAAAAAAAAGGCTGTTGGGGGCTAGGGAGTATCGAGTTGATCATTATACATGAAGAAATAACCAATTTCATCGTTTGGTTTATGTTTTACACGCGTTTTAAATTTTATTGCCGAAATCGCTTTTTCTCGCCGAGATAAGCACGTTTTCTGAAATGCCGCTCTCCCGTCACTCTGGTTAAAGTGTTATGAAAAAAAAGGCTGTTGGGGGCTAGGGAGTATCGAGTTGATCATTATACATGAAGAAATAACCAATTTCATCGTTTGGTTTATGTTTTACACGCGTTTTAAATTTTATTGCCGAAATCGCTTTTTCTCGCCGAGATAAGCACGTTTTCTGAAATGCCGCTCTCCCGTCACTCTGGTTAAAGTGTTATGAAAAAAAAGGCTGTTGGGGGCTAGGGAGTATCGAGTTGATCATTATACATGAAGAAATAACCAATTTCATCGTTTGGTTTATGTTTTACACGCGTTTTAAATTTTATTGCCGAAATGGCTTTTTCTCGCCGAGATAAGCACGTTTTCTGAAATGCCGTTCTCCCGTCACTCTGGTTAAAGTGTTATGAAAAAAAAGGCTGTTGGGGGCTAGGGAGTATCGAGTTGATCATTATACATGAAGAAATAACCAATTTCATCGTTTGGTTTATGTTTTACACGCGTTTTAAATTTTATTGCCGAAATCGCTTTTTCTCGCCGAGATAAGCACGTTTTCTGAAATGCCGCTCTCCCGTCACTCTGGTTAAAGTGTTATGAAAAAAAAGGCTGTTGGGGGCTAGGGAGTATCGAGTTGATCATTATACATGAAGAAATAACCAATTTCATCGTTTGGTTTATGTTTTACACGCGTTTTAAATTTTATTGCCGAAATCGCTTTTTCTCGCCGAGATAAGCACGTTTTCTGAAATGCCGCTCTCCCGTCACTCTGGTTAAAGTGTTATGAAAAAAAAGGCTGTTGGGGGCTAAGGAGTATCGAGTTGATCATTATACATGAAGAAATAACCAATTTCATCGTTTGGTTTATGTTTTACACGCGTTTTAAATTTTATTGCCGAAATCGCTTTTTCTCGCCGAGATAAGCACGTTTTCTGAAATGCCGCTCTCCCGTCACTCTGGTTAAAGTGTTATGAAAAAAAAGGCTGTTGGGGGCTAGGGAGTATCGAGTTGATCATTATACATGAAGAAATAACCAATTTCATCGTTTGGTTTATGTTTTACACGCGTTTTAAATTTTATTGCCGAAATGGCTTTTTCTCGCCGAGATAAGCACGTTTTCTGAAATGCCGCTCTCCCGTCACTCTGGTTAAAGTGTTATGAAAAAAAAGGCTGTTGGGGGCTAGGGAGTATCGAGTTGATCATTATACATGAAGAAATAACCAATTTCATCGTTTGGTTTATGTTTTACACGCGTTTTAAATTTTATTGCCGAAATGGCTTTTTCTCGCCGAGATAAGCACGTTTTCTGAAATGCCGCTCTCCCGTCACTCTGGTTAAAGTGTTATGAAAAAAAAGGCTGTTGGGGGCTAGGGAGTATCGAGTTGATCATTATACATGAAGAAATAACCAATTTCATCGTTTGGTTTATGTTTTACACGCGTTTTAAATTTTATTGCCGAAATCGCTTTTTCTCGCCGAGATAAGCACGTTTTCTGAAATGCCGCTCTCCCGTCACTCTGGTTAAAGTGTTATGAAAAAAAAGGCTGTTGGGGGCTAGGGAGTATCGAGTTGATCATTATACATGAAGAAATAACCAATTTCATCGTTTGGTTTATGTTTTACACGCGTTTTAAATTTTATTGCCGAAATCGCTTTTTCTCGCCGAGATAAGCACGTTTTCTGAAATGCCGCTCTCCCGTCACTCTGGTTAAAGTGTTATGAAAAAAAAGGCTGTTGGGGGCTAAGGAGTATTGAGTTGATCATTATACATGAAGAAATAACCAATTTCATCGTTTGGTTTATGTTTTACACGCGTTTTAAATTTTATTGCCGAAATCGCTTTTTCTCGCCAAGATAAGCACGTTTTCTGAAATGCCGCTCTCCCGTCACTCTGGTTAAAGTGTTATGAAAAAAAAGGCTGTTGGGGGCTAGGGAGTATCGAGTTGATCATTATACATGAAGAAATAACCAATTTCATCGTTTGGTTTGTGTTTTACACGCGTTTTAAATTTCATTGCCGAAATCGCTTTTTCTCGCCGAGATAAGCACGTTTTCTGAAATGCCGCTCTCCCGTCACTCTGGTTAAAGTGTTATGAAAAAAAAGGCTGTTGGGGGCTAGGGAGTATCGAGTTGATCATTATACATGAAGAAATAACCAATTTCATCGTTTGGTTTATGTTTTACACGCGTTTTAAATTTTATTGCCGAAATCGCTTTTTCTCGCCGAGATAAGCACGTTTTCTGAAATGCCGCTCTCCCGTCACTCTGGTTAAAGTGTTATGAAAAAAAAGGCTGTTGGGGGCTAGGGAGTATCGAGTTGATCATTATACATGAAGAAATAACCAATTTCATCGTTTGGTTTATGTTTTACACGCGTTTTAAATTTTATTGCCGAAATCGCTTTTTCTCGCCGAGATAAGCACGTTTTCTGAAATGCCGCTCTCCCGTCACTCTGGTTAAAGTGTTATGAAAAAAAAGGCTGTTGGGGGCTAGGGAGTATCGAGTTGATCATTATACATGAAGAAATAACAAATTTCATCGTTTGGTTTATGTTTTACACGCGTTTTAAATTTTATTGCCGAAATCGCTTTTTCTCGCCGAGATAAGCACGTTTTCTGAAATGCCGCTCTCCCGTCACTCTGGTTAAAGTGTTATGAAAAAAAAGGCTGTTGGGGGCTAGGGAGTATCGAGTTGATCATTATACATGAAGAAATAACCAATTTCATCGTTTGGTTTATGTTTTACACGCGTTTTAAATTTTATTGCCGAAATCGCTTTTTCTCGCCGAGATAAGCACGTTTTCTGAAATGCCGCTCTCCCGTCACTCTGGTTAAAGTGTTATGAAAAAAAAGGCTGTTGGGGGCTAGGGAGTATCGAGTTGATCATTATACATGAAGAAATAACCAATTTCATCGTTTGGTTTATGTTTTACACGCGTTTTAAATTTTATTGCCGAAATCGCTTTTTCTCGCCGAGATAAGCACGTTTTCTGAAATGCCGCTCTCCCGTCACTCTGGTTAAAGTGTTATGAAAAAAAAGGCTGTTGGGGGCTAGGGAGTATCGAGTTGATCATTATACATGAAGAAATAACCAATTTCATCGTTTGGTTTATGTTTTACACGCGTTTTAAATTTTATTGCCGAAATCGCTTTTTCTCGCCGAGATAAGCACGTTTTCTGAAATGCCGCTCTCCCGTCACTCTGGTTAAAGTGTTATGAAAAAAAAGGCTGTTGGGGGCTAGGGAGTATCGAGTTGATCATTATACATGAAGAAATAACCAATTTCATCGTTTGGTTTATGTTTTACACGCGTTTTAATCTGTATTGCCGAAATCGCTTTTTCTCGCCGAGATAAGCACGTTTTCTGAAATGCCGCTCTCCCGTCACTCTGGTTAAAGTGTTATGAAAAAAAAGGCTGTTGGGGGCTAGGGAGTATCGAGTTGATCATTATACATGAAGAAATAACCAATTTCATCGTTTGGTTTATGTTTTACACGCGTTTTAAATTTTATTGCCGAAATCGCTTTTTCTCGCCGAGATAAGCACGTTTTCTGAAATGCCGCTCTCCCGTCACTCTGGTTAAAGTGTTATGAAAAAAAAGGCTGTTGGGGGCTAGGGAGTATCGAGTTGATCATTATACATGAAGAAATAACCAATTTCATCGTTTGGTTTATGTTTTACACGCGTTTTAAATTTTATTGCCAAAATCGCTTTTTCTCGCCGAGATAAGCACGTTTTCTGAAATGCCGCTCTCCCGTCACTCTGGTTAAAGTGTTATGAAAAAAAAGGCTGTTGGGGGCTAGGGAGTATCGAGTTGATCATTATACATGAAGAAATAACCAATTTCATCGTTTGGTTTATGTTTTACACGCGTTTTAAATTTTATTGCCGAAATCGCTTTTTCTCGCCGAGATAAGCACGTTTTCTGAAATGCCGCTCTCCCGTCACTCTGGTTAAAGTGTTATGAAAAAAAAGGCTGTTGGGGGCTAGGGAGTATCGAGTTGATCATTATACATGAAGAAATAACCAATTTCATCGTTTGGTTTATGTTTTACACGCGTTTTAAATTTTATTGCCGAAATCGCTTTTTCTCGCCGAGATGAGCACGTTTTCTGAAATGCCGCTCTCCCGTCACTCTGGTTAAAGTGTTATGAAAAAAAAGGCTGTTGGGGGCTAGGGAGTATCGAGTTGATCATTATACATGAAGAAATAACCAATTTCATCGTTTGGTTTATGTTTTACACGCGTTTTAAATTTTATTGCCGAAATCGCTTTTTCTCGCCGAGATAAGCACGTTTTCTGAAATGCCGCTCTCCCGTCACTCTGGTTAAAGTGTTATGAAAAAAAAGGCTGTTGGGGGCTAGGGAGTATCGAGTTGATCATTATACATGAAGAAATAACCAATTTCATCGTTTGGTTTATGTTTTACACGCGTTTTAAATTTTATTGCCGAAATCGCTTTTTCTCGCCGAGATAAGCACGTTTTCTGAAATGCCCCTCTCCCGTCACTCTGGTTAAAGTGTTATGAAAAAAAAGGCTGTTGGGGGCTAGGGAGTATCGAGTTGATCATTATACATGAAGAAATAACCAATTTCATCGTTTGGTTTATGTTTTACACGCGTTTTAAATTTTATTGCCGAAATCGCTTTTTCTCGCCGAGATAAGCACGTTTTCTGAAATGCCGCTCTCCCGTCACTCTGGTTAAAGTGTTATGAAAAAAAAGGCTGTTGGGGGCTAGGGAGTATCGAGTTGATCATTATACATGAAGAAATAACCAATTTCATCGTTTGGTTTATGTTTTACACGCGTTTTAAATTTTATTGCCGAAATCGCTTTTTCTCGCCGAGATAAGCACGTTTTCTGAAATGCCGCTCTCCCGTCACTCTGGTTAAAGTGTTATGAAAAAAAAGGCTGTTGGGGGCTAGGGAGTATCGAGTTGATCATTATGCATGAAGAAATAACCAATTTCATCGTTTGGTTTATGTTTTACACGCGTTTTAAATTTTATTGCCGAAATCGCTTTTTCTCGCCGAGATAAGCACGTTTTCTGAAATGCCGCTCTCCCGTCACTCTGGTTAAAGTGTTATGAAAAAAAAGGCTGTTGGGGGCTAGGGAGTATCGAGTTGATCATTATACATGAAGAAATAACCAATTTCATCGTTTGGTTTATGTTTTACACGCGTTTTAAATTTTATTGCCGAAATCGCTTTTTCTCGCCGAGATAAGCACGTTTTCTGAAATGCCGCTCTCCCGTCACTCTGGTTAAAGTGTTATGAAAAAAAAGGCTGTTGGGGGCTAGGGAGTATCGAGTTGATCATTATACATGAAGAAATAACCAATTTCATCGTTTGGTTTATGTTTTACACGCGTTTTAAATTTTATTGCCGAAATCGCTTTTTCTCGCCGAGATAAGCACGTTTTCTGAAATGCCGCTCTCCCGTCACTCTGGTTAAAGTGTTATGAAAAAAAAGGCTGTTGGGGGCTAGGGAGTATCGAGTTGATCATTATACATGAAGAAATAACCAATTTCATCGTTTGGTTTATGTTTTACACGCGTTTTAAATTTTATTGCCGAAATGGCTTTTTCTCGCCGAGATAAGCACGTTTTCTGAAATGCCGTTCTCCCGTCACTCTGGTTAAAGTGTTATGAAAAAAAAGGCTGTTGGGGGCTAGGGAGTATCGAGTTGATCATTATACATGAAGAAATAACCAATTTCATCGTTTGGTTTATGTTTTACACGCGTTTTAAATTTTATTGCCGAAATCGCTTTTTCTCGCCGAGATAAGCACGTTTTCTGAAATGCCGCTCTCCCGTCACTCTGGTTAAAGTGTTATGAAAAAAAAGGCTGTTGGGGGCTAGGGAGTATCGAGTTGATCATTATACATGAAGAAATAACCAATTTCATCGTTTGGTTTATGTTTTACACGCGTTTTAAATTTTATTGCCGAAATCGCTTTTTCTCGCCGAGATAAGCACGTTTTCTGAAATGCCGCTCTCCCGTCA
Source organism: Syngnathus leptorhynchus (assembly GCF_054491065.1). NCBI lineage: Eukaryota > Metazoa > Chordata > Actinopteri > Syngnathiformes > Syngnathidae > Syngnathus > Syngnathus leptorhynchus. The sequence goes on from NW_028232054.1 coordinate 186,993, forward strand.
CTCTGGTTAAAGTGTTATGAAAAAAAAGGCTGTTGGGGGCTAAGGAGTATCGAGTTGATCATTATACATGAAGAAATAACCAATTTCATCGTTTGGTTTATGTTTTACACGCGTTTTAAATTTTATTGCCGAAATCGCTTTTTCTCGCCGAGATAAGCACGTTTTCTGAAATGCCGCTCTCCCGTCACTCTGGTTAAAGTGTTATGAAAAAAAAGGCTGTTGGGGGCTAGGGAGTATCGAGTTGATCATTATACATGAAGAAATAACCAATTTCATCGTTTGGTTTATGTTTTACACGCGTTTTAAATTTTATTGCCGAAATGGCTTTTTCTCGCCGAGATAAGCACGTTTTCTGAAATGCCGCTCTCCCGTCACTCTGGTTAAAGTGTTATGAAAAAAAAGGCTGTTGGGGGCTAGGGAGTATCGAGTTGATCATTATACATGAAGAAATAACCAATTTCATCGTTTGGTTTATGTTTTACACGCGTTTTAAATTTTATTGCCGAAATGGCTTTTTCTCGCCGAGATAAGCACGTTTTCTGAAATGCCGCTCTCCCGTCACTCTGGTTAAAGTGTTATGAAAAAAAAGGCTGTTGGGGGCTAGGGAGTATCGAGTTGATCATTATACATGAAGAAATAACCAATTTCATCGTTTGGTTTATGTTTTACACGCGTTTTAAATTTTATTGCCGAAATCGCTTTTTCTCGCCGAGATAAGCACGTTTTCTGAAATGCCGCTCTCCCGTCACTCTGGTTAAAGTGTTATGAAAAAAAAGGCTGTTGGGGGCTAGGGAGTATCGAGTTGATCATTATACATGAAGAAATAACCAATTTCATCGTTTGGTTTATGTTTTACACGCGTTTTAAATTTTATTGCCGAAATCGCTTTTTCTCGCCGAGATAAGCACGTTTTCTGAAATGCCGCTCTCCCGTCACTCTGGTTAAAGTGTTATGAAAAAAAAGGCTGTTGGGGGCTAAGGAGTATTGAGTTGATCATTATACATGAAGAAATAACCAATTTCATCGTTTGGTTTATGTTTTACACGCGTTTTAAATTTTATTGCCGAAATCGCTTTTTCTCGCCAAGATAAGCACGTTTTCTGAAATGCCGCTCTCCCGTCACTCTGGTTAAAGTGTTATGAAAAAAAAGGCTGTTGGGGGCTAGGAAGTATCGAGTTGATCATTATACATGAAGAAATAACCAATTTCATCGTTTGGTTTGTGTTTTACACGCGTTTTAAATTTCATTGCCGAAATCGCTTTTTCTCGCCGAGATAAGCACGTTTTCTGAAATGCCGCTCTCCCGTCACTCTGGTTAAAGTGTTATGAAAAAAAAGGCTGTTGGGGGCTAGGGAGTATCGAGTTGATCATTATACATGAAGAAATAACCAATTTCATCGTTTGGTTTATGTTTTACACGCGTTTTAAATTTTATTGCCGAAATCGCTTTTTCTCGCCGAGATAAGCACGTTTTCTGAAATGCCGCTCTCCCGTCACTCTGGTTAAAGTGTTATGAAAAAAAAGGCTGTTGGGGGCTAGGGAGTATCGAGTTGATCATTATACATGAAGAAATAACCAATTTCATCGTTTGGTTTATGTTTTACACGCGTTTTAAATTTTATTGCCGAAATCGCTTTTTCTCGCCGAGATAAGCACGTTTTCTGAAATGCCGCTCTCCCGTCACTCTGGTTAAAGTGTTATGAAAAAAAAGGCTGTTGGGGGCTAGGGAGTATCGAGTTGATCATTATACATGAAGAAATAACAAATTTCATCGTTTGGTTTATGTTTTACACGCGTTTTAAATTTTATTGCCGAAATCGCTTTTTCTCGCCGAGATAAGCACGTTTTCTGAAATGCCGCTCTCCCGTCACTCTGGTTAAAGTGTTATGAAAAAAAAGGCTGTTGGGGGCTAGGGAGTATCGAGTTGATCATTATACATGAAGAAATAACCAATTTCATCGTTTGGTTTATGTTTTACACGCGTTTTAAATTTTATTGCCGAAATCGCTTTTTCTCGCCGAGATAAGCACGTTTTCTGAAATGCCGCTCTCCCGTCACTCTGGTTAAAGTGTTATGAAAAAAAAGGCTGTTGGGGGCTAGGGAGTATCGAGTTGATCATTATACATGAAGAAATAACCAATTTCATCGTTTGGTTTATGTTTTACACGCGTTTTAAATTTTATTGCCGAAATCGCTTTTTCTCGCCGAGATAAGCACGTTTTCTGAAATGCCGCTCTCCCGTCACTCTGGTTAAAGTGTTATGAAAAAAAAGGCTGTTGGGGGCTAGGGAGTATCGAGTTGATCATTATACATGAAGAAATAACCAATTTCATCGTTTGGTTTATGTTTTACACGCGTTTTAAATTTTATTGCCGAAATCGCTTTTTCTCGCCGAGATAAGCACGTTTTCTGAAATGCCGCTCTCCCGTCACTCTGGTTAAAGTGTTATGAAAAAAAAGGCTGTTGGGGGCTAGGGAGTATCGAGTTGATCATTATACATGAAGAAATAACCAATTTCATCGTTTGGTTTATGTTTTACACGCGTTTTAATCTGTATTGCCGAAATCGCTTTTTCTCGCCGAGATAAGCACGTTTTCTGAAATGCCGCTCTCCCGTCACTCTGGTTAAAGTGTTATGAAAAAAAAGGCTGTTGGGGGCTAGGGAGTATCGAGTTGATCATTATACATGAAGAAATAACCAATTTCATCGTTTGGTTTATGTTTTACACGCGTTTTAAATTTTATTGCCGAAATCGCTTTTTCTCGCCGAGATAAGCACGTTTTCTGAAATGCCGCTCTCCCGTCACTCTGGTTAAAGTGTTATGAAAAAAAAGGCTGTTGGGGGCTAGGGAGTATCGAGTTGATCATTATACATGAAGAAATAACCAATTTCATCGTTTGGTTTATGTTTTACACGCGTTTTAAATTTTATTGCCAAAATCGCTTTTTCTCGCCGAGATAAGCACGTTTTCTGAAATGCCGCTCTCCCGTCACTCTGGTTAAAGTGTTATGAAAAAAAAGGCTGTTGGGGGCTAGGGAGTATCGAGTTGATCATTATACATGAAGAAATAACCAATTTCATCGTTTGGTTTATGTTTTACACGCGTTTTAAATTTTATTGCCGAAATCGCTTTTTCTCGCCGAGATAAGCACGTTTTCTGAAATGCCGCTCTCCCGTCACTCTGGTTAAAGTGTTATGAAAAAAAAGGCTGTTGGGGGCTAGGGAGTATCGAGTTGATCATTATACATGAAGAAATAACCAATTTCATCGTTTGGTTTATGTTTTACACGCGTTTTAAATTTTATTGCCGAAATCGCTTTTTCTCGCCGAGATAAGCACGTTTTCTGAAATGCCGCTCTCCCGTCACTCTGGTTAAAGTGTTATGAAAAAAAAAGGCTGTTGGGGGCTAGGGAGTATCGAGTTGATCATTATACATGAAGAAATAACCAATTTCATCGTTTGGTTTATGTTTTACACGCGTTTTAAATTTTATTGCCGAAATCGCTTTTTCTCGCCGAGATAAGCACGTTTTCTGAAATGCCGCTCTCCCGTCACTCTGGTTAAAGTGTTATGAAAAAAAAGGCTGTTGGGGGCTAGGGAGTATCGAGTTGATCATTATACATGAAGAAATAACCAATTTCATCGTTTGGTTTATGTTTTACACGCGTTTTAAATTTTATTGCCGAAATCGCTTTTTCTCGCCGAGATAAGCACGTTTTCTGAAATGCCGCTCTCCCGTCACTCTGGTTAAAGTGTTATGAAAAAAAAGGCTGTTGGGGGCTAGGGAGTATCGAGTTGATCATTATGCATGAAGAAATAACCAATTTCATCGTTTGGTTTATGTTTTACACGCGTTTTAAATTTTATTGCCGAAATCGCTATTTCTCGCCGAGATAAGCACGTTTTCTGAAATGCCGCTCTCCCGTCACTCTGGTTAAAGTGTTATGAAAAAAAAGGCTGTTGGGGGCTAGGGAGTATCGAGTTGATCATTATACATGAAGAAATAACCAATTTCATCGTTTGGTTTATGTTTTACACGCGTTTTAAATTTTATTGCCGAAATCGCTTTTTCTCGCCGAGATAAGCACGTTTTCTGAAATGCCGCTCTCCCGTCACTCTGGTTAAAGTGTTATGAAAAAAAAGGCTGTTGGGGGCTAGGGAGTATCGAGTTGATCATTATACATGAAGAAATAACCAATTTCATCGTTTGGTTTATGTTTTACACGCGTTTTAAATTTTATTGCCGAAATCGCTTTTTCTCGCCGAGATAAGCACGTTTTCTGAAATGCCGCTCTCCCGTCACTCTGGTTAAAGTGTTATGAAAAAAAAGGCTGTTGGGGGCTAGGGAGTATCGAGTTGATCATTATACATGAAGAAATAACCAATTTCATCGTTTGGTTTATGTTTTACACGCGTTTTAAATTTTATTGCCGAAATCGCTTTTTCTCGCCGAGATAAGCACGTTTTCTGAAATGCCGCTCTCCCGTCACTCTGGTTAAAGTGTTATGAAAAAAAAGGCTGTTGGGGGCTAGGGAGTATCGAGTTGATCATTATACATGAAGAAATAACCAATTTCATCGTTTGGTTTATGTTTTACACGCGTTTTAAATTTTATTGCCAAATCGCTTTTTCTCGCCGAGATAAGCACGTTTTCTGAAATGCCGCTCTCCCGTCACTCTGGTTAAAGTGTTATGAAAAAAAAGGCTGTTGGGGGCTAGGGAGTATCGAGTTGATCATTATACATGAAGAAATAACCAATTTCATCGTTTGGTTTATGTTTTACACGCGTTTTAAATTTTATTGCCGAAATCGCTTTTTCTCGCCGAGATAAGCACGTTTTCTGAAATGCCGCTCTCCCGTCACTCTGGTTAAAGTGTTATGAAAAAAAAGGCTGTTGGGGCTAGGGAGTATCGAGTTGATCATTATACATGAAGAAATAACCAATTTCATCGTTTGGTTTATGTTTTACACGCGTTTTAAATTTTATTGCCGAAATCGCTTTTTCTCGCCGAGATAAGCACGTTTTCTGAAATGCCGCTCTCCCGTCACTCTGGTTAAAGTGTTATGAAAAAAAGGCTGTTGGGGGCTAGGGAGTATCGAGTTGATCATTATACATGAAGTAATAACCAATTTCATCGTTTGGTTTATGTTTTACACGCGTTTTAAATTTTATTGCCGAAATCGCTTTTTCTCGCCGAGATAAGCACGTTTTCTGAAATGCCGCTCTCCCGTCACTCTGGTTAAAGTGTTATGAAAAAAAAGGCTGTTGGGGGCTAGGGAGTATCGAGTTGATCATTATACATGAAGAAATAACCAATTTCATCGTTTGGTTTATGTTTTACACGCGTTTTAAATTTTATTGCCGAAATCGCTTTTTCTCGCCGAGATAAGCACGTTTTCTGAAATGCCGCTCTCCCGTCACTCTGGTTAAAGTGTTATGAAAAAAAAGGCTGTTGGGGGCTAGGGAGTATCGAGTTGATCATTATACATGAAGAAATAACCAATTTCATCGTTTGGTTTATGTTTTACACGCGTTTTAAATTTTATTGCCGAAATCGCTTTTTCTCGCCGAGATAAGCACGTTTTCTGAAATGCCGCTCTCCCGTCACTCTGGTTAAAGTGTTATGAAAAAAAAGGCTGTTGGGGCTAGGGAGTATCGAGTTGATCATTATACATGAAGAAATAACCAATTTCATCGTTTGGTTTATGTTTTACACGCGTTTTAAATTTTATTGCCGAAATCGCTTTTTCTCGCCGAGATAAGCACGTTTTCTGAAATGCGCTCTCCCGTCACTCTGGTTAAAGTGTTATGAAAAAAAAGGCTGTTGGGGGCTAGGGAGTATCGAGTTGATCATTATACATGAAGAAATAACCAATTTCATCGTTTGGTTTATGTTTTACACGCGTTTTAAATTTTATTGCCGAAATCGCTTTTTCTCGCCGAGATAAGCACGTTTTCTGAAATGCCGCTCTCCCGTCACTCTGGTTAAAGTGTTATGAAAAAAAAGGCTGTTGGGGGCTAGGGAGTATCGAGTTGATCATTATACATGAAGTAATAACCAATTTCATCGTTTGGTTTATGTTTTACACGCGTTTTAAATTTTATTGCCGAAATCGCTTTTTCTCGCCGAGATAAGCACGTTTTCTGAAATGCCGCTCTCCCGTCACTCTGGTTAAAGTGTTATGAAAAAAAAAGGCTGTTGGGGGCTAGGGAGTATCGAGTTGATCATTATACATGAAGAAATAACCAATTTCATCGTTTGGTTTATGTTTTACACGCGTTTTAAATTTTATTGCCGAAATCGCTTTTTCTCGCCGAGATAAGCACGTTTTCTGAAATGCCGCTCTCCCGTCACTCTGGTTAAAGTGTTATGAAAAAAAAGGCTGTTGGGGGCTAGGGAGTATCGAGTTGATCATTATACATGAAGAAATAACCAATTTCATCGTTTGGTTTATGTTTTACACGCGTTTTAAATTTTATTGCCGAAATCGCTTTTTCTCGCCGAGATAAGCACGTTTTCTGAAATGCCGCTCTCCCGTCACTCTGGTTAAAGTGTTATGAAAAAAAAGGCTGTTGGGGGCTAGGGAGTATCGAGTTGATCATTATACATGAAGAAATAACCAATTTCATCGTTTGGTTTATGTTTTACACGCGTTTTAAATTTTATTGCCGAAATCGCTTTTTCTCGCCGAGATAAGCACGTTTTCTGAATGCCGCTCTCCCGTCACTCTGGTTAAAGTGTTATGAAAAAAAAGGCTGTTGGGGGCTAGGGAGTATCGAGTTGATCATTATACATGAAGAAATAACCAATTTCATCGTTTGGTTTATGTTTTACACGCGTTTTAAATTTTATTGCCGAAATCGCTTTTTCTCGCCGAGATAAGCACGTTTTCTGAAATGCCGCTCTCCCGTCACTCTGGTTAAAGTGTTATGAAAAAAAAGGCTGTTGGGGGCTAGGGAGTATCGAGTTGATCATTATACATGAAGAAATAACCAATTTCATCGTTTGTTTATGTTTTACACGCGTTTTAAATTTTATTGCCGAAATCGCTTTTTCTCGCCGAGATAAGCACGTTTTCTGAAATGCCGCTCTCCCGTCACTCTGGTTAAAGTGTTATGAAAAAAAAGGCTGTTGGGGGCTAGGGAGTATCGAGTTGATCATTATACATGAAGAAATAACCAATTTCATCGTTTGGTTTATGTTTTACACGCGTTTTAAATTTTATTGCCGAAATCGCTTTTTCTCGCCGAGATAAGCACGTTTTCTGAAATGCCGCTCTCCCGTCACTCTGGTTAAAGTGTTATGAAAAAAAAGGCTGTTGGGGGCTAGGGAGTATCGAGTTGATCATTATACATGAAGAAATAACCAATTTCATCGTTTGGTTTATGTTTTACACGCGTTTTAAAATTTTATTGCCGAAATCGCTTTTTCTCGCCGAGATAAGCACGTTTTCTGAAATGCCGCTCTCCCGTCACTCTGGTTAAAGTGTTATGAAAAAAAAGGCTGTTGGGGGCTAGGGAGTATCGAGTTGATCATTATACATGAAGAAATAACCAATTTCATCGTTTGGTTTATGTTTTACACGCGTTTTAAATTTTATTGCCGAAATCGCTTTTTCTCGCCGAGATAAGCACGTTTTCTGAAATGCCGCTCTCCCGTCACTCTGGTTAAAGTGTTATGAAAAAAAAGGCTGTTGGGGGCTAGGGAGTATCGAGTTGATCATTATACATGAAGAAATAACCAATTTCATCGTTTGGTTTATGTTTTACACGCGTTTTAAATTTTATTGCCGAAATCGCTTTTTCTCGCCGAGATAAGCACGTTTTCTGAAATGCCGCTCTCCCGTCACTCTGGTTAAAGTGTTATGAAAAAAAAGGCTGTTGGGGGCTAGGGAGTATCGAGTTGATCATTATACATGAAGAAATAACCAATTTCATCGTTTGGTTTATGTTTTACACGCGTTTTAAATTTTATTGCCGAAATCGCTTTTCTCGCCGAGATAAGCACGTTTTCTGAAATGCCGCTCTCCCGTCACTCTGGTTAAAGTGTTATGAAAAAAAAGGCTGTTGGGGGCTAGGGAGTATCGAGTTGATCATTATACATGAAGAAATAACCAATTTCATCGTTTGGTTTATGTTTTACACGCGTTTTAAATTTTATTGCCGAAATCGCTTTTTCTCGCCGAGATAAGCACGTTTTCTGAAATGCCGCTCTCCCGTCACTCTGGTTAAAGTGTTATGAAAAAAAAGGCTGTTGGGGGCTAGGGAGTATCGAGTTGATCGATTATACATGAAGAAATAACCAATTTCATCGTTTGGTTTATGTTTTACACGCGTTTTAAATTTTATTGCCGAAATCGCTTTTTCTCGCCGAGATAAGCACGTTTTCTGAAATGCCGCTCTCCCGTCACTCTGGTTAAAGTGTTATGAAAAAAAAGGCTGTTGGGGGCTAGGGAGTATCGAGTTGATCATTATACATGAAGAAATAACCAATTTCATCGTTTGGTTTATGTTTTACACGCGTTTTAAATTTTATTGCCGAAATCGCTTTTTCTCGCCGAGATAAGCACGTTTTCTGAAATGCCGCTCTCCCGTCACTCTGGTTAAAGTGTTATGAAAAAAAAGGCTGTTGGGGGCTAGGGAGTATCGAGTTGATCATTATACATGAAGAAATAACCAATTTCATCGTTTGGTTTATGTTTTACACGCGTTTTAAATTTTATTGCCGAAATCGCTTTTTCTCGCCGAGATAAGCACGTTTTCTGAAATGCCGCTCTCCCGTCACTCTGGTTAAAGTGTTATGAAAAAAAAGGCTGTTGGGGGCTAGGGAGTATCGAGTTGATCATTATACATGAAGAAATAACCAATTTCATCGTTTGGTTTATGTTTTACACGCGTTTTAAATTTTATTGCCGAAATCGCTTTTTCTCGCCGAGATAAGCACGTTTTCTGAAATGCCGCTCTCCCGTCACTCTGGTTAAAGTGTTATGAAAAAAAAGGCTGTTGGGGGCTAGGGAGTATCGAGTTGATCATTATACATGAAGAAATAACCAATTTCATCGTTTGGTTTATGTTTTACACGCGTTTTAAATTTTATTGCCGAAATCGCTTTTTCTCGCCGAGATAAGCACGTTTTCTGAAATGCCGCTCTCCCGTCACTCTGGTTAAAGTGTTATGAAAAAAAAGGCTGTTGGGGGCTAGGGAGTATCGAGTTGATCATTATACATGAAGAAATAACCAATTTCATCGTTTGGTTTATGTTTTACACGCGTTTTAAATTTTATTGCCGAAATCGCTTTTTCTCGCCGAGATAAGCACGTTTTCTGAAATGCCGCTCTCCCGTCACTCTGGTTAAAGTGTTATGAAAAAAAGGCTGTTGGGGGCTAGGGAGTATCGAGTTGATCATTATACATGAAGAAATAACCAATTTCATCGTTTGGTTTATGTTTTACACGCGTTTAAATTTTATTGCCGAAATCGCTTTTTCTCGCCGAGATAAGCACGTTTTCTGAAATGCCGCTCTCCCGTCACTCTGGTTAAAGTGTTATGAAAAAAAAGGCTGTTGGGGGCTAGGGAGTATCGAGTTGATCATTATAACATTGAAGAAATAACCAATTTCATCGTTTGGTTTATGTTTTACACGCGTTTTAAATTTTATTGCCGAAATCGCTTTTTTCTCGCCGAGATAAGCACGTTTTCTGAAATGCCGCTCTCCCGTCACTCTGGTTAAAGTGTTATGAAAAAAAAGGCTGTTGGGGGCTAGGGAGTATCGAGTTGATCATTATACATGAAGAAATAACCAATTTCATCGTTTGGTTTATGTTTTACACGCGTTTTAAATTTTATTGCCGAAATCGCTTTTTCTCGCCGAGATAAGCACGTTTTCTGAAATGCCGCTCTCCCGTCACTCTGGTTAAAGTGTTATGAAAAAAAAGGCTGTTGGGGGCTAGGGAGTATCGAGTTGATCATTATACATGAAGAAATAACCAATTTCATCGTTTGGTTTATGTTTTACACGCGTTTTAAATTTTATTGCCGAAATCGCTTTTTCTCGCCGAGATAAGCACGTTTTCTGAAATGCCGCTCTCCCGTCACTCTGGTTAAAGTGTTATGAAAAAAAAGGCTGTTGGGGGCTAGGGAGTATCGAGTTGATCATTATACATGAAGAAATAACCAATTTCATCGTTTGGTTTATGTTTTACACGCGTTTTAAATTTTATTGCCGAAATCGCTTTTTCTCGCCGAGATAAGCACGTTTTCTGAAATGCCGCTCTCCCGTCACTCTGGTTAAAGTGTTATGAAAAAAAAGGCTGTTGGGGGCTAGGGAGTATCGAGTTGATCATTATACATGAAGAAATAACCAATTTCATCGTTTGGTTTATGTTTTACACGCGTTTTAAATTTTATTGCCGAAATCGCTTTTTCTCGCCGAGATAAGCACGTTTTCTGAAATGCCGCTCTCCCGTCACTCTGGTTAAAGTGTTATGAAAAAAAAGGCTGTTGGGGGCTAGGGAGTATCGAGTTGATCATTATACATGAAGAAATAACCAATTTCATCGTTTGGTTTATGTTTTACACGCGTTTTAAATTTTATTGCCGAAATCGCTTTTTCTCGCCGAGATAAGCACGTTTTCTGAAATGCCGCTCTCCCGTCACTCTGGTTAAAGTGTTATGAAAAAAAAGGCTGTTGGGGGCTAGGGAGTATCGAGTTGATCATTATACATGAAGAAATAACCAATTTCATCGTTTGGTTTATGTTTTACACGCGTTTTAAATTTTATTGCCGAAATCGCTTTTTCTCGCCGAGATAAGCACGTTTTCTGAAATGCCGCTCTCCCGTCACTCTGGTTAAAGTGTTTTGAAAAAAAAGGCTGTTGGGGGCTAGGGAGTATCGAGTTGATCTTTATACATGAAGAAATAACCAATTTCATCGTTTGGTTTATGTTTTACACGCGTTTTAAATTTTATTGCCGAAATCGCTTTTTCTCGCCGAGATAAGCACGTTTTCTGAAATGCCGCTCTCCCGTCACTCTGGTTAAAGTGTTATGAAAAAAAAGGCTGTTGGGGGCTAGGGAGTATCGAGTTGATCATTATACATGAAGAAATAACCAATTTCATCGTTTGGTTTATGTTTTACACGCGTTTTAAATTTTATTGCCGAAATCGCTTTTTCTCGCCGAGATAAGCACGTTTTCTGAAATGCCGCTCTCCCGTCACTCTGGTTAAAGTGTTATGAAAAAAAAGGCTGTTGGGGGCTAGGGAGTATCGAGTTGATCATTATACATGAAGAAATAACCAATTTCATCGTTTGGTTTATGTTTTACACGCGTTTTAAATTTTATTGCCGAAATCGCTTTTTCTCGCCGAGATAAGCACGTTTTCTGAAATGCCGCTCTCCCGTCACTCTGGTTAAAGTGTTATGAAAAAAAAGGCTGTTGGGGGCTAGGGAGTATCGAGTTGATCATTATACATGAAGAAATAACCAATTTCATCGTTTGGTTTATGTTTTACACGCGTTTTAAATTTTATTGCCGAAATCGCTTTTTCTCGCCGAGATAAGCACGTTTTCTGAAATGCCGCTCTCCCGTCACTCTGGTTAAAGTGTTATGAAAAAAAAGGCTGTTGGGGCTAGGGAGTATCGAGTTGATCATTATACATGAAGAAATAACCAATTTCATCGTTTGGTTTATGTTTTACACGCGTTTTAAATTTTATTGCCGAAATCGCTTTTTCTCGCCGAGATAAGCACGTTTTCTGAAATGCCGCTCTCCCGTCACTCTGGTTAAAGTGTTATGAAAAAAAAGGCTGTTGGGGGCTAGGGAGTATCGAGTTGATCATTATACATGAAGAAATAACCAATTTCATCGTTTGGTTTATGTTTTACACGCGTTTTAAATTTTATTGCCGAAATCGCTTTTTCTCGCCGAGATAAGCACGTTTTCTGAAATGCCGCTCTCCCGTCACTCTGGTTAAAGTGTTATGAAAAAAAAGGCTGTTGGGGGCTAGGGAGTATCGAGTTGATCATTATACATGAAGAAATAACCAATTTCATCGTTTGGTTTATGTTTTACACGCGTTTTAAATTTTATTGCCGAAATCGCTTTTTCTCGCCGAGATAAGCACGTTTTCTGAAATGCCGCTCTCCCGTCACTCTGGTTAAAGTGTTATGAAAAAAAAGGCTGTTGGGGGCTAGGGAGTATCGAGTTGATCATTATACATGAAGAAATAACCAATTTCATCGTTTGGTTTATGTTTTACACGCGTTTTAAATTTTATTGCCGAAATCGCTTTTTCTCGCCGAGATAAGCACGTTTTCTGAAATGCCGCTCTCCCGTCACTCTGGTTAAAGTGTTATGAAAAAAAAGGCTGTTGGGGGCTAGGGAGTATCGAGTTGATCATTATACATGAAGAAATAACCAATTTCATCGTTTGGTTTATGTTTTACACGCGTTTTAAATTTTATTGCCGAAATCGCTTTTTCTCGCCGAGATAAGCACGTTTTCTGAAATGCCGCTCTCCCGTCACTCTGGTTAAAGTGTTATGAAAAAAAAGGCTGTTGGGGGCTAGGGAGTATCGAGTTGATCATTATACATGAAGAAATAACCAATTTCATCGTTTGGTTTATGTTTTACACGCGTTTTAAATTTTATTGCCGAAATCGCTTTTTCTCGCCGAGATAAGCACGTTTTCTGAAATGCCGCTCTCCCGTCACTCTGGTTAAAGTGTTATGAAAAAAAAGGCTGTTGGGGGCTAGGGAGTATCGAGTTGATCATTATACATGAAGAAATAACCAATTTCATCGTTTGGTTTATGTTTTACACGCGTTTTAAATTTTATTGCCGAAATCGCTTTTTCTCGCCGAGATAAGCACGTTTTCTGAAATGCCGCTCTCCCGTCACTCTGGTTAAAGTGTTATGAAAAAAAAGGCTGTTGGGGGCTAGGGAGTATCGAGTTGATCATTATACATGAAGAAATAACCAATTTCATCGTTTGGTTTATGTTTTACACGCGTTTTAAATTTTATTGCCGAAATCGCTTTTTCTCGCCGAGATAAGCACGTTTTCTGAAATGCCGCTCTCCCGTCACTCTGGTTAAAGTGTTATGAAAAAAAAGGCTGTTGGGGGCTAGGGAGTATCGAGTTGATCATTATACATGAAGAAATAACCAATTTCATCGTTTGGTTTATGTTTTACACGCGTTTTAAATTTTATTGCCGAAATCGCTTTTTCTCGCCGAGATAAGCACGTTTTCTGAAATGCCGCTCTCCCGTCACTCTGGTTAAAGTGTTATGAAAAAAAAGGCTGTTGGGGGCTAGGGAGTATCGAGTTGATCATTATACATGAAGAAATAACCAATTTCATCGTTTGGTTTATGTTTTACACGCGTTTTAAATTTTATTGCCGAAATCGCTTTTTCTCGCCGAGATAAGCACGTTTTCTGAAATGCCGCTCTCCCGTCACTCTGGTTAAAGTGTTATGAAAAAAAAGGCTGTTGGGGGCTAGGGAGTATCGAGTTGATCATTATACATGAAGAAATAACCAATTTCATCGTTTGGTTTATGTTTTACACGCGTTTTAAATTTTATTGCCGAAATCGCTTTTTCTCGCCGAGATAAGCACGTTTTCTGAAATGCCGCTCTCCCGTCACTCTGGTTAAAGTGTTATGAAAAAAAAGGCTGTTGGGGGCTAGGGAGTATCGAGTTGATCATTATACATGAAGAAATAACCAATTTCATCGTTTGGTTTATGTTTTACACGCGTTTTAAATTTTATTGCCGAAATCGCTTTTTCTCGCCGAGATAAGCACGTTTTCTGAAATGCCGCTCTCCCGTCACTCTGGTTAAAGTGTTATGAAAAAAAAGGCTGTTGGGGGCTAGGGAGTATCGAGTTGATCATTATACATGAAGAAATAACCAATTTCATCGTTTGGTTTATGTTTTACACGCGTTTTAAATTTTATTGCCGAAATCGCTTTTTCTCGCCGAGATAAGCACGTTTTCTGAAATGCCGCTCTCCCGTCACTCTGGTTAAAGTGTTATGAAAAAAAAGGCTGTTGGGGGCTAGGGAGTATCGAGTTGATCATTATACATGAAGAAATAACCAATTTCATCGTTTGGTTTATGTTTTACACGCGTTTTAAATTTTATTGCCGAAATCGCTTTTTCTCGCCGAGATAAGCACGTTTTCTGAAATGCCGCTCTCCCGTCACTCTGGTTAAAGTGTTATGAAAAAAAAGGCTGTTGGGGGCTAGGGAGTATCGAGTTGATCATTATACATGAAGAAATAACCAATTTCATCGTTTGGTTTATGTTTTACACGCGTTTTAAATTTTATTGCCGAAATCGCTTTTTCTCGCCGAGATAAGCACGTTTTCTGAAATGCCGCTCTCCCGTCACTCTGGTTAAAGTGTTATGAAAAAAAAGGCTGTTGGGGGCTAGGGAGTATCGAGTTGATCATTATACATGAAGAAATAACCAATTTCATCGTTTGGTTTATGTTTTACACGCGTTTTAAATTTTATTGCCGAAATCGCTTTTTCTCGCCGAGATAAGCACGTTTTCTGAAATGCCGCTCTCCCGTCACTCTGGTTAAAGTGTTATGAAAAAAAAGGCTGTTGGGGGCTAGGGAGTATCGAGTTGATCATTATACATGAAGAAATAACCAATTTCATCGTTTGGTTTATGTTTTACACGCGTTTTAAATTTTATTGCCGAAATCGCTTTTTCTCGCCGAGATAAGCACGTTTTCTGAAATGCCGCTCTCCCGTCACTCTGGTTAAAGTGTTATGAAAAAAAAGGCTGTTGGGGGCTAGGGAGTATCGAGTTGATCATTATACATGAAGAAATAACCAATTTCATCGTTTGGTTTATGTTTTACACGCGTTTTAAATTTTATTGCCGAAATCGCTTTTTCTCGCCGAGATAAGCACGTTTTCTGAAATGCCGCTCTCCCGTCACTCTGGTTAAAGTGTTATGAAAAAAAAGGCTGTTGGGGGCTAGGGAGTATCGAGTTGATCATTATACATGAAGAAATAACCAATTTCATCGTTTGGTTTATGTTTTACACGCGTTTTAAATTTTATTGCCGAAATCGCTTTTTCTCGCCGAGATAAGCACGTTTTCTGAAATGCCGCTCTCCCGTCACTCTGGTTAAAGTGTTATGAAAAAAAAGGCTGTTGGGGGCTAGGGAGTATCGAGTTGATCATTATACATGAAGAAATAACCAATTTCATCGTTTGGTTTATGTTTTACACGCGTTTTAAATTTTATTGCCGAAATCGCTTTTTCTCGCCGAGATAAGCACGTTTTCTGAAATGCCGCTCTCCCGTCACTCTGGTTAAAGTGTTATGAAAAAAAAGGCTGTTGGGGGCTAGGGAGTATCGAGTTGATCATTATACATGAAGAAATAACCAATTTCATCGTTTGGTTTATGTTTTACACGCGTTTTAAATTTTATTGCCGAAATCGCTTTTTCTCGCCGAGATAAGCACGTTTTCTGAAATGCCGCTCTCCCGTCACTCTGGTTAAAGTGTTATGAAAAAAAAGGCTGTTGGGGGCTAGGGAGTATCGAGTTGATCATTATACATGAAGAAATAACCAATTTCATCGTTTGGTTTATGTTTTACACGCGTTTTAAATTTTATTGCCGAAATCGCTTTTTCTCGCCGAGATAAGCACGTTTTCTGAAATGCCGCTCTCCCGTCACTCTGGTTAAAGTGTTATGAAAAAAAAGGCTGTTGGGGGCTAGGGAGTATCGAGTTGATCATTATACATGAAGAAATAACCAATTTCATCGTTTGGTTTATGTTTTACACGCGTTTTAAATTTTATTGCCGAAATCGCTTTTTCTCGCCGAGATAAGCACGTTTTCTGAAATGCCGCTCTCCCGTCACTCTGGTTAAAGTGTTATGAAAAAAAAGGCTGTTGGGGGCTAGGGAGTATCGAGTTGATCATTATACATGAAGAAATAACCAATTTCATCGTTTGGTTTATGTTTTACACGCGTTTTAAATTTTATTGCCGAAATCGCTTTTTCTCGCCGAGATAAGCACGTTTTCTGAAATGCCGCTCTCCCGTCACTCTGGTTAAAGTGTTATGAAAAAAAAGGCTGTTGGGGGCTAGGGAGTATCGAGTTGATCATTATACATGAAGAAATAACCAATTTCATCGTTTGGTTTATGTTTTACACGCGTTTTAAATTTTATTGCCGAAATCGCTTTTTCTCGCCGAGATAAGCACGTTTTCTGAAATGCCGCTCTCCCGTCACTCTGGTTAAAGTGTTATGAAAAAAAAGGCTGTTGGGGGCTAGGGAGTATCGAGTTGATCATTATACATGAAGAAATAACCAATTTCATCGTTTGGTTTATGTTTTACACGCGTTTTAAATTTTATTGCCGAAATCGCTTTTTCTCGCCGAGATAAGCACGTTTTCTGAAATGCCGCTCTCCCGTCACTCTGGTTAAAGTGTTATGAAAAAAAAGGCTGTTGGGGGCTAGGGAGTATCGAGTTGATCATTATACATGAAGAAATAACCAATTTCATCGTTTGGTTTATGTTTTACACGCGTTTTAAATTTTATTGCCGAAATCGCTTTTTCTCGCCGAGATAAGCACGTTTTCTGAAATGCCGCTCTCCCGTCACTCTGGTTAAAGTGTTATGAAAAAAAAGGCTGTTGGGGGCTAGGGAGTATCGAGTTGATCATTATACATGAAGAAATAACCAATTTCATCGTTTGGTTTATGTTTTACACGCGTTTTAAATTTTATTGCCGAAATCGCTTTTTCTCGCCGAGATAAGCACGTTTTCTGAAATGCCGCTCTCCCGTCACTCTGGTTAAAGTGTTATGAAAAAAAAGGCTGTTGGGGGCTAGGGAGTATCGAGTTGATCATTATACATGAAGAAATAACCAATTTCATCGTTTGGTTTATGTTTTACACGCGTTTTAAATTTTATTGCCGAAATCGCTTTTTCTCGCCGAGATAAGCACGTTTTCTGAAATGCCGCTCTCCCGTCACTCTGGTTAAAGTGTTATGAAAAAAAAGGCTGTTGGGGGCTAGGGAGTATCGAGTTGATCATTATACATGAAGAAATAACCAATTTCATCGTTTGGTTTATGTTTTACACGCGTTTTAAATTTTATTGCCGAAATCGCTTTTTCTC
Source organism: Syngnathus leptorhynchus (assembly GCF_054491065.1). Classification (NCBI taxonomy): domain Eukaryota; kingdom Metazoa; phylum Chordata; class Actinopteri; order Syngnathiformes; family Syngnathidae; genus Syngnathus; species Syngnathus leptorhynchus. The sequence continues at coordinate 204,152 of NW_028232054.1, forward strand.
GCCGAGATAAGCACGTTTTCTGAAATGCCGCTCTCCCGTCACTCTGGTTAAAGTGTTATGAAAAAAAAGGCTGTTGGGGGCTAGGGAGTATCGAGTTGATCATTATACATGAAGAAATAACCAATTTCATCGTTTGGTTTATGTTTTACACGCGTTTTAAATTTTATTGCCGAAATCGCTTTTTCTCGCCGAGATAAGCACGTTTTCTGAAATGCCGCTCTCCCGTCACTCTGGTTAAAGTGTTATGAAAAAAAAGGCTGTTGGGGGCTAGGGAGTATCGAGTTGATCATTATACATGAAGAAATAACCAATTTCATCGTTTGGTTTATGTTTTACACGCGTTTTAAATTTTATTGCCGAAATCGCTTTTTCTCGCCGAGATAAGCACGTTTTCTGAAATGCCGCTCTCCCGTCACTCTGGTTAAAGTGTTATGAAAAAAAAGGCTGTTGGGGGCTAGGGAGTATCGAGTTGATCATTATACATGAAGAAATAACCAATTTCATCGTTTGGTTTATGTTTTACACGCGTTTTAAATTTTATTGCCGAAATCGCTTTTTCTCGCCGAGATAAGCACGTTTTCTGAAATGCCGCTCTCCCGTCACTCTGGTTAAAGTGTTATGAAAAAAAAGGCTGTTGGGGGCTAGGGAGTATCGAGTTGATCATTATACATGAAGAAATAACCAATTTCATCGTTTGGTTTATGTTTTACACGCGTTTTAAATTTTATTGCCGAAATCGCTTTTTCTCGCCGAGATAAGCACGTTTTCTGAAATGCCGCTCTCCCGTCACTCTGGTTAAAGTGTTATGAAAAAAAAGGCTGTTGGGGGCTAGGGAGTATCGAGTTGATCATTATACATGAAGAAATAACCAATTTCATCGTTTGGTTTATGTTTTACACGCGTTTTAAATTTTATTGCCGAAATCGCTTTTTCTCGCCGAGATAAGCACGTTTTCTGAAATGCCGCTCTCCCGTCACTCTGGTTAAAGTGTTATGAAAAAAAAGGCTGTTGGGGGCTAGGGAGTATCGAGTTGATCATTATACATGAAGAAATAACCAATTTCATCGTTTGGTTTATGTTTTACACGCGTTTTAAATTTTATTGCCGAAATCGCTTTTTCTCGCCGAGATAAGCACGTTTTCTGAAATGCCGCTCTCCCGTCACTCTGGTTAAAGTGTTATGAAAAAAAAGGCTGTTGGGGGCTAGGGAGTATCGAGTTGATCATTATACATGAAGAAATAACCAATTTCATCGTTTGGTTTATGTTTTACACGCGTTTTAAATTTTATTGCCGAAATCGCTTTTTCTCGCCGAGATAAGCACGTTTTCTGAAATGCCGCTCTCCCGTCACTCTGGTTAAAGTGTTATGAAAAAAAAGGCTGTTGGGGGCTAGGGAGTATCGAGTTGACATTATACATGAAGAAATAACCAATTTCATCGTTTGGTTTATGTTTTACACGCGTTTTAAATTTTATTGCCGAAATCGCTTTTTCTCGCCGAGATAAGCACGTTTTCTGAAATGCCGCTCTCCCGTCACTCTGGTTAAAGTGTTATGAAAAAAAAGGCTGTTGGGGGCTAGGGAGTATCGAGTTGATCATTATACATGAAGAAATAACCAATTTCATCGTTTGGTTTATGTTTTACACGCGTTTTAAATTTTATTGCCGAAATCGCTTTTTCTCGCCGAGATAAGCACGTTTTCTGAAATGCCGCTCTCCCGTCACTCTGGTTAAAGTGTTATGAAAAAAAAGGCTGTTGGGGGCTAGGGAGTATCGAGTTGATCATTATACATGAAGAAATAACCAATTTCATCGTTTGGTTTATGTTTTACACGCGTTTTAAATTTTATTGCCGAAATCGCTTTTTCTCGCCGAGATAAGCACGTTTTCTGAAATGCCGCTCTCCCGTCACTCTGGTTAAAGTGTTATGAAAAAAAAGGCTGTTGGGGGCTAGGGAGTATCGAGTTGATCATTATACATGAAGAAATAACCAATTTCATCGTTTGGTTTATGTTTTACACGCGTTTTAAATTTTATTGCCGAAATCGCTTTTTCTCGCCGAGATAAGCACGTTTTCTGAAATGCCGCTCTCCCGTCACTCTGGTTAAAGTGTTATGAAAAAAAAGGCTGTTGGGGGCTAGGGAGTATCGAGTTGATCATTATACATGAAGAAATAACCAATTTCATCGTTTGGTTTATGTTTTACACGCGTTTTAAATTTTATTGCCGAAATCGCTTTTTCTCGCCGAGATAAGCACGTTTTCTGAAATGCCGCTCTCCCGTCACTCTGGTTAAAGTGTTATGAAAAAAAAGGCTGTTGGGGGCTAGGGAGTATCGAGTTGATCATTATACATGAAGAAATAACCAATTTCATCGTTTGGTTTATGTTTTACACGCGTTTTAAATTTTATTGCCGAAATCGCTTTTTCTCGCCGAGATAAGCACGTTTTCTGAAATGCCGCTCTCCCGTCACTCTGGTTAAAGTGTTATGAAAAAAAAGGCTGTTGGGGGCTAGGGAGTATCGAGTTGATCATTATACATGAAGAAATAACCAATTTCATCGTTTGGTTTATGTTTTACACGCGTTTTAAATTTTATTGCCGAAATCGCTTTTTCTCGCCGAGATAAGCACGTTTTCTGAAATGCCGCTCTCCCGTCACTCTGGTTAAAGTGTTATGAAAAAAAAGGCTGTTGGGGGCTAGGGAGTATCGAGTTGATCATTATACATGAAGAAATAACCAATTTCATCGTTTGGTTTATGTTTTACACGCGTTTTAAATTTTATTGCCGAAATCGCTTTTTCTCGCCGAGATAAGCACGTTTTCTGAAATGCCGTCTCCCGTCACTCTGGTTAAAGTGTTATGAAAAAAAAGGCTGTTGGGGGCTAGGGAGTATCGAGTTGATCATTATACATGAAGAAATAACCAATTTCATCGTTTGGTTTATGTTTTACACGCGTTTTAAATTTTATTGCCGAAATCGCTTTTTCTCGCCGAGATAAGCACGTTTTCTGAAATGCCGCTCTCCCGTCACTCTGGTTAAAGTGTTATGAAAAAAAAGGCTGTTGGGGGCTAGGGAGTATCGAGTTGATCATTATACATGAAGAAATAACCAATTTCATCGTTTGGTTTATGTTTTACACGCGTTTTAAATTTTATTGCCGAAATCGCTTTTTCTCGCCGAGATAAGCACGTTTTCTGAAATGCCGCTCTCCCGTCACTCTGGTTAAAGTGTTATGAAAAAAAAGGCTGTTGGGGGCTAGGGAGTATCGAGTTGATCATTATACATGAAGAAATAACCAATTTCATCGTTTGGTTTATGTTTTACACGCGTTTTAAATTTTATTGCCGAAATCGCTTTTTCTCGCCGAGATAAGCACGTTTTCTGAAATGCCGCTCTCCCGTCACTCTGGTTAAAGTGTTATGAAAAAAAGGCTGTTGGGGGCTAGGGAGTATCGAGTTGATCATTATACATGAAGAAATAACCAATTTCATCGTTTGGTTTATGTTTTACACGCGTTTTAAATTTTATTGCCGAAATCGCTTTTTCTCGCCGAGATAAGCACGTTTTCTGAAATGCCGCTCTCCCGTCACTCTGGTTAAAGTGTTATGAAAAAAAAGGCTGTTGGGGGCTAGGGAGTATCGAGTTGATCATTATACATGAAGAAATAACCAATTTCATCGTTTGGTTTATGTTTTACACGCGTTTTAATTTTTATTGCCGAAATCGCTTTTTCTCGCCGAGATAAGCACGTTTTCTGAAATGCCGCTCTCCCGTCACTCTGGTTAAAGTGTTATGAAAAAAAAGGCTGTTGGGGGCTAGGGAGTATCGAGTTGATCATTATACATGAAGAAATAACCAATTTCATCGTTTGGTTTATGTTTTACACGCGTTTTAAATTTTATTGCCGAAATCGCTTTTTCTCGCCGAGATAAGCACGTTTTCTGAAATGCCGCTCTCCCGTCACTCTGGTTAAAGTGTTATGAAAAAAAAGGCTGTTGGGGGCTAGGGAGTATCGAGTTGATCATTATACATGAAGAAATAACCAATTTCATCGTTTGGTTTATGTTTTACACGCGTTTTAAATTTTATTGCCGAAATCGCTTTTTCTCGCCGAGATAAGCACGTTTTCTGAAATGCCGCTCTCCCGTCACTCTGGTTAAAGTGTTATGAAAAAAAAGGCTGTTGGGGGCTAGGGAGTATCGAGTTGATCATTATACATGAAGAAATAACCAATTTCATCGTTTGGTTTATGTTTTACACGCGTTTTAAATTTTATTGCCGAAATCGCTTTTTCTCGCCGAGATAAACACGTTTTCTGAAATGCCGCTCTCCCGTCACTCTGGTTAAAGTGTTATGAAAAAAAAGGCTGTTGGGGGCTAGGGAGTATCGAGTTGATCATTATACATGAAGAAATAACCAATTTCATCGTTTGGTTTATGTTTTACACGATGCTGAGCTCCAGCTGGAAGTGTAAAAAGAACCGGGCTGGTTAAAAAAAGAACCGGGCGACCCGGTAAAATTGCTTAGCCGGGGCTCTGGAAGCCTATCACGGCGTGATCTTGTCCAAAAAGCCGCTGCTGAGCTCCAGCTGGAAGTGTAAAAAGAACCGGGCTGGTTAAAAAAAAGAACCGGGCGACCCGGTAAAATTGCTTAGCCGGGGCTCTGGAAGCCTAACACGGCGTGATCTTGTCCAAAAAGCCGCTGCTGAGCTCCAGCTGGAAGTGTAAAAAGAACCGGGCTGGTTAAAAAAAAGAACCGGGCGGCCCGGTAAAATTGCTTAGCCGGGGCTCTGGAAGCCTAACCCGGCGTGATACTGTGCAAAAAGCCGCTGCTGAGCTCCAGCTGGAAGTGTAAAAAAAACCGGGCTGGTTAAAAAAAAGAACCGGGCGACCCTGTAAAATTGCTTAGCCGGGGCTCTGGAAGCCTAACACGGCGTGATCTTGTCCAAAAACCCGCTGCTGAGCTCCAGCTGGAAGTGTAAAAAGAACCGGGCTGGTTAAAAAAAAGAACCGGGCGGGCCGGTAAAATTGCTTAGCCGGGGCTCTGGAAGCCTAACACGGCGTGATCTTGTCCAAAAAGCCGCTCGTGAGCTCCAGCTGGAAGTGTAAAAAGAACCGGGCTGGTTCAAAAAAAGAACCGGGCGGCCCGGTAGAATTGCTTAGCCGAGGTCCTGGAAGCCTAACCCGGCGTGATCTTGCGCAAAAAGCCGCTGCTGAGCTCCAGCTGGAAGTGTAAAAAGAACCGGGCTGGTTCAAAAAAAGAACCGGGCGGCCCGGTAAAATTGCTTAGCCGGGGTCCTGAAAGCCTAACGCGGCGTGATCTTGCCCGAAAGTCGGCCTCTATACTTCCATATTAGGTACCAGGCGCTCAGAGCCAACTTGGCAAAAAATTTCTAAGTGCCCACGGCTCTGCGGGGATTGTGCGTCCGACCCGCGCCGGTTCTCCAGCCGGCCTAAAATAACGCAAAACCAGCCTCTCCCCTGGAGCTCACAGCCAAAGGCGAAACTTTTCTAAGTGCCTACGGCTCTGCGGGCTTTTGAGTCCGCCCCGCGCCGGTTCGTCGGTCGGCCTCAAAAAGCGAAAAATCAGCCTCTCTCCCTGGAGCTCGACTCGGGTTGATCATTATACATGAAGAAATAACCAATTTCATCGTTTGGTTTATGTTTTACACGCGTTTTAAATTTTATTGCCGAAATCGCTTTTTCTCGCCGAGATAAGCACGTTTTCTGAAATGCCGCTCTCCCGTCACTCTGGTTAAAGTGTTATGAAAAAAAAGGCTGTTGGGGGCTAGGGAGTATCGAGTTGATCATTATACATGAAGAAATAACCAATTTCATCGTTTGGTTTATGTTTTACACGCGTTTTAAATTTTATTGCCGAAATCGCTTTTTCTCGCCGAGATAAGCACGTTTTCTGAAATGCCGCTCTCCCGTCACTCTGGTTAAAGTGTTATGAAAAAAAAGGCTGTTGGGGGCTAGGGAGTATCGAGTTGATCATTATACATGAAGAAATAACCAATTTCATCGTTTGGTTTATGTTTTACACGCGTTTTAAATTTTATTGCCGAAATCGCTTTTTCTCGCCGAGATAAGCACGTTTTCTGAAATGCCGCTCTCCCGTCACTCTGGTTAAAGTGTTATGAAAAAAAAGGCTGTTGGGGGCTAGGGAGTATCGAGTTGATCATTATACATGAAGAAATAACCAATTTCATCGTTTGGTTTATGTTTTACACGCGTTTTAAATTTTATTGCCGAAATCGCTTTTTCTCGCCGAGATAAGCACGTTTTCTGAAATGCCGCTCTCCCGTCACTCTGGTTAAAGTGTTATGAAAAAAAAGGCTGTTGGGGGCTAGGGAGTATCGAGTTGATCATTATACATGAAGAAATAACCAATTTCATCGTTTGGTTTATGTTTTACACGCGTTTTAAATTTTATTGCCGAAATCGCTTTTTCTCGCCGAGATAAGCACGTTTTCTGAAATGCCGCTCTCCCGTCACTCTGGTTAAAGTGTTATGAAAAAAAAGGCTGTTGGGGGCTAGGGAGTATCGAGTTGATCATTATACATGAAGAAATAACCAATTTCATCGTTTGGTTTATGTTTTACACGCGTTTTAAATTTTATTGCCGAAATCGCTTTTTCTCGCCGAGATAAGCACGTTTTCTGAAATGCCGCTCTCCCGTCACTCTGGTTAAAGTGTTATGAAAAAAAAGGCTGTTGGGGGCTAGGGAGTATCGAGTTGATCATTATACATGAAGAAATAACCAATTTCATCGTTTGGTTTATGTTTTACACGCGTTTTAAATTTTATTGCCGAAATCGCTTTTTCTCGCCGAGATAAGCACGTTTTCTGAAATGCCGCTCTCCCGTCACTCTGGTTAAAGTGTTATGAAAAAAAAAGGCTGTTGGGGGCTAGGGAGTATCGAGTTGATCATTATACATGAAGAAATAACCAATTTCATCGTTTGGTTTATGTTTTACACGCGTTTTAAATTTTATTGCCGAAATCGCTTTTTCTCGCCGAGATAAGCACGTTTTCTGAAATGCCGCTCTCCCGTCACTCTGGTTAAAGTGTTATGAAAAAAAAGTCTGTTGGGGGCTAGGGAGTATCGAGTTGATCATTATACATGAAGAAATAACCAATTTCATCGTTTGGTTTATGTTTTACACGCGTTTTAAATTTTATTGCCGAAATCGCTTTTTCTCGCCGAGATAAGCACGTTTTCTGAAATGCCGCTCTCCCGTCACTCTGGTTAAAGTGTTATGAAAAAAAAGGCTGTTGGGGGCTAGGGAGTATCGAGTTGATCATTATACATGAAGAAATAACCAATTTCATCGTTTGGTTTATGTTTTACACGCGTTTTAAATTTTATTGCCGAAATCGCTTTTTTCGCCGAGATAAGCACGTTTTCTGAAATGCCGCTCTCCCGTCCCTCTGGTTAAAGTGTTATGAAAAAAAAGTCTGTTGGGGGCTAGGGAGTATCGAGTTGATCATTATACATGAAGAAATAACCAATTTCATCGTTTGGTTTATGTTTTACACGCGTTTTAAATTTTATTGCCGAAATCGCTTTTTCTCGCCGAGATAAGCACGTTTTCTGAAATGCCGCTCTCCCGTCACTCTGGTTAAAGTGTTATGAAAAAAAAGGCTGTTGGGGGCTAGGGAGTATCGAGTTGATCATTATACATGAAGAAATAACCAATTTCATCGTTTGGTTTATGTTTTACACGCGTTTTAAATTTTATTGCCGAAATCGCTTTTTCTCGCCGAGATAAGCACGTTTTCTGAAATGCCGCTCTCCCGTCACTCTGGTTAAAGTGTTATGAAAAAAAAGGCTGTTGGGGGCTAGGGAGTATCGAGTTGATCATTATACATGAAGAAATAACCAATTTCATCGTTTGGTTTATGTTTTACACGCGTTTTAAATTTTATTGCCGAAATCGCTTTTTCTCGCCGAGATAAGCACGTTTTCTGAAATGCCGCTCTCCCGTCACTCTGGTTAAAGTGTTATGAAAAAAAAGGCTGTTGGGGGCTAGGGAGTATCGAGTTGATCATTATACATGAAGAAATAACCAATTTCATCGTTTGGTTTATGTTTTACACGCGTTTTAATTTTTATTGCCGAAATCGCTTTTTCTCGCCGAGATAAGCACGTTTTCTGAAATGCCGCTCTCCCGTCACTCTGGTTAAAGTGTTATGAAAAAAAAGGCTGTTGGGGGCTAGGGAGTATCGAGTTGATCATTATACATGAAGAAATAACCAATTTCATCGTTTGGTTTATGTTTTACACGCGTTTTAAATTTTATTGCCGAAATCGCTTTTTCTCGCCGAGATAAGCACGTTTTCTGAAATGCCGCTCTCCCGTCACTCTGGTTAAAGTGTTATGAAAAAAAAGGCTGTTGGGGGCTAGGGAGTATCGAGTTGATCATTATACATGAAGAAATAACCAATTTCATCGTTTGGTTTATGTTTTACACGCGTTTTAAATTTTATTGCCGAAATCGCTTTTTCTCGCCGAGATAAGCACGTTTTCTGAAATGCCGCTCTCCCGTCACTCTGGTTAAAGTGTTATGAAAAAAAAGGCTGTTGGGGGCTAGGGAGTATCGAGTTGATCATTATACATGAAGAAATAACCAATTTCATCGTTTGGTTTATGTTTTACACGCGTTTTAAATTTTATTGCCGAAATCGCTTTTTCTCGCCGAGATAAACACGTTTTCTGAAATGCCGCTCTCCCGTCACTCTGGTTAAAGTGTTATGAAAAAAAAGGCTGTTGGGGGCTAGGGAGTATCGAGTTGATCATTATACATGAAGAAATAACCAATTTCATCGTTTGGTTTATGTTTTACACGATGCTGAGCTCCAGCTGGAAGTGTAAAAAGAACCGGGCTGGTTAAAAAAAGAACCGGGCGACCCGGTAAAATTGCTTAGCCGGGGCTCTGGAAGCCTATCACGGCGTGATCTTGTCCAAAACGCCGCTGCTGAGCTCCAGCTGGAAGTGTAAAAAGAACCGGGCTGGTTAAAAAAAAGAACCGGGCGACCCGGTAAAATTGCTTAGCCGGGGCTCTGGAAGCCTAACACGGCGTGATCTTGTCCAAAAAGCCGCTGCTGAGCTCCAGCTGGAAGTGTAAAAAGAACCGGGCTGGTTAAAAAAAAGAACCGGGCGGCCCGGTAAAATTGCTTAGCCGGGGCTCTGGAAGCCTAACCCGGCGTGATACTGTGCAAAAAGCCGCTGCTGAGCTCCAGCTGGAAGTGTAAAAAAAACCGGGCTGGTTAAAAAAAAGAACCGGGCGACCCTGTAAAATTGCTTAGCCGGGGCTCTGGAAGCCTAACACGGCGTGATCTTGTCCAAAAACCCGCTGCTGAGCTCCAGCTGGAAGTGTAAAAAGAACCGGGCTGGTTAAAAAAAAGAACCGGGCGGGCCGGTAAAATTGCTTAGCCGGGGCTCTGGAAGCCTAACACGGCGTGATCTTGTCCAAAAAGCCGCTCGTGAGCTCCAGCTGGAAGTGTAAAAAGAACCGGGCTGGTTCAAAAAAAGAACCGGGCGGCCCGGTAGAATTGCTTAGCCGAGGTCCTGGAAGCCTAACCCGGCGTGATCTTGCGCAAAAAGCCGCTGCTGAGCTCCAGCTGGAAGTGTAAAAAGAACCGGGCTGGTTCAAAAAAAGAACCGGGCGGCCCGGTAAAATTGCTTAGCCGGGGTCCTGAAAGCCTAACGCGGCGTGATCTTGCCCGAAAGTCGGCCTCTATACTTCCATATTAGGTACCAGGCGCTCAGAGCCAACTTGGCAAAAATTTTGTAAGTGCCCACGGCTCTGCGGGGATTGTGCGTCCGACCCGCGCCGGTTCTCCAGCCGGCCTAAAATAACGCAAAACCAGCCTCTCCCCTGGAGCTCACAGCCAAAGGCGAAACTTTTCTAAGTGCCTACGGCTCTGCGGGCTTTTGAGTCCGCCCCGCGCCGGTTCGTCGGTCGGCCTCAAAAAGCGAAAAATCAGCCTCTCTCCCTGGAGCTCGACTCGGGTTGATCATTATACATGAAGAAATAACCAATTTCATCGTTTGGTTTATGTTTTACACGCGTTTTACATTTTATTGCCGAAATCGCTTTTTCTCGCCGAGATAAGCACGTTTTCTGAAATGCCGCTCTCCCGTCACTCTGGTTAAAGTGTTATGAAAAAAAAGGCTGTTGGGGGCTATGGAGTATCGAGTTGATCATTATACATGAAGAAATAACCAATTTCATCGTTTGGTTTATGTTTTACACGCGTTTTAAATTTTATTGCCGAAATCGCTTTTTCTCGCCGAGATAAGCACGTTTTCTGAAATGCCGCTCTCCCGTCACTCTGGTTAAAGTGTTATGAAAAAAAAGGCTGTTGGGGGCTAGGGAGTATCGAGTTGATCATTATACATGAAGAAATAACCAATTTCATCGTTTGGTTTATGTTTTACACGCGTTTTAAATTTTATTGCCGAAATCGCTTTTTCTCGCCGAGATAAGCACGTTTTCTGAAATGCCGCTCTCCCGTCACTCTGGTTAAAGTGTTATGAAAAAAAAGGCTGTTGGGGGCTAGGGAGTATCGAGTTGATCATTATACATGAAGAAATAACCAATTTCATCGTTTGGTTTATGTTTTACACGCGTTTTAAATTTTATTGCCGAAATCGCTTTTTCTCGCCGAGATAAGCACGTTTTCTGAAATGCCGCTCTCCCGTCACTCTGGTTAAAGTGTTATGAAAAAAAAGGCTGTTGGGGGCTAGGGAGTATCGAGTTGATCATTATACATGAAGAAATAACCAATTTCATCGTTTGGTTTATGTTTTACACGCGTTTTAAATTTTATTGCCGAAATCGCTTTTTCTCGCCGAGATAAGCACGTTTTCTGAAATGCCGCTCTCCCGTCACTCTGGTTAAAGTGTTATGAAAAAAAAGGCTGTTGGGGGCTAGGGAGTATCGAGTTGATCATTATACATGAAGAAATAACCAATTTCATCGTTTGGTTTATGTTTTACACGCGTTTTAAATTTTATTGCCGAAATCGCTTTTTCTCGCCGAGATAAGCACGTTTTCTGAAATGCCGCTCTCCCGTCACTCTGGTTAAAGTGTTATGAAAAAAAAGGCTGTTGGGGGCTAGGGAGTATCGAGTTGATCATTATACATGAAGAAATAACCAATTTCATCGTTTGGTTTATGTTTTACACGCGTTTTAAATTTTATTGCCGAAATCGCTTTTTCTCGCCGAGATAAGCACGTTTTCTGAAATGCCGCTCTCCCGTCACTCTGGTTAAAGTGTTATGAAAAAAAAGGCTGTTGGGGGCTAGGGAGTATCGAGTTGATCATTATACATGAAGAAATAACCAATTTCATCGTTTGGTTTATGTTTTACACGCGTTTTAATTTTTATTGCCGAAATCGCTTTTTCTCGCCGAGATAAGCACGTTTTCTGAAATGCCGCTCTCCCGTCACTCTGGTTAAAGTGTTATGAAAAAAAAGGCTGTTGGGGGCTAGGGAGTATCGAGTTGATCATTATACATGAAGAAATAACCAATTTCATCGTTTGGTTTATGTTTTACACGCGTTTTAAATTTTATTGCCGAAATCGCTTTTTCTCGCCGAGATAAGCACGTTTTCTGAAATGCCGCTCTCCCGTCACTCTGGTTAAAGTGTTATGAAAAAAAAGGCTGTTGGGGGCTAGGGAGTATCGAGTTGATCATTATACATGAAGAAATAACCAATTTCATCGTTTGGTTTATGTTTTACACGCGTTTTAAATTTTATTGCCGAAATCGCTTTTTCTCGCCGAGATAAGCACGTTTTCTGAAATGCCGCTCTCCCGTCACTCTGGTTAAAGTGTTATGAAAAAAAAGGCTGTTGGGGGCTAGGGAGTATCGAGTTGATCATTATACATGAAGAAATAACCAATTTCATCGTTTGGTTTATGTTTTACACGCGTTTTAAATTTTATTGCCGAAATCGCTTTTTCTCGCCGAGATAAGCACGTTTTCTGAAATGCCGCTCTCCCGTCACTCTGGTTAAAGTGTTATGAAAAAAAAGGCTGTTGGGGGCTAGGGAGTATCGAGTTGATCATTATACATGAAGAAATAACCAATTTCATCGTTTGGTTTATGTTTTACACGCGTTTTAAATTTTATTGCCGAAATCGCTTTTTCTCGCCGAGATAAGCACGTTTTCTGAAATGCCGCTCTCCCGTCACTCTGGTTAAAGTGTTATGAAAAAAAAGGCTGTTGGGGGCTAGGGAGTATCGAGTTGATCATTATACATGAAGAAATAACCAATTTCATCGTTTGGTTTATGTTTTACACGCGTTTTAAATTTTATTGCCGAAATCGCTTTTTCTCGCCGAGATAAGCACGTTTTCTGAAATGCCGCTCTCCCGTCACTCTGGTTAAAGTGTTATGAAAAAAAAGGCTGTTGGGGGCTAGGGAGTATCGAGTTGATCATTATACATGAAGAAATAACCAATTTCATCGTTTGGTTTATGTTTTACACGCGTTTTAATTTTTATTGCCGAAATCGCTTTTTCTCGCCGAGATAAGCACGTTTTCTGAAATGCCGCTCTCCCGTCACTCTGGTTAAAGTGTTATGAAAAAAAAGGCTGTTGGGGGCTAGGGAGTATCGAGTTGATCATTATACATGAAGAAATAACCAATTTCATCGTTTGGTTTATGTTTTACACGCGTTTTAAATTTTATTGCCGAAATCGCTTTTTCTCGCCGAGATAAGCACGTTTTCTGAAATGCCGCTCTCCCGTCACTCTGGTTAAAGTGTTATGAAAAAAAAGGCTGTTGGGGGCTAGGGAGTATCGAGTTGATCATTATACATGAAGAAATAACCAATTTCATCGTTTGGTTTATGTTTTACACGCGTTTTAAATTTTATTGCCGAAATCGCTTTTTCTCGCCGAGATAAGCACGTTTTCTGAAATGCCGCTCTCCCGTCACTCTGGTTAAAGTGTTATGAAAAAAAAGGCTGTTGGGGGCTAGGGAGTATCGAGTTGATCATTATACATGAAGAAATAACCAATTTCATCGTTTGGTTTATGTTTTACACGCGTTTTAAATTTTATTGCCGAAATCGCTTTTTCTCGCCGAGATAAGCACGTTTTCTGAAATGCCGCTCTCCCGTCACTCTGGTTAAAGTGTTATGAAAAAAAAGGCTGTTGGGGGCTAGGGAGTATCGAGTTGATCATTATACATGAAGAAATAACCAATTTCATCGTTTGGTTTATGTTTTACACGCGTTTTAATTTTTATTGCCGAAATCGCTTTTTCTCGCCGAGATAAGCACGTTTTCTGAAATGCCGCTCTCCCGTCACTCTGGTTAAAGTGTTATGAAAAAAAAGGCTGTTGGGGGCTAGGGAGTATCGAGTTGATCATTATACATGAAGAAATAACCAATTTCATCGTTTGGTTTATGTTTTACACGCGTTTTAAATTTTATTGCCGAAATCGCTTTTTCTCGCCGAGATAAGCACGTTTTCTGAAATGCCGCTCTCCCGTCACTCTGGTTAAAGTGTTATGAAAAAAAAAGGCTGTTGGGGGCTAGGGAGTATCGAGTTGATCATTATACATGAAGAAATAACCAATTTCATCGTTTGGTTTATGTTTTACAAGCGTTTTAAATTTTATTGCCGAAATCGCTTTTTCTCGGCGAGATAAGCACGTTTTCTGAAATGCCGCTCTCCCGTCACTCTGGTTAAAGTGTTATGAAAAAAAAGGCTGTTGGGGGCTAGAGAGTATCGAGTTGATCATTATACATGAAGAAATAACCAATTTCATCGTTTGGTTTATGTTTTACACGCGTTTTAAATTGTATTGCCGAAATCGCTTTTTCTCGCCGAGATAAGCACGTTTTCTGAAATGCCGCTCTCCCGTCACTCTGGTTAAAGTGTTATGAAAAAAAAGGCTGTTGGGGGCTAGGGAGTATCGAGTTGATCATTATACATGAAGAAATAACCAATTTCATCGTTTGGTTTATGTTTTACACGCGTTTTAAATTTTATTGCCGAAATCGCTTTTTCTCGCCGAGATAAGCACGTTTTCTGAAATGCCGCTCTCCCGTCACTCTGGTTAAAGTGTTATGAAAAAAAAGGCTGTTGGGGGCTAGGGAGTATCGAGTTGATCATTATACATGAAGAAATAACCAATTTCATCGTTTGGTTTATGTTTTACACGCGTTTTAAATTTTATTGCCGAAATCGCTTTTTCTCGCCGAGATAAGCACGTTTTCTGAAATGCCGCTCTCCCGTCACTCTGGTTAAAGTGTTATGAAAAAAAAGGCTGTTGGGGGCTAGGGAGTATCGAGTTGATCATTATACATGAAGAAATAACCAATTTCATCGTTTGGTTTATGTTTTACACGCGTTTTAAATTTTATTGCCGAAATCGCTTTTTCTCGCCGAGATAAGCACGTTTTCTGAAATGCCGCTCTCCCGTCACTCTGGTTAAAGTGTTATGAAAAAAAAGGCTGTTGGGGGCTAGGGAGTATCGAGTTGATCATTATACATGAAGAAATAACCAATTTCATCGTTTGGTTTATGTTTTACACGCGTTTTAAATTTTATTGCCGAAATCGCTTTTTCTCGCCGAGATAAGCACGTTTTCTGAAATGCCGCTCTCCCGTCACTCTGGTTAAAGTGTTATGAAAAAAAAGGCTGTTGGGGGCTAGGGAGTATCGAGTTGATCATTATACATGAAGAAATAACCAATTTCATCGTTTGGTTTATGTTTTACACGCGTTTTAAATTTTATTGCCGAAATCGCTTTTTCTCGCCGAGATAAGCACGTTTTCTGAAATGCCGCTCTCCCGTCACTCTGGTTAAAGTGTTATGAAAAAAAAGGTTGTTGGGGGCTAGGGAGTATCGAGTTGATCATTATACATGAAGAAATAACCAATTTCATCGTTTGGTTTATGTTTTACACGCGTTTTAAATTTTATTGCCGAAATCGCTTTTTCTCGCCGAGATAAGCACGTTTTCTGAAATGCCGCTCTCCCGTCATTCTGGTTAAAATGTTATGAAAAAAAAGGCTGTTGGGGGCTAGGGAGTATCGAGTTGATCGTTATACATGAAGAAATAACCAATTTCATCGTTTGGTTTATGTTTTACACGCGTTTTAAATTTTATTGCCGAAATCGCTTTTTCTCGCCGAGATAAGCACGTTTTCTGAAATGCCGCTCTCCCGTCACTCTGGTTAAAGTGTTATGAAAAAAAAGGCTGTTGGGGGCTAGGGAGTATCGAGTTGATCATTATACATGAAGAAATAACCAATTTCATCGTTTGGTTTATGTTTTACACGCGTTTTAAATTTTATTGCCGAAATCGCTTTTTCTCGCCGAGATAAGCACGTTTTCTGAAATGCCGCTCTCCCGTCACTCTGGTTAAAGTGTTATGAAAAAAAAGGTTGTTGGGGGCTAGGGAGTATCGAGTTGATCATTATACATGAAGAAATAACCAATTTCATCGTTTGGTTTATGTTTTACACGCGTTTTAAATTTTATTGCCGAAATCGCTTTTTCTCGCCGAGATAAGCACGTTTTCTGAAATGCCGCTCTCCCGTCACTCTGGTTAAAGTGTTATGAAAAAAAAGGCTGTTGGGGGCTAGGGAGTATCGAGTTGATCATTATACATGAAGAAATAACCAATTTCATCGTTTGGTTTATGTTTTACACGCGTTTTAAATTTTATTGCCGAAATCGCTTTTTCTCGCCGAGATAAGCACGTTTTCTGAAATGCCGCTCTCCCGTCACTCTGGTTAAAGTGTTATGAAAAAAAAGGCTGTTGGGGGCTAGGGAGTATCGAGTTGATCATTATACATGAAGAAATAACCAATTTCATCGTTTGGTTTATGTTTTACACGCGTTTTAAATTTTATTGCCGAAATCGCTTTTTCTCGCCGAGATAAGCACGTTTTCTGAAATGCCGCTCTCCCGTCACTCTGGTTAAAGTGTTATGAAAAAAAAGGCTGTTGGGGGCTAGGGAGTATCGAGTTGATCATTATACATGAAGAAATAACCAATTTCATCGTTTGGTTTATGTTTTACACGCGTTTTAAATTTTATTGCCGAAATCGCTTTTTCTCGCCGAGATAAGCACGTTTTCTGAAATGCCGCTCTCCCGTCACTCTGGTTAAAGTGTTATGAAAAAAAAGGCTGTTGGGGGCTAGGGAGTATCGAGTTGATCATTATACATGAAGAAATAACCAATTTCATCGTTTGGTTTATGTTTTACACGCGTTTTAATTTTTATTGCCGAAATCGCTTTTTCTCGCCGAGATAAGCACGTTTTCTGAAATGCCGCTCTCCCGTCACTCTGGTTAAAGTGTTATGAAAAAAAAGGCTGTTGGGGGCTAGGGAGTATCGAGTTGATCATTATACATGAAGAAATAACCAATTTCATCGTTTGGTTTATGTTTTACACGCGTTTTAAATTTTATTGCCGAAATCGCTTTTTCTCGCCGAGATAAGCACGTTTTCTGAAATGCCGCTCTCCCGTCACTCTGGTTAAAGTGTTATGAAAAAAAAGGCTGTTGGGGGCTAGGGAGTATCGAGTTGATCATTATACATGAAGAAATAACCAATTTCATCGTTTGGTTTATGTTTTACACGCGTTTTAAATTTTATTGCCGAAATCGCTTTTTCTCGCCGAGATAAGCACGTTTTCTGAAATGCCGCTCTCCCGTCACTCTGGTTAAAGTGTTATGAAAAAAAAGGCTGTTGGGGGCTAGGGAGTATCGAGTTGATCATTATACATGAAGAAATAACCAATTTCATCGTTTGGTTTATGTTTTACACGCGTTTTAAATTTTATTGCCGAAATCGCTTTTTCTCGCCGAGATAAACACGTTTTCTGAAATGCCGCTCTCCCGTCACTCTGGTTAAAGTGTTATGAAAAAAAAGGCTGTTGGGGGCTAGGGAGTATCGAGTTGATCATTATACATGAAGAAATAACCAATTTCATCGTTTGGTTTATGTTTTACACGCGTTTTAAATTTTATTGCCGAAATCGCTTTTTCTCGCCGAGATAAGCACGTTTTCTGAAATGCCGCTCTCCCGTCACTCTGGTTAAAGTGTTATGAAAAAAAAAGGCTGTTGGGGGCTAGGGAGTATCGAGTTGATCATTATACATGAAGAAATAACCAATTTCATCGTTTGGTTTATGTTTTACACGCGTTTTAAATTTTATTGCCGAAATCGCTTTTTCTCGCCGAGATAAGCACGTTTTCTGAAATGCCGCTCTCCCGTCACTCTGGTTAAAGTGTTATGAAAAAAAAGGCTGTTGGGGGCTAGGGAGTATCGAGTTGATCATTATACATGAAGAAATAACCAATTTCATCGTTTGGTTTATGTTTTACACGCGTTTTAATTTTTATTGCCGAAATCGCTTTTTCTCGCCGAGATAAGCACGTTTTCTGAAATGCCGCTCTCCCGTCACTCTGGTTAAAGTGTTATGAAAAAAAAGGCTGTTGGGGGCTAGGGAGTATCGAGTTGATCATTATACATGAAGAAATAACCAATTTCATCGTTTGGTTTATGTTTTACACGCGTTTTAAATTTTATTGCCAAAATCGCTTTTTCTCGCCGAGATAAGCACGTTTTCTGAAATGCCGCTCTCCCGTCACTCTGGTTAAAGTGTTATGAAAAAAAAGGCTGTTGGGGGCTAGGGAGTATCGAGTTGATCATTATACATGAAGAAATAACCAATTTCATCGTTTGGTTTATGTTTTACACGCGTTTTAAATTTTATTGCCGAAATCGCTTTTTCTCGCCGAGATAAGCACGTTTTCTGAAATGCCGCTCTCCCGTCACTCTGGTTAAAGTGTTATGAAAAAAAAGGCTGTTGGGGGCTAGGGAGTATCGAGGTGATCATTATACATGAAGAAATAACCAATTTCATCGTTTGGTTTATGTTTTACACGCGTTTTAAATTTTATTGCCGAAATTGCTTTTTCTCGCCGAGATAAGCACGTTTTCTGAAATGCCGCTCTCCCGTCACTCTGGTTAAAGTGTTATGAAAAAAAAGGCTGTTGGGGGCTAGGGAGTATCGAGTTGATCATTATACATGAAGAAATAACCAATTTCATCGTTTGGTTTATGTTTTACACGCGTTTTAAATTTTATTGCCGAAATCGCTTTTTCTCGCCGAGATAAGCACGTTTTCTGAAATGCCGCTCTCCCGTCACTCTGGTTAAAGTGTTATGAAAAAAAAGGCTGTTGGGGGCTAGGGAGTATCGAGTTGATCATTATACATGAAGAAATAACCAATTTCATCGTTTGGTTTATGTTTTACACGATGCTGAGCTCCAGCTGGAAGTGTAAAAAGAACCGGGCTGGTTAAAAAAAGAACCGGGCGACCCGGTAAAATTGCTTAGCCGGGGCTCTGGAAGCCTAACACGGCGTGATCTTGTCCAAAAAGCCGCTGCTGAGCTCCAGCTGGAAGTGTAAAAAGAACCGGGCTGGTTAAAAAAAAGAACCGGGCGACCCGGTAAAATTGCTTAGCCGGGGCTCTGGAAGCCTAACACGGCGTGATCTTGTCCAAAAAGCCGCTGCTGAGCTCCAGCTGGAAGTGTAAAAAGAACCGGGCTGGTTAAAAAAAAGAACCGGGCGGCCCGGTTAAATTGCTTAGCCGGGGCTCTGGAAGCCTAACCCGGCGTGATACTGTGCAAAAAGCCGCTGCTGAGCTCCAGCTGGAAGTGTAAAAAAAACCGGGCTGGTTAAAAAAAAGAACCGGGCGACCCTGTAAAATTGCTTAGCCGGGGCTCTGGAAGCCTAACACGGCGTGATCTTGTCCAAAAACCCGCTGCTGAGCTCCAGCTGGAAGTGTAAAAAGAACCGGGCTGGTTAAAAAAAAGAACCGGGCGGGCCGGTAAAATTGCTTAGCCGGGGCTCTGGAAGCCTAACACGGCGTGATCTTGTCCAAAAAGCCGCTCGTGAGCTCCAGCTGGAAGTGTAAAAAGAACCGGGCTGGTTCAAAAAAAGAACCGGGCGGCCCGGTAGAATTGCTTAGCCGAGGTCCTGGAAGCCTAACCCGGCGTGATCTTGCGCAAAAAGCCGCTGCTGAGCTCCAGCTGGAAGTGTAAAAAGAACCGGGCTGGTTCAAAAAAAGAACCGGGCGGCCCGGTAAAATTGCTTAGCCGGGGTCCTGGAAGCCTAACGCGGCGTGATCTTGCCCGAAAGTCGGCCTCTATTCTTCCATATTAGGTACCAGGCGCTCAGAGCCAACTTGGCAAACATTTTCTAAGTGCCCACGGCTCTGCGGGGATTGTGCGTCCGACCCGCGCCGGTTCTCCAGCCGGCCTAAAATAACGCAAAACCAGCCTCTCCCCCAGGAGCTCACAGCCAAAGGCGAAACTTTTCTAAGTGCCTACGGCTCTGCGGGCTTTTGAGTCCGCCCCGCGCCGGTTCGTCGGTCGGCCTCAAAAAGCGAAAAATCAGCCTCTCTCCCTGGAGCTCGACTCGAGTTGATCATTATACATGAAGAAATAACCAATTTCATCGTTTGGTTTATGTTTTACACGCGTTTTAAATTTTATTGCCGAAATTGCTTTTTCTCGCCGAGATAAGCACGTTTTCTGAAATGCCGCTCTCCCGTCACTCTGGTTAAAGTGTTATGAAAAAAAAGGCTGTTGGGGGCTAGGGAGTATCGAGTTGATCATTATACATGAAGAAATAACCAATTTCATCGTTTGGTTTATGTTTTACACGCGTTTTAAATTTTATTGCCGAAATCGCTTTTTCTCGCCGAGATAAGCACGTTTTCTGAAATGCCGCTCTCCCGTCACTCTGGTTAAAGTGTTATGAAAAAAAAGGCTGTTGGGGGCTAGGGAGTATCGAGTTGATCATTATACATGAAGAAATAACCAATTTCATCGTTTGGTTTATGTTTTACACGCGTTTTAAATTTTATTGCCGAAATCGCTTTTTCTCGCCGAGATAAGCACGTTTTCTGAAATGCCGCTCTCCCGTCACTCTGGTTAAAGTGTTATGAAAAAAAAGGCTGTTGGGGGCTAGGGAGTATCGAGGTGATCATTATACATGAAGAAATAACCAATTTCATCGTTTGGTTTATGTTTTACACGCGTTTTAAATTTTATTGCCGAAATCGCTTTTTCTCGCCGAGATAAGCACGTTTTCTAAAATGCCGCTCTCCCGTCACTCTGGTTAAAGTGTTATGAAAAAAAAGGCTGTTGGGGGCTAGGGAGTATCGAGTTGATCATTATACATGAAGAAATAACCAATTTCATCGTTTGGTTTATGTTTTACACGCGTTTTAAATTTTATTGCCGAAATCGCTTTTTCTCGCCGAGATAAGCACGTTTTCTGAAATGCCGCTCTCCCGTCACTCTGGTTAAAGTGTTATAAAAAAAAAGGCTGTTGGGGGCTAGGGAGTATCGAGTTGATCATTATACATGAAGAAATAACCAATTTCATCGTTTGGTTTATGTTTTACACGCGTTTTAAATTTTATTGCCGAAATCGCTTTTTCTCGCCGAGATAAGCACGTTTTCTGAAATGCCTCTCTCCCGTCACTCTGGTTAAAGTGTTATGAAAAAAAAGGCTGTTGGGGGCTAGGGAGTATCGAGTTGATCATTATACATGAAGAAATAACCAATTTCATCGTTTGGTTTATGTTTTACACGATGCTGAGCTCCAGCTGGAAGTGTAAAAAGAACCGGGCTGGTTAAAAAAAGAACCGGGCGACCCGGTAAAATTGCTTAGCCGGGGCTCTGGAAGCCTATCACGGCGTGATCTTGTCCAAAAAGCCGCTGCTGAGCTCCAGCTGGAAGTGTAAAAAGAACCGGGCTGGTTAAAAAAAAGAACCGGGCGACCCGGTAAAATTGCTTAGCCGGGGCTCTGGAAGCCTAACACGGCGTGATCTTGTCCAAAAAGCCGCTGCTGAGCTCCAGCTGGAAGTGTAAAAAGAACCGGGCTGGTTAAAAAAAAGAACCGGGCGGCCCGGTAAAATTGCTTAGCCGGGGCTCTGGAAGCCTAACCCGGCGTGATACTGTGCAAAAAGCCGCTGCTGAGCTCCAGCTGGAAGTGTAAAAAAAACCGGGCTGGTTAAAAAAAAGAACCGGGCGACCCTGTAAAATTGCTTAGCCGGGGCTCTGGAAGCCTAACACGGCGTGATCTTGTCCAAAAACCCGCTGCTGAGCTCCAGCTGGAAGTGTAAAAAGAACCGGGCTGGTTAAAAAAAAGAACCGGGCGGGCCGGTAAAATTGCTTAGCCGGGGCTCTGGAAGCCTAACACGGCGTGATCTTGTCCAAAAAGCCGCTCGTGAGCTCCAGCTGGAAGTGTAAAAAGAACCGGGCTGGTTCAAAAAAAGAACCGGGCGGCCCGGTAGAATTGCTTAGCCGAGGTCCTGGAAGCCTAACCCGGCGTGATCTTGCGCAAAAAGCCGCTGCTGAGCTCCAGCTGGAAGTGTAAAAAGAACCGGGCTGGTTCAAAAAAAGAACCGGGCGGCCCGGTAAAATTGCTTAGCCGGGGTCCTGGAAGCCTAACGCGGCGTGATCTTGCCCGAAAGTCGGCCTCTATACTTCCATATTAGGTACCAGGCGCTCAGAGCCAACTTGGCAAAAATTTTCTAAGTGCCCATGGCTCTGCGGGGATTGTGCGTCCGACCCGCGCCGGTTCTCCAGCCGGCCTAAAATAACGCAAAACCAGCCTCTCCCCTGGAGCTCACAGCCAAAGGCGAAACTTTTCTAAGTGCCTACGGCTCTGCGGGCTTTTGAGTCCGCCCCGCGCCGGTTCGTCGGTCGGCCTCAAAAAGCGAAAAATCAGCCTCTCTCCCTGGAGCTCGACTCGAGTTGATCATTATACATGAAGAAATAACCAATTTCATCGTTTGGTTTATGTTTTACACGCGTTTTAAATTTTATTGCCGAAATCGCTTTTTCTCGCCGAGATAAGCACGTTTTCTGAAATGCCGCTCTCCCGTCACTCTGGTTAAAGTGTTATGAAAAAAAAGGCGGTTGGGGGCTAGGGAGTATCGAGTTGATCATTATACATGAAGAAATAACCAATTTCATCGTTTGGTTTATGTTTTACACGCGTTTTAAATTTTATTGCCGAAATCGCTTTTTCTCGCCGAGATAAGCACGTTTTCTGAAATGCCGCTCTCCCGTCACTCTGGTTAAAGTGTTATGAAAAAAAAGGCTGTTGGGGGCTAGGGAGTATCGAGTTGATCATTATACATGAAGAAATAACCAATTTCATCGTTTGGTTTATGTTTTACACGCGTTTTAAATTTTATTGCCGAAATCGCTTTTTCTCGCCGAGATAAGCACGTTTTCTGAAATGCCGCTCTCCCGTCACTCTGGTTAAAGTGTTATGAAAAAAAAGGCTGTTGGGGGCTAGGGAGTATCGAGTTGATCATTATACATGAAGAAATAACCAATTTCATCGTTTGGTTTATGTTTTACACGCGTTTTAAATTTTATTGCCGAAATCGCTTTTTCTCGCCGAGATAAGCACGTTTTCTGAAATGCCGCTCTCCCGTCACTCTGGTTAAAGTGTTATGAAAAAAAAGGCTGTTGGGGGCTAGGGAGTATCGAGTTGATCATTATACATGAAGAAATAACCAATTTCATCGTTTGGTTTATGTTTTACACGCGTTTTAAATTTTATTGCCGAAATCGCTTTTTCTCGCCGAGATAAGCACGTTTTCTGAAATGCCGCTCTCCCGTCACTCTGGTTAAAGTGTTATGAAAAAAAAGGCTGTTGGGGGCTAGGGAGTATCGAGTTGATCATTATACATGAAGAAATAACCAATTTCATCGTTTGGTTTATGTTTTACACGCGTTTTAAATTTTATTGCCGAAATCGCTTTTTCTCGCCGAGATAAGCACGTTTTCTGAAATGCCGCTCTCCCGTCACTCTGGTTAAAGTGTTATGAAAAAAAAGGCTGTTGGGGGCTAGGGAGTATCGAGTTGATCATTATACATGAAGAAATAACCAATTTCATCGTTTGGTTTATGTTTTACACGCGTTTTAAATTTTATTGCCGAAATCGCTTTTTCTCGCCGAGATAAGCACGTTTTCTGAAATGCCGCTCTCCCGTCACTCTGGTTAAAGTGTTATGAAAAAAAAGGCTGTTGGGGGCTAGGGAGTATCGAATTGATCATTATACATGAAGAAATAACCAATTTCATCGTTTGGTTTATGTTTTACACGCGTTTTAAATTTTATTGCCGAAATCGCTTTTTCTCGCCGAGATAAGCACGTTTTCTGAAATGCCGCTCTCCCGTCACTCTGGTTAAAGTGTTATGAAAAAAAAGGCTGTTGGGGGCTAGGGAGTATCGAGTTGATCATTATACATGAAGAAATAACCAATTTCATCGTTTGGTTTATGTTTTACACGCGTTTTAAATTTTATTGCCGAAATCGCTTTTTCTCGCCGAGATAAGCACGTTTTCTGAAATGCCGCTCTCCCGTCACTCTGGTTAAAGTGTTATGAAAAAAAAGGCTGTTGGGGGCTACGGAGTATCGAGTTGATCATTATACATGAAGAAATAACCAATTTCATCGTTTGGTTTATGTTTTACACGCGTTTTAAATTTTATTGCCGAAATCGCTTTTTCTCGCCGAGATAAGCACGTTTTCTGAAATGCCGCTCTCCCGTCACTCTGGTTAAAGTGTTATGAAAAAAAAGGCTGTTGGGGGCTAGGGAGTATCGAGTTGATCATTATACATGAAGAAATAACCAATTTCATCGTTTGGTTTATGTTTTACACGATGCTGAGCTCCAGCTGGAAGTGTAAAAAGAACCGGGCTGGTTAAAAAAAGAACCGGGCGACCCGGTAAAATTGCTTAGCCGGGGCTCTGGAAGCCTATCACGGCGTGATCTTGTCCAAAAAGCCGCTGCTGAGCTCCAGCTGGAAGTGTAAAAAGAACCGGGCTGGTTAAAAAAAAGAACCGGGCGACCCGGTAAAATTGCTTAGCCGGGGCTCTGGAAGCCTAACACGGCGTGATCTTGTCCAAAAAGCCGCTGCTGAGCTCCAGCTGGAAGTGTAAAAAGAACCGGGCTGGTTAAAAAAAAGAACCGGGCGGCCCGGTAAAATTGCTTAGCCGGGGCTCTGGAAGCCTAACCCGGCGTGATACTGTGCAAAAAGCCGCTGCTGAGCTCCAGCTGGAAGTGTAAAAAAAACCGGGCTGGTTAAAAAAAAGAACCGGGCGACCCTGTAAAATTGCTTAGCCGGGGCTCTGGAAGCCTAACACGGCGTGATCTTGTCCAAAAACCCGCTGCTGAGCTCCAGCTGGAAGTGTAAAAAGAACCGGGCTGGTTAAAAAAAAGAACCGGGCGGGCCGGTAAAATTGCTTAGCCGGGGCTCTGGAAGCCTAACACGGCGTGATCTTGTCCAAAAAGCCGCTCGTGAGCTCCAGCTGGAAGTGTAAAAAGAACCGGGCTGGTTCAAAAAAAGAACCGGCGGTTGGTTGGGGGTGGGACGGGGGGGTTGGCGGGGGGATGGCGCCCGGTAGAATTGCTTAGCCGAGGTCCTGGAAGCCTAACCCGGCGTGATCTTGCGCAAAAAGCCGCTGCTGAGCTCCAGCTGGAAGTGTAAAAAGAACCGGGCGGCCCGGTAAAATTGCTTAGCCGGGGTCCTGGAAGCCTAACGCGGCGTGATCTTGCCCGAAAGTCGGCCTCTATACTTCCATATTAGGTAGGAAGAAATAACCAATTTCATCGTTTGGTTTATGTTTTACACGCGTTTTAAATTTTATTGCCGAAATCGCTTTTTCTCGCCGAGATAAGCACGTTTTCTGAAATGCCGCTCTCCCGTCACTCTGGTTAAAGTGTTATGAAAAAAAAGGCTGTTGGGGGCTAGGGAGTATCGAGTTGATCATTATACATGAAGAAATAACCAATTTCATCGTTTGGTTTATGTTTTACACGCGTTTTAAATTTTATTGCCGAAATCGCTTTTTCTCGCCGAGATAAGCACGTTTTCTGAAATGCCGCTCTCCCGTCACTCTGGTTAAAGTGTTATGAAAAAAAAGGCTGTTGGGGGCTAGGGAGTATCGAGTTGATCATTATACATGAAGAAATAACCAATTTCATCGTTTGGTTTATGTTTTACACGCGTTTTAAATTTTATTGCCGAAATCGCTTTTTCTCGCCGAGATAAGCACGTTTTCTGAAATGCCGCTCTCCCGTCACTCTGGTTAAAGTGTTATGAAAAAAAAGGCTGTTGGGGGCTAGGGAGTATCGAATTGATCATTATACATGAAGAAATAACCAATTTCATCGTTTGGTTTATGTTTTACACGCGTTTTAAATTTTATTGCCGAAATCGCTTTTTCTCGCCGAGATAAGCACGTTTTCTGAAATGCCGCTCTCCCGTCACTCTGGTTAAAGTGTTATGAAAAAAAAGGCTGTTGGGGGCTAGGGAGTATCGAGTTGATCATTATACATGAAGAAATAACCAATTTCATCGTTTGGTTTATGTTTTACACGCGTTTTAAATTTTATTGCCGAAATCGCTTTTTCTCGCCGAGATAAGCACGTTTTCTGAAATGCCGCTCTCCCGTCACTCTGGTTAAAGTGTTATGAAAAAAAAGGCTGTTGGGGGCTACGGAGTATCGAGTTGATCATTATACATGAAGAAATAACCAATTTCATCGTTTGGTTTATGTTTTACACGCGTTTTAAATTTTATTGCCGAAATCGCTTTTTCTCGCCGAGATAAGCACGTTTTCTGAAATGCCGCTCTCCCGTCACTCTGGTTAAAGTGTTATGAAAAAAAAGGCTGTTGGGGGCTAGGGAGTATCGAGTTGATCATTATACATGAAGAAATAACCAATTTCATCGTTTGGTTTATGTTTTACACGATGCTGAGCTCCAGCTGGAAGTGTAAAAAGAACCGGGCTGGTTAAAAAAAGAACCGGGCGACCCGGTAAAATTGCTTAGCCGGGGCTCTGGAAGCCTATCACGGCGTGATCTTGTCCAAAAAGCCGCTGCTGAGCTCCAGCTGGAAGTGTAAAAAGAACCGGGCTGGTTAAAAAAAAGAACCGGGCGACCCGGTAAAATTGCTTAGCCGGGGCTCTGGAAGCCTAACACGGCGTGATCTTGTCCAAAAAGCCGCTGCTGAGCTCCAGCTGGAAGTGTAAAAAGAACCGGGCTGGTTAAAAAAAAGAACCGGGCGGCCCGGTAAAATTGCTTAGCCGGGGCTCTGGAAGCCTAACCCGGCGTGATACTGTGCAAAAAGCCGCTGCTGAGCTCCAGCTGGAAGTGTAAAAAAAACCGGGCTGGTTAAAAAAAAGAACCGGGCGACCCTGTAAAATTGCTTAGCCGGGGCTCTGGAAGCCTAACACGGCGTGATCTTGTCCAAAAACCCGCTGCTGAGCTCCAGCTGGAAGTGTAAAAAGAACCGGGCTGGTTAAAAAAAAGAACCGGGCGGGCCGGTAAAATTGCTTAGCCGGGGCTCTGGAAGCCTAACACGGCGTGATCTTGTCCAAAAAGCCGCTCGTGAGCTCCAGCTGGAAGTGTAAAAAGAACCGGGCTGGTTCAAAAAAAGAACCGGGCGGCCCGGTAGAATTGCTTAGCCGAGGTCCTGGAAGCCTAACCCGGCGTGATCTTGCGCAAAAAGCCGCTGCTGAGCTCCAGCTGGAAGTGTAAAAAGAACCGGGCGGCCCGGTAAAATTGCTTAGCCGGGGTCCTGGAAGCCTAACGCGGCGTGATCTTGCCCGAAAGTCGGCCTCTATACTTCCATATTAGGTACCAGGCGCTCAGAGCCAACTTGGCAAAAAAATTCTAAGTGCCCACGGCTCTGCGGGGATTGTGCGTCCGACCCGCGCCGGTTCTCCAGCCGGCCTAAAATAACGCAAAACCAGCCTCTCCCCTGGAGCTCACAGCCAAAGGCGAAACTTTTCTAAGTGCCTACGGCTCTGCGGGCTTTTGAGTCCGCCCCGCGCCGGTTCGTCGGTCGGCCTCAAAAAGCGAAAAATCAGCCTCTCTCCCTGGAGCTCGACTCGAGTTGATCATTATACATGAAGAAATAACCAATTTCATCGTTTGGCTTATGTTTTACACGCGTTTTAAATTTTATTGCCGAAATCGCTTTTTCTCGCCGAGATAAGCACGTTTTCTGAAATGCCGCTCTCCCGTCACTCTGGTTAAAGTGTTATGAAAAAAAAGGCTGTTGGGGGCTAGGGAGTATCGAGTTGATCATTATACATGAAGAAATAACCAATTTCATCGTTTGGTTTATGTTTTACACGCGTTTTAAATTTTATTGCCGAAATCGCTTTTTCTCGCCGAGATAAGCACGTTTTCTGAAATGCCGCTCTCCCGTCACTCTGGTTAAAGTGTTATGAAAAAAAAGGCTGTTGGGGGCTAGGGAGTATCGAGTTGATCATTATACATGAAGAAATAACCAATTTCATCGTTTGGTTTATGTTTTACACGCGTTTTAAATTTTATTGCCGAAATCGCTTTTTCTCGCCGAGATAAGCACGTTTTCTGAAATGCCGCTCTCCCGTCACTCTGGTTAAAGTGTTATGAAAAAAAAGGCTGTTGGGGGCTAGGGAGTATCGAGTTGATCATTATACATGAAGAAATAACCAATTTCATCGTTTGGTTTATGTTTTACACGCGTTTTAAATTTTATTGCCGAAATCGCTTTTTCTCGCCGAGATAAGCACGTTTTCTGAAATGCCGCTCTCCCGTCACTCTGGTTAAAGTGTTATGAAAAAAAAGGCTGTTGGGGGCTAGGGAGTATCGAGTTGATCATTATACATGAAGAAATAACCAATTTCATCGTTTGGTTTATGTTTTACACGCGTTTTAAATTTTATTGCCGAAATCGCTTTTTCTCGCCGAGATAAGCACGTTTTCTGAAATGCCGCTCTCCCGTCACTCTGGTTAAAGTGTTATGAAAAAAAAGGCTGTTGGGGGCTAGGGAGTATCGAGTTGATCATTATACATGAAGAAATAACCAATTTCATCGTTTGGTTTATGTTTTACACGATGCTGAGCTCCAGCTGGAAGTGTAAAAAGAACCGGGCTGGTTAAAAAAAGAACCGGGCGACCCGGTAAAATTGCTTAGCCGGGGCTCTGGAAGCCTATCACGGCGTGATCTTGTCCAAAAAGCCGCTGCTGAGCTCCAGCTGGAAGTGTAAAAAGAACCGGGCTGGTTAAAAAAAAGAACCGGGCGACCCGGTAAAATTGCTTAGCCGGGGCTCTGGAAGCCTAACACGGCGTGATCTTGTCCAAAAAGCCGCTGCTGAGCTCCAGCTGGAAGTGTAAAAAGAACCGGGCTGGTTAAAAAAAAGAACCGGGCGGCCCGGTAAAATTGCTTAGCCGGGGCTCTGGAAGCCTAACCCGGCGTGATACTGTGCAAAAAGCCGCTGCTGAGCTCCAGCTGGAAGTGTAAAAAAAACCGGGCTGGTTAAAAAAAAGAACCGGGCGACCCTGTAAAATTGCTTAGCCGGGGCTCTGGAAGCCTAACACGGCGTGATCTTGTCCAAAAACCCGCTGCTGAGCTCCAGCTGGAAGTGTAAAAAGAACCGGGCTGGTTAAAAAAAAGAACCGGGCGGGCCGGTAAAATTGCTTAGCCGGGGCTCTGGAAGCCTAACACGGCGTGATCTTATCCAAAAAGCCGCTCGTGAGCTCCAGCTGGAAGTGTAAAAAGAACCGGGCTGGTTCAAAAAAAGAACCGGGCGGCCCGGTAGAATTGCTTAGCCGAGGTCCTGGAAGCCTAACCCGGCGTGATCTAGCGCAAAAAGCCGCTGCTGAGCTCCAGCTGGAAGTGTAAAAAGAACCGGGCTGGTTCAAAAAAAGAACCGGGCGGCCCGGTAAAATTGCTTAGCCGGGGTCCTGGAAGCCTAACGCGGCGTGATCTTGCCCGAAAGTCGGCCTCTATACTTCCATATTAGGTACCAGGCGCTCAGAGCCAACTTGGCAAAAAAATTCTAAGTGCCCACGGCTCTGCGGGGATTGTGCGTCCGACCCGCGCCGGTTCTCCAGCCGGCCTAAAATAACGCAAAACCAGCCTCTCCCCTGGAGCTCACAGCCAAAGGCGAAACTTTTCTAAGTGCCTACGGCTCTGCGGGCTTTTGAGTCCGCCCCGCGCCGGTTCGTCGGTCGGCCTCAAAAAGCGAAAAATCAGCCTCTCTCCCTGGAGCTCGACTCGAGTTGATCATTATACATGAAGAAATAACCAATTTCATCGTTTGGTTTATGTTTTACACGCGTTTTAAATTTTATTGCCGAAATCGCTTTTTCTCGCCGAGATAAGCACGTTTTCTGAAATGCCGCTCTCCCGTCACTCTGGTTAAAGTGTTATGAAAAAAAAGGCTGTTGGGGGCTAGGGAGTATCGAGTTGATCATTATACATGAAGAAATAACCAATTTCATCGTTTGGTTTATGTTTTACACGCGTTTTAAATTTTATTGCCGAAATCGCTTTTTCTCGCCGAGATAAGCACGTTTTCTGAAATGCCGCTCTCCCGTCACTCTGGTTAAAGTGTTGTGAAAAAAAAGGCTGTTGGGGGCTAGGGAGTATCGAGTTGATCATTATACATGAAGAAATAACCAATTTCATCGTTTGGTTTATGTTTTACACGCGTTTTAAATTTTATTGCCGAAATCGCTTTTTCTCGCCGAGATAAGCACGTTTTCTGAAATGCCGCTCTCCCGTCACTCTGGTTAAAGTGTTATGAAAAAAAAGGCTGTTGGGGGCTAGGGAGTATCGAGTTGATCATTATACATGAAGAAATAACCAATTTCATCGTTTGGTTTATGTTTTACACGCGTTTTAAATTTTATTGCCGAAATCGCTTTTTCTCGCCGAGATAAGCACGTTTTCTGAAATGCCGCTCTCCCGTCACTCTGGTTAAAGTGTTATGAAAAAAAAGGCTGTTGGGGGCTAGGGAGTATCGAGTTGATCATTATACATGAAGAAATAACCAATTTCATCGTTTGGTTTATGTTTTACACGCGTTTTAAATTTTATTGCCGAAATCGCTTTTTCTCGCCGAGATAAGCACGTTTTCTGAAATGCCGCTCTCCCGTCACTCTGGTTAAAGTGTTATGAAAAAAAAGGCTGTTGGGGGCTAGGGAGTATCGAGTTGATCATTATACATGAAGAAATAACCAATTTCATCGTTTGATTTATGTTTTACACGCGTTTTAAATTTTATTGCCGAAATCGCTTTTTCT
Source organism: Syngnathus leptorhynchus (assembly GCF_054491065.1). NCBI lineage: Eukaryota > Metazoa > Chordata > Actinopteri > Syngnathiformes > Syngnathidae > Syngnathus > Syngnathus leptorhynchus. Next base: position 234,324 of record NW_028232054.1, read on the forward strand.
CGCCGAGATAAGCACGTTTTCTGAAATGCCGCTCTCCCGTCACTCTGGTTAAAGTGTTATGAAAAAAAAGGCTGTTGGGGGCTAGGGAGTATCGAGTTGATCATTATACATGAAGAAATAACCAATTTCATCGTTTGGTTTATGTTTTACACGCGTTTTAAATTTTATTGCCGAAATCGCTTTTTCTCGCCGAGATAAGCACATTTTCTGAAATGCCGCTCTCCCGTCACTCTGGTTAAAGTGTTATGAAAAAAAAAGGCTGTTGGGGGCTAGGGAGTATCGAGTTGATCATTATACATGAAGAAATAACCAATTTCATCGTTTGGTTTATGTTTTACACGCGTTTTAAATTTTATTGCCGAAATCGCTTTTTCTCGCCGAGATAAGCACGTTTTCTGAAATGCCGCTCTCCCGTCACTCTGGTTAAAGTGTTATGAAAAAAAAGGCTGTTGGGGGCTAGGGAGTATCGAGTTGATCATTATACATGAAGAAATAACCAATTTCATCGTTTGGTTTATGTTTTACACGCGTTTTAAATTTTATTGCCGAAATCGCTTTTTCTCGCCGAGATAAGCACGTTTTCTGAAATGCCGCTCTCCCGTCACTCTGGTTAAAGTGTTATGAAAAAAAAGGCTGTTGGGGGCTAGGGAGTATCGAGTTGATCATTATACATGAAGAAATAACCAATTTCATCGTTTGGTTTATGTTTTACACGCGTTTTAAATGTTATTGCCGAAATCGCTTTTTCTCGCCGAGATAAGCACGTTTTCTGAAATGCCGCTCTCCCGTGACTCTGGTTAAAGTGTTATGAAAAAAAAGGCTGTTGGGGGCTAGGGAGTATCGAGTTGATCATTATACATGAAGAAATAACCAATTTCATCGTTTGGTTTATGTTTTACACGCGTTTTAAATTTTATTGCCGAAATCGCTTTTTCTCGCCGAGATAAGCACGTTTTCTGAAATGCCGCTCTCCCGTCACTCTGGTTAAAGTGTTATGAAAAAAAAAGGCTGTTGGGGGCTAGGGAGTATCGAGTTGATCATTATACATGAAGAAATAACCAATTTCATCGTTTGGTTTATGTTTTACACGCGTTTTAAATTTTATTGCCGAAATCGCTTTTTCTCGCCGAGATAAGCACGTTTTCTGAAATGCCGCTCTCCCGTCACTCTGGTTAAAGTGTTATGAAAAAAAAGGCTGTTGGGGGCTAGGGAGTATCGAGTTGATCATTATACATGAAGAAATAACCAATTTCATCGTTTGGTTTATGTTTTACACGCGTTTTAAATTTTATTGCCGAAATCGCTTTTTCTCGCCGAGATAAGCACGTTTTCTGAAATGCCGCTCTCCCGTCATTCTGGTTAAAGTGTTATGAAAAAAAAGGCTGTTGGGGGCTAGGGAGTATCGAGTTGATCGTTATACATGAAGAAATAACCAATTTCATCGTTTGGTTTATGTTTTACACGCGTTTTAAATTTTATTGCCGAAATCGCTTTTTCTCGCCGAGATAAGCACGTTTTCTGAAATGCCGCTCTCCCGTCACTCTGGTTAAAGTGTTATGAAAAAAAAGGCTGTTGGGGGCTAGGGAGTATCGAGTTGATCATTATACATGAAGAAATAACCAATTTCATCGTTTGGTTTATGTTTTACACGCGTTTTAAATTTTATTGCCGAAATCGCTTTTTCTCGCCGAGATAAGCACGTTTTCTGAAATGCCGCTCTCCCGTCACTCTGGTTAAAGTGTGATGAAAAAAAAGGCTGTTGGGGGCTAGGGAGTATCGAGTTGATCATTATATATGAAGAAATAACCAATTTCATCGTTTGGTTTATGTTTTACACGCGTTTTAAATTTTATTGCCGAAATCGCTTTTTCTCGCCGAGATAAGCACGTTTTCTGAAATGCCGCTCTCCCGTCACTCTGGTTAAAGTGTTATGAAAAAAAAGGCTGTTGGGGGCTAGGGAGTATCGAGTTGATCATTATACATGAAGAAATAACCAATTTCATCATTTGGTTTATGTTTTACACGCGTTTTAAATTTTATTGCCGAAATCGCTTTTTCTCGCCGAGATAAGCACGTTTTCTGAAATGCCGCTCTCCCGTCACTCTGGTTAAAGTGTTATGGAAAAAAAGGCTGTTGGGGGCTAGGGAGTATCGAGTTGATCATTATACATGAAGAAATAACCAATTTCATCGTTTGGTTTATGTTTTACACGCGTTTTAAATTTTATTGCCGAAATCGCTTTTTCTCGCCGAGATAAGCACGTTTTCTGAAATGCCGCTCTCCCGTCACTCTGGTTAAAGTGTTATGAAAAAAAAGGCTGTTGGGGGCTAGGGAGTATCGAGTTGATCATTATACATGAAGAAATAACCAATTTCATCGTTTGGTTTATGTTTTACACGCGTTTTAAATTTTATTGCCGAAATCGCTTTTTCTCGCCGAGATAAGCACGTTTTCTGAAATGCCGCTCTCCCGTCACTCTGGTTAAAGTGTTATGAAAAAAAAGGCTGTTGGGGGCTAGGGAGTATCGAGTTGATCATTATACATGAAGAAATAACCAATTTCATCGTTTGGTTTATGTTTTACACGCGTTTTAAATTTTATTGCCGAAATCGCTTTTTCTCGCCGAGATAAGCACGTTTTCTGAAATGCCGCTCTCCCGTCACTCTGGTTAAAGTGTTATGAAAAAAAAGGCTGTTGGGGGCTAGGGAGTATCGAGTTGATCATTATACATGAAGAAATAACCAATTTCATCGTTTGGTTTATGTTTTACACGCGTTTTAAATTTTATTGCCGAAATCGCTTTTTCTCGCCGAGATAAGCACGTTTTCTGAAATGCCGCTCTCCCGTCATTCTGGTTAAAGTGTTATGAAAAAAAAGGCTGTTGGGGGCTAGGGAGTATCGAGTTGATCGTTATACATGAAGAAATAACCAATTTCATCGTTTGGTTTATGTTTTACACGCGTTTTAAATTTTATTGCCGAAATCGCTTTTTCTCGCCGAGATAAGCACGTTTTCTGAAATGCCGCTCTCCCGTCACTCTGGTTAAAGTGTTATGAAAAAAAAGGCTGTTGGGGGCTAGGGAGTATCGAGTTGATCATTATACATGAAGAAATAACCAATTTCATCGTTTGGTTTATGTTTTACACGCGTTTTAAATTGTATTGCCGAAATCGCTTTTTCTCGCCGAGATAAGCACGTTTTCTGAAATGCCGCTCTCCCGTCACTCTGGTTAAAGTGTTATGAAAAAAAAGGCTGTTGGGGGCTAGGGAGTATCGAGTTGATCATTATACATGAAGAAATAACCAATTTCATCGTTTGGTTTATGTTTTACACGCGTTTTAAATTTTATTGCCGAAATCGCTTTTTCTCGCCGAGATAAGCACGTTTTCTGAAATGCCGCTCTCCCGTCACTCTGGTTAAAGTGTTATGAAAAAAAAGGCTGTTGGGGGCTAGGGAGTATCGAGTTGATCATTATACATGAAGAAATAACCAATTTCATCGTTTGGTTTATGTTTTACACGCGTTTTAAATTTTATTGCCGAAATCGCTTTTTCTCGCCGAGATAAGCACGTTTTCTGAAATGCCGCTCTCCCGTCACTCTGGTTAAAGTGTTATGAAAAAAAAGGCTGTTGGGGGCTAGGGAGTATCGAGTTGATCATTATACATGAAGAAATAACCAATTTCATCGTTTGGTTTATGTTTTACACGCGTTTTAAATTTTATTGCCGAAATCGCTTTTTCTCGCCGAGATAAGCACGTTTTCTGAAATGCCGCTCTCCCGTCACTCTGGTTAAAGTGTTATGAAAAAAAAGGCTGTTGGGGGCTAGGGAGTATCGAGTTGATCATTATACATGAAGAAATAACCAATTTCATCGTTTGGTTTATGTTTTACACGCGTTTTAAATTTTATTGCCGAAATCGCTTTTTCTCGCCGAGATAAGCACGTTTTCTGAAATGCCGCTCTCCCGTCACTCTGGTTAAAGTGTTATGAAAAAAAAAGGCTGTTGGGGGCTAGGGAGTATCGAGTTGATCATTATACATGAAGAAATAACCAATTTCATCGTTTGGTTTATGTTTTACACGCGTTTTAAATTTTATTGCCGAAATCGCTTTTTCTCGCCGAGATAAGCACGTTTTCTGAAATGCCGCTCTCCCGTCACTCTGGTTAAAGTGTTATGAAAAAAAAGGCTGTTGGGGGCTAGGGAGTATCGAGTTGATCATTATACATGAAGAAATAACCAATTTCATCGTTTGGTTTATGTTTTACACGCGTTTTAAATTTTATTGCCGAAATCGCTTTTTCTCGCCGAGATAAGCACGTTTTCTGAAATGCCGCTCTCCCGTCATTCTGGTTAAAGTGTTATGAAAAAAAAGGCTGTTGGGGGCTAGGGAGTATCGAGTTGATCGTTATACATGAAGAAATAACCAATTTCATCGTTTGGTTTATGTTTTACACGCGTTTTAAATTTTATTGCCGAAATCGCTTTTTCTCGCCGAGATAAGCACGTTTTCTGAAATGCCGCTCTCCCGTCACTCTGGTTAAAGTGTTATGAAAAAAAAGGCTGTTGGGGGCTAGGGAGTATCGAGTTGATCATTATACATGAAGAAATAACCAATTTCATCGTTTGGTTTATGTTAGGGATGTTCTAACTCTAACTTATTTTGCAAGAACCAAACAGAGAGACAATATGCCTTTTGAACACTTGCAAGTGGAGAATCTGTTCGGTACTGTAGATACAGCAATGTCCGAACAAAGTCTGCCGTTGAAGTCATGCAAGAGAGTCTTTATTGAGAGAAGAAGGGTGGGGGTGAGAGTCAGCCAAGGTGGGGGTGACATTTGACATGTGTAGTGGGCACCTCAACAAATGATTAACCACTTGGGAGGGTCCCAGTCTATCTCTCCACGAGGCCGTGGACATAAATTCTAGTGGAGCAAAACAAGGACGCCTCCACACCACCTGGAGAGCTTCAACAACTGAATGGTTCAACTGTTCAGAATCACGGGAAGGTAAAAGGTTCAAACAAAGTTCATCATTCTAGTCTACATCCCAACATAATCATACGATCAAGATAGTTTATAAACCCTAACATATCCCTCCTGTTTATCATATGATTATGCTCACCCCGATCAATAAAACATAAGTAGGAAAATATAATGAAGAAAAATAACAATAACATAAAAACACAGAAACAGCACATCATTGTACCCATCACTTGCGAAGCATTTTCGATGGTCAAATCATTAAGTTTCTGTAAAACATGCTCGGCTAAACATCATCTACGCAATCTACATAGATCAATTTTAGTGTGTGAGTGAAAAACCTGCGGCAAGATGTTATAATGCAGGAAAAGTCTCACACGGTCCCTCTGCCTTAGGCGACCATAATGTTATCAATAACAACAGTCAAGACAAAAACTGCTCGTGTTTGTTCAGCCGTCATAGTCATCACATTTGAGATGTCTGATATGTTGTATTTGCACTTGTGCTATGGTAGAAGACAAAAGTCTTGATACAACAGACTTCAAACACGGGATAACACAAGTTGTAAATAAGCACATCAACACAAGCACAAAAAGCACAGGAGCCACAAATTTCAACAGCAGTTGCCACCAGTTGCCAGAGAATAGCCACGAAAGGAAATCCCATTGGTGTGGGACTTTGTCTTTTGACATGGCCTGCTGTAAGTTCTTCAGTGAATTCATGGCGTCGTTGATGTGCGTGTCATTCTCCCCTGGTATGTATGTGCAACAGGAGGTCCCAATAATGTGGCACACACCACCTTGCGCTGCAGTCATCAAGTCCAGAACCATCCTGTTTTGTAAGACCATTAGCCTAATAGCCTCAATCTCTCTGTTTTGACCATCATTGACCTGCAGCGAGAGATTCACAAACGATTGGAAACGATAGTTCAGTGTCTCGATGTAGAGTGCTTGTTTTCCAACTCCGATCCAAGGAAAAAGCGCATGAACAACTTTGTCTCCGACGGACCATATTTTATGATCATCTGGCACGTTCGCACCCCAGACAGGGTCATGAGGGTCAAAGGTTGCAACAGCCCTGCGTCGACGTCCAGAAGAGTTGTGTGCTGTCGTCAGCTGATGGTGTTTTATCCTGTAAGTGTGGTCTGTCACCCACACTGGAGCACACACTCCTGTCCAGTTGGCGGGCAGCATCGGATAAACCTTGTGACCACAAAGCCACCAGCCATTCTGTATGAAGTAGGTCCCGTTAGATGGCGCAGCCATATCGGTGGGAGATCCCTCACCACTTGAAATGGCTCTCTTATCCTGACACTCAGCGGTGATGTCCAAAGCTCCCATCCAGTTTCCTCCTGGAGAGCAGTCGTCGTTGATGCATTTGTGGGTCTCGTTTCCTTGGATGTAACATGTGTAGTTCACTCCAGCTGGTCTCTCTGTGTAGGCCACTTGCGGCAATGTTCGTCCTTTAACAGTCACATTGAGATTTGTCCAGAAAAGCTGATCACAGGTACCGTCTGCAAGTCCAGGGCGGAAAGGGTCGGCATCCCTGACTGTGACAGCACGGTGTTGATATCCAATTCCTCCTATGGATGCCATACATTTTGCTTCAGTGACATTCATTGCTCTCGCCTCCAAGTGAACTTGCGTGGAGGAAGGAGGGAGTTTGGAACACACATAGCATCCCTCCTGTGTGTGTGCTCTCACACTGAACTTCACATATCGGTACCAAGCGTTGGTTTCGTATGGGTTTCTGGGGTCCCATGACCAGTCCTCAAAATTCTCATCATGTGACCATCTTCTTCCACGAATGACACTGTCCATTGGTCCATTCAGATGAGCCCACAAACCATAGCACACTCCAACCACAGCGCAGCATAGAATCCACCTGGCATATGGAATTCCGTTGCTACTAGGATGGCAGAGACACCGGGACATCTCCTCGCCTAGCGGAGTGGGGATCGCTGAATTCTTCACCGACGTTGAGACGTTCCACCCTAAACGATGAAACTCCTTTGAAGTCGGCCTTCCCCACCACTCCGAATGAGGGGTCCAGCACTCTCTGCAACTTGCAGTGGCTGAGGTGAATCCAGCTGGGCCGTTCAGCAATCTTTACTGCAGTGGGGGTAGTCAGCAAGACTTGGAATGGTCCCTCCCACCGCGGGCTGGCCCAGTTCTTTCTTTTGATGACCTTGATGTAGACCCAGTCTCCTGGCTTAATGAGGTTATCAACCTGTGGGGAGAGAAGACCAGGCGGCAGTAAATTTGCATTTAACACATCTTTCATTTTGAGTGTTCTGATCATGTAATCTGCCAAGGTGTGTTCTTCATCTGCTTTTTGCAAATCTGCAGGGAACACAGGTAGTCTATATGGTCTCCCATGTGTAATTTCAAAAGGCGTTAGCCCTTCTGAATTGGGGGTGATTCTCATATAGAGTTTCACCAAGTCTAGGCACTCTGGCCAGGCTCTGCCTGTTGATTCCATGCATTTTTTCAACCTGCTTTTGATAGTAGCGTTTGCTCGTTCAACCAGGCCTGCACTGGATGGGTGCCAAGCACAGTGGTTTTTTAACGTTATCCCAAGGTGTACAGCCATGTTTTGTACAACTTGGTTCACAAAGTGTGGACCATTGTCACTGTAAATGATCTGTGGGATGCCATGAACCGGTATGACGGTTTTGCAAATGGCTTTTGCCACTGTTAAGGCATCTGCTCGTTTAGATGGAACTATTTCAACCCATTTGGAAAATGCATCAATCATCACTAGGCAGTATTTGTGAGGTCCACTTTGTGTGAGTTCAATAAAATCCATGTGCATGATTTGGAATGGGTAAGACGGTTTTGGAAAGGAGCCTCTCTTAGGTCTCATGTTTCCTTGTGGATTATGTTTCACACACACAGGACATGCTTTACAAAAATTTTTTAAGTAAGCATCTAAACCAAAGGTAGTGAATTGTTGATGTATGATGGACCTCATCCCTCCTGTCGACACGTGGCAAGGTCCATGTGTCGCAATTGCTGCTGCCTTAAAAAGTGATTTTGGTAAAACAGGTTTGTCATTGATGCGGTGGATATTATCTGTATCCACAACTGCACCTTTTGTCGCCCACATTCGTTTTTCCACCATTGGAGCATTGCCCTGCATGTCTGTCAGTATAGTTTTATCTATGAGTTGGGTGTCCTCTGAATCTATTAAAAAAATTCCATGGCCATGTTTCCCTGCTGCTGCTTCTTTAGCGATTTTGTCTGCAAATCTGTTTCCATTTGAGACTTCATCTGTGCCTGTGGTGTGAGCAACACATTTACACACAGCAAGTTTAGCAGGTAAACGGATGGCCTGCAACAAGTCTTTCAACAAGGAGGCATGGGTAACCGGCTTACCGGTTGATGTTGTCATCCCCCTGCGCTCCCATTGTTTTGCAAAATAGAACAGAGTAGAAAACGCATACTGACTGTCTGTGTATACAGTGACTTCCTTATCTCTTGCTAATTGACAAGCTCTTGTCAGTGCAATCAGCTCAGCAGCTTGCGCTGACCGATTGCATGGAAGCTTCTCTGCTTCAATAATCCGGTTTGGCAACTTCACAATTGCATAACCACTTTGATTGTTCCCTTTAGGATCCTTTGAACATGATCCATCCACAAACCACTTTTCCCCTTTATCAAGTGGAGTGTCACTTAAATCTTGTCTAGGTAGCTGTAGATGTTCTGTAGCATCTAAACAATTATGTGGGGTTCCATCCTCTGGCAACGGGATCAATGTTGCTGGATTTAGGACTGTGCACCTTTTTATCATAATATGCGGTTGTGACAGAAGTGTAGCAGTGTAGGATAGGTGTCTGGCGGGTGACAAAAAGTTCATTTTGCTTTGCAGTAGCAACACATCTACAGCATGTGGAACCAACAAGTCCATTTTGTGGAAAAGGACCACATCTGCGGATAGTGTCACTGCAAGCGCTGCTGCGCATACTGCTTGGACACAGTCTGGTAACGATTGAGCCACTGGATCCAATTTTTTTGAATAAAATGCAATTGGTCTTAGTTTACTGCCATGACTCTGCAGCAACACTGAGGTCATAAAACCATTCCTGCAGTCTACCGTTTGCACAAACGTTTTATTGTAGTCTGGTAAGATAAGGGTTGTAGTTTCCATCAAAGCCTGTTTCAGTACTACAAAAGCATCCTCCGCTACTGGTGTCCATATTATTTTTTCTGTCATTGCCATGGGGACTCCATGCACAATATTCAGCAATGGTTGCGTCTTTTCTGCATAATGTGGGATCCATGCTCTGCAGTAATTGCAGAGCCCCAAAAATGACATCATTTGTTTTTTTGTCTCAGGTTTTGGTGCATCTGCAATGATTTGTTTTCTGTTTTTTTGTATCTGTCTTCCAGCAGCTGACAACGTGTGACCTAAATAGTTCACCTCCTGTTTGACCCATTGTAGTTTATTTTTGCTTACTTTATTCCCTGCTTTACAGAGATAGTGTAACAAAGCTAAGGAGTCTTCCTTGCAAGCAGCTTCAGTTTCAGAGGCTATCAAGAGATCATCTACATAGACCAGAAGTTGGCTTTTGTTTGAAATTTGAAAATCAGCCAAACATGCCATGATAGCTTGAGTGAAAATAGTTGGACTATCAGCGAATCCCTGCGGCAATCTGGTGTACGTATAACTTTGTCCTTTAAAGGTAAACGCAAACCAAAACTGTGAGTCTGGGTGGATTGGCACTGAGAAAAATGCATTGCTAAGATCAATCACTGTAAAAAACTTCTGGTTAGGTTTCAAAGTGTTCAGAAGTGTGTGCGGGTCAGGCACATTAGGTGCTCTTGTTTGTATTGCCTCATTTACTGCTCGTAAATCTTGTATCATTCGCCAATCAATCTTGTTGGCCTTTCGGACTGGAAAAATAGGAGTGTTGCAAGGAGAATCTGAGCACTTCCTAATAATCCCTCCTGACAAAAGATCATTTATGACAGGGGCAATCCCATTCATTGCCTCCTGTTTTAAAGGATATTGCTTAACTCTTGGACGCCACTCTGATCTTGGTTTGATCTGTACTGGGGGAATGGACTTTAAAAGTCCTACATCAGATGGGCCCTTTGTCCATAGCTCTTCAGGAAGCTCAGCCAATTCCCTCTCCTCCATCTCAGTCAAACAAACATTAACTAGTCAGGGAAGCGCATAAGCGCATGCCCTTCCATGAGCCACTTCACACACTGTTTGCTTCCACATGTCACAGCTGGTACTGTAGCTCCACCCATCACCTTTGTCCTCATAATCAGTGATAGATTCGGCAAGTTTAATTCGGCAACCCACATCTGCCCATGCTATACTGTGAGGTTTAAACAATGAAATGTGGGGTACAGCCGACAACTTGTATTTGTCTTTCTGAGGAGCGGGCAGGAGGACAGCAGCAGCTGCAAATGACCTGCGATCAGTGTACAGAGCAGTGATTGTTAAGGTTACTTCTGTGTCACTGAGAAAACTTTCAATATATTCATCTTGTGGATCAGTGAGAATATTCATGGTGACATGTAATTGATTACAAGACATTTCTGATTCAGGTCGTGACAATTGCTTTCGGGCTTCACTCAGTAAACTGTTTGGTAGCTTGGGATTCTGTTCAACAGAGATGTCATACGAACAGCAAATTTGTTCACCTGCTTGTGCAGCGTATAAATCAACATCTCTCACTCTACATGCTCGCATGCCATCCTTTACTGGAATTATTGCAATTCCCAATCTAGTCATCAGATCTCGACCCAGCAGGTTTATGGGGCATTTTGGGGATAGGACAATCGAGACTGAAGCCATGTTTCCAGTTTCATCATCCCTTACTTCAACTGGGTTGGAGATACTCTCCTTGTGTACCTGCCCATCAGCAGATTTCACCCAAATAGTATTTTGGGAGGCCTTTAGATTAGGGACTTTAGTTTTTATTACGGTTTTACAAGCCCCGGTATCACACAAAAACTCTACATCACTTCCTCCAACATTTAAGGTAACATGTGGTTTTTCTTTTAATGTACTCAAAATGTCCCATGCTGTATGGACATCTACTATTTCTTCCTCTGTAGGATCACAAGAGGTCGAAGGGGAGGAATCTAGTCATGCTGAGAATTTGGCTTTACCTCTGCCCCTTCCTCCACCCTTTGATTGGTCTTGTTTTGCATATCGACACACTCTCGCAAAGTGTCCTCGTTTCCCACAGTTCCAACAGTTGTCAGAATCTGATGGGGGTTTTGAATTGTATGGTGGCCTACGACCTTGTTGACCTCTTCCTCTGCCCCGTTGGGAGCCTCGGAAGAAGACTGTTTTATCTTCATCTAGGTCCTCATCTTCATCGTCGAGATGAAATACATCAGAACTTTTGCCTTTTTTGATCACTTTTTCAGCATGTCTGGCCCACTGCATGGTTGTTGTAACGCTAGCAGTGTCCACTTCCACCATGTGTTTCCTCACCCAATTGCCAATTTCAGGACGGAAACTAGTGAGGAGTGCATTTTTAAACTGTTGCTGATAAGCACTCTCAGCTGCATCATTAAATGGGATGCCACTATGCACCCTAAATTCTTTTTCAAATCTCAAGCGAAAATCATCAGTATCTTCCCCAGGCTTCTGTTTTATTCCTGCTAAATGACCATAATTCGCTCGTCTTTGAAATATATTTTGCACTCTTTGCACAAGATCATTCCATTGTGCTGCATACTCCCCTCTCAATTGATTTCCCTCAACAGGATAGGGGAAAGGTCCTTGGTTATTTCTACCTGTATAATTTCCTCTAACCTTGGCCCAGTCTTTTCCCAAAGAAGACATTGCAGCTTCTCCTGCCTCATGCCCATTCAGTCTATAGGAATGTATGATTCCAGCCATGTCTTCTGCCCATTTATCTGGGTCTTCTGCAACAGGGGTAACCCCTTCAACTGCTTTTCTTGCCTCTTCCAAAGTCCATGGCCGAAAAACATATGTATGTAGAGGGTAGCCTTCCCCTACAATAGGGTTTGGCACCTGTATCATTGGGCACACATCAACATTGTCTAAAGTTTGAGAAAATCTAGCAGCATTGGTCATAGTTCTTGTTTGCACAGGACTTCTAATTACGTGACCCTGACCTTTTTTTGCTATTGTATGGGGGAGGGTGCAGGTCTGTTAAACTTGGATACAAGTTTTGCACAGGAGCGGAAAGCTCTTCTTGTTCCTCTGCTTGAGCTGCGGCTGAGACAGCGCGCCTGGGCACTGTAGCCTCATTGTCTTCCGGCCTGACAAACATACTTGCGGCCTCATCACTTTTCACCTTTATATTTTTTGTCTTTTGAATTTGTTCTCTTCTCTCTTGTGAAGCTTTCAACCACACTCTAGCACATTGCAATTCTCCCTCTTTTCTTTCCTTTTTCGGTCCTTTTTTCTTCCTAGCCACACTCTCCTCCAAAGCATCAACCACTATTTTCCACACTTCAACTTTCAACTTCCCTTCTACTCCATACTTTTTCTTCCACTTTGGCATGTATTGCATACAATTAAGAAATCTACTCGCCATGTACTTCTCATCTCCTTCAAGAGCTAGAGATTTACCGTTTTTATTTCCCATCTTAACTTGGTATTTTTAGATTTTTCCAATTTGTATTTATTTATTTATTTATTTATTTTTTAATTTATCCTACCATTCACACTCTCAACCACACAACTTTCATGCAAACAGCTTGGAAAAACAGACCAAAAAGAAGAATCTACGCCCTTCTTCAATTAAGAAAAAGAAGCTCTGACCTTTCTTAGCCTGTCCCTTCCCCTGGGGCTAAAACCCCAGCTGTTTCTTAGCCTGGACAAACCAAACCGTAAACTTCATAGCTCGGACAAACCAAACCGTAAACTTCATAACTCGGACGAACCAAAGCCGTATATCTTGTGCACCTTTAATTTTTTACGCGTTTACAATGTTAGGGCTTTAACTTACTTGTCCCCTGGTTCGTTGCACTGCCGGATCCCGTCAATCCGCCGCTGTCAGACGAAGGCAGACCTAAGATGCTGGCCCAGCGAAGAATTCACTCCCCAGGACTTTCTTAACCAGGTCCACCTAATAGACGCTGGCCCGTCGACGGAAAGCAGCACGTCGTCCTCAGTCGGTCAGCAACGGGTATGTGGGATCCGGGTCACGGCACCAAAATGTTAGGGATGTTCTAACTCTAACTTATTTTGCAAGAACCAAACAGAGAGACAATATGCCTTTTGAACACTTGCAAGTGGAGAATCTGTTCGGTACTGTAGATACAGCAATGTCCGAACAAAGTCTGCCGTTGAAGTCATGCAAGAGAGTCTTTATTGAGAGAAGAAGGGTGGGGGTGAGAGTCAGCCAAGGTGGGGGTGACATTTGACATGTGTAGTGGGCACCTCAACAAATGATTAACCACTTGGGAGGGTCCCAGTCTATCTCTCCACGAGGCCGTGGACATAAATTCTAGTGGAGCAAAACAAGGACGCCTCCACACCACCTGGAGAGCTTCAACAACTGAATGGTTCAACTGTTCAGAATCACGGGAAGGTAAAAGGTTCAAACAAAGTTCATCATTCTAGTCTACATCCCAACATAATCATACGATCAAGATAGTTTATAAACCCTAACAGTTTATGTTTTACACGCGTTTTAAATTTTATTGCCGAAATCGCTTTTTCTCGCCGAGATAAGCACGTTTTCTGAAATGCCGCTCTCCCGTCACTCTGGTTAAAGTGTTATGAAAAAAAAGGCTGTTGGGGGCTAGGGAGTATCGAGTTGATCATTATACATGAAGAAATAACCAATTTCATCGTTTGGTTTATGTTTTACACGCGTTTTAAATTTTATTGCCGAAATCGCTTTTTCTCGCCGAGATAAGCACGTTTTCTGAAATGCCGCTCTCCCGTCACTCTGGTTAAAGTGTTATGAAAAAAAAGGCTGTTGGGGGCTAGGGAGTATCGAGTTGATCATTATACATGAAGAAATAACCAATTTCATCGTTTGGTTTATGTTTTACACGCGTTTTAAATTTTATTGCCGAAATCGCTTTTTCTCGCCGAGATAAGCACGTTTTCTGAAATGCCGCTCTCCCGTCACTCTGGTTAAAGTGTTATGAAAAAAAAGGCTGTTGGGGGCTAGGGAGTATCGAGTTGATCATTATACATGAAGAAATAACCAATTTCATCGTTTGGTTTATGTTTTACACGCGTTTTAAATTTTATTGCCGAAATCGCTTTTTCTCGCCGAGATAAGCACGTTTTCTGAAATGCCGCTCTCCCGTCACTCTGGTTAAAGTGTTATGAGAAAAAAAAGGCTGTTGGGGGCTAGGGAGTATCGAGTTGATCATTATACATGAAGAAATAACCAATTTCATCGTTTGGTTTATGTTTTACACGCGTTTTAAATTTTATTGCCGAAATCGCTTTTTCTCGCCGAGATAAGCACGTTTTCTGAAATGCCGCTCTCCCGTCACTCTGGTTAAAGTGTTATGAAAAAAAAGGCTGTTGGGGGCTAGGGAGTATCGAGTTGATCATTATACATGAAGAAATAACCAATTTCATCGTTTGGTTTATGTTTTACACGCGTTTTAAATTTTATTGCCGAAATCGCTTTTTCTCGCCGAGATAAGCACGTTTTCTGAAATGCCGCTCTCCCGTCACTCTGGTTAAAGTGTTATGAAAAAAAAGGCTGTTGGGGGCTAGGGAGTATCGAGTTGATCATTATACATGAAGAAATAACCAATTTCATCGTTTGGTTTATGTTTTACACGCCTTTTAAATTTTATTGCCGAAATCGCTTTTTCTCGCCGAGATAAGCACGTTTTCTGAAATGCCGCTCTCCCGTCACTCTGGTTAAAGTGTTATGAAAAAAAAGGCTGTTGGGGGCTAGGGAGTATCGAGTTGATCATTATACATGAAGAAATAACCAATTTCATCGTTTGGTTTATGTTTTACACGCGTTTTAAATTTTATTGCCGAAATCGCTTTTTCTCGCCGAGATAAGCACGTTTTCTGAAATGCCGCTCTCCCGTCACTCTGGTTAAAGTGTTATGAAAAAAAAGGCTGTTGGGGGCTAGGGAGTATCGAGTTGATCATTATACATGAAGAAATAACCAATTTCATCGTTTGGTTTATGTTTTACACGCGTTTTAAATTTTATTGCCGAAATCGCTTTTTCTCGCCGAGATAAGCACGTTTTCTGAAATGCCGCTCTCCCGTCACTCTGGTTAAAGTGTTATGAAAAAAAAGGCTGTTGGGGGCTAGGGAGTATCGAGTTGATCATTATACATGAAGAAATAACCAATTTCATCGTTTGGTTTATGTTTTACACGCGTTTTAAATTTTATTGCCGAAATCGCTTTTTCTCGCCGAGATAAGCACGTTTTCTGAAATGCCGCTCTCCCGTCACTCTGGTTAAAGTGTTATGAAAAAAAAGGCTGTTGGGGGCTAGGGAGTATCGAGTTGATCATTATACATGAAGAAATAACCAATTTCATCGTTTGGTTTATGTTTTACACGCGTTTTAATTTTTATTGCCGAAATCGCTTTTTCTCGCCGAGATAAGCACGTTTTCTGAAATGCCGCTCTCCCGTCACTCTGGTTAAAGTGTTATGAAAAAAAAGGCTGTTGGGGGCTAGGGAGTATCGAGTTGATCATTATACATGAAGAAATAACCAATTTCATCGTTTGGTTTATGTTTTACACGCGTTTTAAATTTTATTGCCGAAATCGCTTTTTCTCGCCGAGATAAGCACGTTTTCTGAAATGCCGCTCTCCCGTCACTCTGGTTAAAGTGTTATGAGAAAAAAAAGGCTGTTGGGGGCTAGGGAGTATCGAGTTGATCATTATACATGAAGAAATAACCAATTTCATCGTTTGGTTTATGTTTTACACGCGTTTTAAATTTTATTGCCGAAATCGCTTTTTCTCGCCGAGATAAGCACGTTTTCTGAAATGCCGCTCTCCCGTCACTCTGGTTAAAGTGTTATGAAAAAAAAGGCTGTTGGGGGCTAGGGAGTATCGAGTTGATCATTATACATGAAGAAATAACCAATTTCATCGTTTGGTTTATGTTTTACACGCGTTTTAAATTTTATTGCCGAAATCGCTTTTTCTCGCCGAGATAAGCACGTTTTCTGAAATGCCGCTCTCCCGTCACTCTGGTTAAAGTGTTATGAAAAAAAAGGCTGTTGGGGGCTAGGGAGTATCGAGTTGATCATTATACATGAAGAAATAACCAATTTCATCGTTTGGTTTATGTTTTACACGCCTTTTAAATTTTATTGCCGAAATCGCTTTTTCTCGCCGAGATAAGCACGTTTTCTGAAATGCCGCTCTCCCGTCACTCTGGTTAAAGTGTTATGAAAAAAAAGGCTGTTGGGGGCTAGGGAGTATCGAGTTGATCATTATACATGAAGAAATAACCAATTTCATCGTTTGGTTTATGTTTTACACGCGTTTTAAATTTTATTGCCGAAATCGCTTTTTCTCGCCGAGATAAGCACGTTTTCTGAAATGCCGCTCTCCCGTCACTCTGGTTAAAGTGTTATGAAAAAAAAGGCTGTTGGGGGCTAGGGAGTATCGAGTTGATCATTATACATGAAGAAATAACCAATTTCATCGTTTGGTTTATGTTTTACACGCGTTTTAAATTTTATTGCCGAAATCGCTTTTTCTCGCCGAGATAAGCACGTTTTCTGAAATGCCGCTCTCCCGTCACTCTGGTTAAAGTGTTATGAAAAAAAAGGCTGTTGGGGGCTAGGGAGTATCGAGTTGATCATTATACATGAAGAAATAACCAATTTCATCGTTTGGTTTATGTTTTACACGCGTTTTAAATTTTATTGCCGAAATCGCTTTTTCTCGCCGAGATAAACACGTTTTCTGAAATGCCGCTCTCCCGTCACTCTGGTTAAAGTGTTATGAAAAAAAAGGCTGTTGGGGGCTAGGGAGTATCGAGTTGATCATTATACATGAAGAAATAACCAATTTCATCGTTTGGTTTATGTTTTACACGCGTTTTAAATTTTATTGCCGAAATCGCTTTTTCTCGCCGAGATAAGCACGTTTTCTGAAATGCCGCTCTCCCGTCACTCTGGTTAAAGTGTTATGAAAAAAAAGGCTGTTGGGGGCTAGGGAGTATCGAGTTGATCATTATACATGAAGAAATAACCAATTTCATCGTTTGGTTTATGTTTTACACGCGTTTTAAATTTTATTGCCGAAATCGCTTTTTCTCGCCGAGATAAACACGTTTTCTGAAATGCCGCTCTCCCGTCACTCTGGTTAAAGTGTTATGAAAAAAAAGGCTGTTGGGGGCTAGAGAGTATCGAGTTGATCATTATACATGAAGAAATAACCAATTTCATCGTTTGGTTTATGTTTTACACGCGTTTTAAATTGTATTGCCGAAATCGCTTTTTCTCGCCGA
The DNA here is from genome assembly GCF_054491065.1 of Syngnathus leptorhynchus. Taxonomy (NCBI): domain Eukaryota; kingdom Metazoa; phylum Chordata; class Actinopteri; order Syngnathiformes; family Syngnathidae; genus Syngnathus; species Syngnathus leptorhynchus. The sequence continues at coordinate 251,720 of NW_028232054.1, forward strand.
GATAAGCACGTTTTCTGAAATGCCGCTCTCCCGTCACTCTGGTTAAAGTGTTATGAAAAAAAAGGCTGTTGGGGGCTAGGGAGTATCGAGTTGATCATTATACATGAAGAAATAACCAATTTCATCGTTTGGTTTATGTTTTACACGCGTTTTAAATTTTATTGCCGAAATCGCTTTTTCTCGCCGAGATAAGCACGTTTTCTGAAATGCCGCTCTCCCGTCACTCTGGTTAAAGTGTTATGAAAAAAAAGGCTGTTGGGGGCTAGGGAGTATCGAGTTGATCATTATACATGAAGAAATAACCAATTTCATCGTTTGGTTTATGTTTTACACGCGTTTTAAATTGTATTGCCGAAATCGCTTTTTCTCGCCGAGATAAGCACGTTTTCTGAAATGCCGCTCTCCCGTCACTCTGGTTAAAGTGTTATGAAAAAAAAGGCTGTTGGGGGCTAGGGAGTATCGAGTTGATCATTATACATGAAGAAATAACCAATTTCATCGTTTGGTTTATGTTTTACACGCGTTTTAAATTTTATTGCCGAAATCGCTTTTTCTCGCCGAGATAAGCACGTTTTCTGAAATGCCGCTCTCCCGTCACTCTGGTTAAAGTGTTATGAAAAAAAAGGCTGTTGGGGGCTAGGGAGTATCGAGTTGATCATTATACATGAAGAAATAACCAATTTCATCGTTTGGTTTATGTTTTACACGCGTTTTAAATTTTATTGCCGAAATCGCTTTTTCTCGCCGAGATAAGCACGTTTTCTGAAATGCCGCTCTCCCGTCACTCTGGTTAAAGTGTTATGAAAAAAAAGGCTGTTGGGGGCTAGGGAGTATCGAGTTGATCATTATACATGAAGAAATAACCAATTTCATCGTTTGGTTTATGTTTTACACGCGTTTTAAATTTTATTGCCGAAATCGCTTTTTCTCGCCGAGATAAGCACGTTTTCTGAAATGCCGCTCTCCCGTCACTCTGGTTAAAGTGTTATGAAAAAAAAGGCTGTTGGGGGCTAGGGAGTATCGAGTTGATCATTATACATGAAGAAATAACCAATTTCATCGTTTGGTTTATGTTTTACACGCGTTTTAAATTTTATTGCCGAAATCGCTTTTTCTCGCCGAGATAAGCACGTTTTCTGAAATGCCGCTCTCCCGTCACTCTGGTTAAAGTGTTATGAAAAAAAAGGCTGTTGGGGGCTAGGGAGTATCGAGTTGATCATTATACATGAAGAAATAACCAATTTCATCGTTTGGTTTATGTTTTACACGCGTTTTAATTTTTATTGCCGAAATCGCTTTTTCTCGCCGAGATAAGCACGTTTTCTGAAATGCCGCTCTCCCGTCACTCTGGTTAAAGTGTTATGAAAAAAAGGCTGTTGGGGGCTAGGGAGTATCGAGTTGATCATTATACATGAAGAAATAACCAATTTCATCGTTTGGTTTATGTTTTACACGCGTTTTAAATTTTATTGCCGAAATCGCTTTTTCTCGCCGAGATAAGCACGTTTTCTGAAATGCCGCTCTCCCGTCACTCTGGTTAAAGTGTTATGAAAAAAAAGGCTGTTGGGGGCTAGGGAGTATCGAGTTGATCATTATACATGAAGAAATAACCAATTTCATCGTTTGGTTTATGTTTTACACGCGTTTTAAATTTTATTGCCGAAATCGCTTTTTCTCGGCGAGATAAGCACGTTTTCTGAAATGCCGCTCTCCCGTCACTCTGGTTAAAGTGTTATGAAAAAAAAGGCTGTTGGGGGCTAGAGAGTATCGAGTTGATCATTATACATGAAGAAATAACCAATTTCATCGGTTGGTTTATGTTTTACACGCGTTTTAAATTTTATTGCCGAAATCGCTTTTTCTCGCCGAGATAAGCACGTTTTCTGAAATGCCGCTCTCCCGTCACTCTGGTTAAAGTGTTATGAAAAAAAAGGCTGTTGGGGGCTAGGGAGTATCGAGTTGATCATTATACATGAAGAAATAACCAATTTCATCGTTTGGTTTATGTTTTACACGCGTTTTAAATTTTATTGCCGAAATCGCTTTTTCTCGCCGAGATAAGCACGTTTTCTGAAATGCCGCTCTCCCGTCACTCTGGTTAAAGTGTTATGAAAAAAAAGGCTGTTGGGGGCTAGGGAGTATCGAGTTGATCATTATACATGAAGAAATAACCAATTTCATCGTTTGGTTTATGTTTTACACGCGTTTTAAATTTTATTGCCGAAATCGCTTTTTCTCGCCGAGATAAGCACGTTTTCTGAAATGCCGCTCTCCCGTCACTCTGGTTAAAGTGTTATGAAAAAAAAGGCTGTTGGGGGCTAGGGAGTATCGAGTTGATCATTATACATGAAGAAATAACCAATTTCATCGTTTGGTTTATGTTTTACACGCGTTTTAAATTTTATTGCCGAAATCGCTTTTTCTCGCCGAGATAAGCACGTTTTCTGAAATGCCGCTCTCCCGTCACTCTGGTTAAAGTGTTATGGAAAAAAAGGCTGTTGGGGGCTAGGGAGTATCGAGTTGATCATTATACATGAAGAAATAACCAATTTCATCGTTTGGTTTATGTTTTACACGCGTTTTAAATTTTATTGCCGAAATCGCTTTTTCTCGCCGAGATAAGCACGTTTTCTGAAATGCCGCTCTCCCGTCACTCTGGTTAAAGTGTTATGAAAAAAAAGGCTGTTGGGGGCTAGGGAGTATCGAGTTGATCATTATACATGAAGAAATAACCAATTTCATCGTTTGGTTTATGTTTTACACGCGTTTTAAATTTTATTGCCGAAATCGCTTTTTCTCGCCGAGATAAGCACGTTTTCTGAAATGCCGCTCTCCCGTCACTCTGGTTAAAGTGTTATGAAAAAAAAGGCTGTTGGGGGCTAGGGAGTATCGAGTTGATCATTATACATGAAGAAATAACCAATTTCATCGTTTGGTTTATGTTTTACACGCGTTTTAAATTTTATTGCCGAAATCGCTTTTTCTCGCCGAGATAAGCACCTTTTCTGAAATGCCGCTCTCCCGTCACTCTGGTTAAAGTGTTATGAAAAAAAAGGCTGTTGGGGGCTAGGGAGTATCGAGTTGATCATTATATATGAAGAAATAACCAATTTCATCGTTTGGTTTATGTTTTACACGCGTTTTAAATTTTATTGCCGAAATCGCTTTTTCTCGCCGAGATAAGCACGTTTTCTGAAATGCCGCTCTCCCGTCACTCTGGTTAAAGTGTTATGAAAAAAAAGGCTGTTGGGGGCTAGGGAGTATCGAGTTGATCATTATACATGAAGAAATAACCAATTTCATCGTTTGGTTTATGTTTTACACGCGTTTTAAATTTTATTGCCGAAATCGCTTTTTCTCGCCGAGATAAGCACGTTTTCTGAAATGCCGCTCTCCCGTCACTCTGGTTAAAGTGTTATGAAAAAAAAGGCTGTTGGGGGCTAGGGAGTATCGAGTTGATCATTATACATGAAGAAATAACCAATTTCATCGTTTGGTTTATGTTTTACACGCGTTTTAAATTTTATTGCCGAAATCGCTTTTTCTCGCCGAGATAAGCACGTTTTCTGAAATGCCGCTCTCCCGTCACTCTGGTTAAAGTGTTATGAAAAAAAAGGCTGTTGGGGGCTAGGGAGTATCGAGTTGATCATTATACATGAAGAAATAACCAATTTCATCGTTTGGTTTATGTTTTACACGCGTTTTAAATTTTATTGCCGAAATCGCTTTTTCTCGCCGAGATAAGCACGTTTTCTGAAATGCCGCTCTCCCGTCATTCTGGTTAAAGTGTTATGAAAAAAAAGGCTGTTGGGGGCTAGGGAGTATCGAGTTGATCGTTATACATGAAGAAATAACCAATTTCATCGTTTGGTTTATGTTTTACACGCGTTTTAAATTTTATTGCCGAAATCGCTTTTTCTCGCCGAGATAAGCACGTTTTCTGAAATGCCGCTCTCCCGTCACTCTGGTTAAAGTGTTATGAAAAAAAAGGCTGTTGGGGGCTAGGGAGTATCGAGTTGATCATTATACATGAAGAAATAACCAATTTCATCGTTTGGTTTATGTTTTACACGCGTTTTAAATTTTATTGCCGAAATCGCTTTTTCTCGCCGAGATAAGCACGTTTTCTGAAATGCCGCTCTCCCGTCACTCTGGTTAAAGTGTGATGAAAAAAAAGGCTGTTGGGGGCTAGGGAGTATCGAGTTGATCATTATATATGAAGAAATAACCAATTTCATCGTTTGGTTTATGTTTTACACGCGTTTTAAATTTTATTGCCGAAATCGCTTTTTCTCGCCGAGATAAGCACGTTTTCTGAAATGCCGCTCTCCCGTCACTCTGGTTAAAGTGTTATGAAAAAAAAGGCTGTTGGGGGCTAGGGAGTATCGAGTTGATCATTATACATGAAGAAATAACCAATTTCATCATTTGGTTTATGTTTTACACGCGTTTTAAATTTTATTGCCGAAATCGCTTTTTCTCGCCGAGATAAGCACGTTTTCTGAAATGCCGCTCTCCCGTCATTCTGGTTAAAGTGTTATGAAAAAAAAGGCTGTTGGGGGCTAGGGAGTATCGAGTTGATCGTTATACATGAAGAAATAACCAATTTCATCGTTTGGTTTATGTTTTACACGCGTTTTAAATTTTATTGCCGAAATCGCTTTTTCTCGCCGAGATAAGCACGTTTTCTGAAATGCCGCTCTCCCGTCACTCTGGTTAAAGTGTTATGAAAAAAAAGGCTGTTGGGGGCTAGGGAGTATCGAGTTGATCATTATACATGAAGAAGTAACCAATTTCATCGTTTGGTTTATGTTTTACACGCGTTTTAAATTGTATTGCCGAAATCGCTTTTTCTCGCCGAGATAAGCACGTTTTCTGAAATGCCGCTCTCCCGTCACTCTGGTTAAAGTGTTATGAAAAAAAAGGCTGTTGGGGGCTAGGGAGTATCGAGTTGATCATTATACATGAAGAAATAACCAATTTCATCGTTTGGTTTATGTTTTACACGCGTTTTAAATTTTATTGCCGAAATCGCTTTTTCGCCGAGATAAGCACGTTTTCTGAAATGCCGCTCTCCCGTCACTCTGGTTAAAGTGTTATGAAAAAAAAGGCTGTTGGGGGCTAGGGAGTATCGAGTTGATCATTATACATGAAGAAATAACCAATTTCATCGTTTGGTTTATGTTTTACACGCGTTTTAAATTTTATTGCCGAAATCGCTTTTTCTCGCCGAGATAAGCACGTTTTCTGAAATGCCGCTCTCCCGTCACTCTGGTTAAAGTGTTATGAAAAAAAAGGCTGTTGGGGGCTAGGGAGTATCGAGTTGATCATTATACATGAAGAAATAACCAATTTCATCGTTTGGTTTATGTTTTACACGCGTTTTAAATTTTATTGCCGAAATCGCTTTTTCTCGCCGAGATAAGCACGTTTTCTGAAATGCCGCTCTCCCGTCACTCTGGTTAAAGTGTTATGAAAAAAAAGGCTGTTGGGGGCTAGGGAGTATCGAGTTGATCATTATACATGAAGAAATAACCAATTTCATCGTTTGGTTTATGTTTTACACGCGTTTTAAATTTTATTGCCGAAATCGCTTTTTCTCGCCGAGATAAGCACGTTTTCTGAAATGCCGCTCTCCCGTCACTCTGGTTAAAGTGTTATGAAAAAAAAAGGCTGTTGGGGGCTAGGGAGTATCGAGTTGATCATTATACATGAAGAAATAACCAATTTCATCGTTTGGTTTATGTTTTACACGCGTTTTAAATTTTATTGCCGAAATCGCTTTTTCTCGCCGAGATAAGCACGTTTTCTGAAATGCCGCTCTCCCGTCACTCTGGTTAAAGTGTTATGAAAAAAAAGGCTGTTGGGGGCTAGGGAGTATCGAGTTGATCATTATACATGAAGAAATAACCAATTTCATCGTTTGGTTTATGTTTTACACGCGTTTTAAATTTTATTGCCGAAATCGCTTTTTCTCGCCGAGATAAGCACGTTTTCTGAAATGCCGCTCTCCCGTCATTCTGGTTAAAGTGTTATGAAAAAAAAGGCTGTTGGGGGCTAGGGAGTATCGAGTTGATCGTTATACATGAAGAAATAACCAATTTCATCGTTTGGTTTATGTTTTACACGCGTTTTAAATTTTATTGCCGAAATCGCTTTTTCTCGCCGAGATAAGCACGTTTTCTGAAATGCCGCTCTCCCGTCACTCTGGTTAAAGTGTTATGAAAAAAAAGGCTGTTGGGGGCTAGGGAGTATCGAGTTGATCATTATACATGAAGAAATAACCAATTTCATCGTTTGGTTTATGTTTTACACGCGTTTTAAATTTTATTGCCGAAATCGCTTTTTCTCGCCGAGATAAGCACGTTTTCTGAAATGCCGCTCTCCCGTCACTCTGGTTAAAGTGTTATGAAAAAAAAGGCTGTTGGGGGCTAGGGAGTATCGAGTTGATCATTATACATGAAGAAATAACCAATTTCATCGTTTGGTTTATGTTTTACACGCGTTTTAAATTTTATTGCCGAAATCGCTTTTTCTCGCCGAGATAAGCACGTTTTCTGAAATGCCGCTCTCCCGTCACTCTGGTTAAAGTGTTATGAAAAAAAAGGCTGTTGGGGGCTAGGGAGTATCGAGTTGATCATTATACATGAAGAAATAACCAATTTCATCGTTTGGTTTATGTTTTACACGCGTTTTAAATTTTATTGCCGAAATCGCTTTTTCTCGCCGAGATAAGCACGTTTTCTGAAATGCCGCTCTCCCGTCACTCTGGTTAAAGTGTTATGAAAAAAAAGGCTGTTGGGGGCTAGGGAGTATCGAGTTGATCATTATACATGAAGAAATAACCAATTTCATCGTTTGGTTTATGTTTTACACGCGTTTTAAATTTTATTGCCGAAATCGCTTTTTCTCGCCGAGATAAGCACGTTTTCTGAAATGCCGCTCTCCCGTCACTCTGGTTAAAGTGTTATGAAAAAAAAGGCTGTTGGGGGCTAGGGAGTATCGAGTTGATCATTATACATGAAGAAATAACCAATTTCATCGTTTGGTTTATGTTTTACACGCGTTTTAAATTTTATTGCCGAAATCGCTTTTTCTCGCCGAGATAAGCACGTTTTCTGAAATGCCGCTCTCCCGTCACTCTGGTTAAAGTGTTATGAAAAAAAAGGCTGTTGGGGGCTAGGGAGTATCGAGTTGATCATTATACATGAAGAAATAACCAATTTCATCGTTTGGTTTATGTTTTACACGCGTTTTAAATTTTATTGCCGAAATCGCTTTTTCTCGCCGAGATAAGCACGTTTTCTGAAATGCCGCTCTCCCGTCACTCTGGTTAAAGTGTTATGAAAAAAAAGGCTGTTGGGGGCTAGGGAGTATCGAGTTGATCATTATACATGAAGAAATAACCAATTTCATCGTTTGGTTTATGTTTTACACGCGTTTTAAATTTTATTGCCGAAATCGCTTTTTCTCGCCGAGATAAGCACGTTTTCTGAAATGCCGCTCTCCCGTCACTCTGGTTAAAGTGTTATGAAAAAAAAGGCTGTTGGGGGCTAGGGAGTATCGAGTTGATCATTATACATGAAGAAATAACCAATTTCATCGTTTGGTTTATGTTTTACACGCGTTTTAAATTTTATTGCCGAAATCGCTTTTTCTCGCCGAGATAAGCACGTTTTCTGAAATGCCGCTCTCCCGTCACTCTGGTTAAAGTGTTATGAAAAAAAAGGCTGTTGGGGGCTAGGGAGTATCGAGTTGATCATTATACATGAAGAAATAACCAATTTCATCGTTTGGTTTATGTTTTACACGCGTTTTAAATTTTATTGCCGAAATCGCTTTTTCTCGCCGAGATAAGCACGTTTTCTGAAATGCCGCTCTCCCGTCACTCTGGTTAAAGTGTTATGAAAAAAAAGGCTGTTGGGGGCTAGGGAGTATCGAGTTGATCATTATACATGAAGAAATAACCAATTTCATCGTTTGGTTTATGTTTTACACGCGTTTTAAATTTTATTGCCGAAATCGCTTTTTCTCGCCGAGATAAGCACGTTTTCTGAAATGCCGCTCTCCCGTCACTCTGGTTAAAGTGTTATGAAAAAAAAGGCTGTTGGGGGCTAGGGAGTATCGAGTTGATCATTATACATGAAGAAATAACCAATTTCATCGTTTGGTTTATGTTTTACACGCGTTTTAAATTTTATTGCCGAAATCGCTTTTTCTCGCCGAGATAAGCACGTTTTCTGAAATGCCGCTCTCCCGTCACTCTGGTTAAAGTGTTATGAAAAAAAAGGCTGTTGGGGGCTAGGGAGTATCGAGTTGATCATTATACATGAAGAAATAACCAATTTCATCGTTTGGTTTATGTTTTACACGCGTTTTAAATTTTATTGCCGAAATCGCTTTTTCTCGCCGAGATAAGCACGTTTTCTGAAATGCCGCTCTCCCGTCACTCTGGTTAAAGTGTTATGAAAAAAAAGGCTGTTGGGGGCTAGGGAGTATCGAGTTGATCATTATACATGAAGAAATAACCAATTTCATCGTTTGGTTTATGTTTTACACGCGTTTTAAATTTTATTGCCGAAATCGCTTTTTCTCGCCGAGATAAGCACGTTTTCTGAAATGCCGCTCTCCCGTCACTCTGGTTAAAGTGTTATGAAAAAAAAGGCTGTTGGGGGCTAGGGAGTATCGAGTTGATCATTATACATGAAGAAATAACCAATTTCATCGTTTGGTTTATGTTTTACACGCGTTTTAAATTTTATTGCCGAAATCGCTTTTTCTCGCCGAGATAAGCACGTTTTCTGAAATGCCGCTCTCCCGTCACTCTGGTTAAAGTGTTATGAAAAAAAAGGCTGTTGGGGGCTAGGGAGTATCGAGTTGATCATTATACATGAAGAAATAACCAATTTCATCGTTTGGTTTATGTTTTACACGCGTTTTAAATTTTATTGCCGAAATCGCTTTTTCTCGCCGAGATAAGCACGTTTTCTGAAATGCCGCTCTCCCGTCACTCTGGTTAAAGTGTTATGAAAAAAAAGGCTGTTGGGGGCTAGGGAGTATCGAGTTGATCATTATACATGAAGAAATAACCAATTTCATCGTTTGGTTTATGTTTTACACGCGTTTTAAATTTTATTGCCGAAATCGCTTTTTCTCGCCGAGATAAGCACGTTTTCTGAAATGCCGCTCTCCCGTCACTCTGGTTAAAGTGTTATGAAAAAAAAGGCTGTTGGGGGCTAGGGAGTATCGAGTTGATCATTATACATGAAGAAATAACCAATTTCATCGTTTGGTTTATGTTTTACACGCGTTTTAAATTTTATTGCCGAAATCGCTTTTTCTCGCCGAGATAAGCACGTTTTCTGAAATGCCGCTCTCCCGTCACTCTGGTTAAAGTGTTATGAAAAAAAAGGCTGTTGGGGGCTAGGGAGTATCGAGTTGATCATTATACATGAAGAAATAACCAATTTCATCGTTTGGTTTATGTTTTACACGCGTTTTAAATTTTATTGCCGAAATCGCTTTTTCTCGCCGAGATAAGCACGTTTTCTGAAATGCCGCTCTCCCGTCACTCTGGTTAAAGTGTTATGAAAAAAAAGGCTGTTGGGGGCTAGGGAGTATCGAGTTGATCATTATACATGAAGAAATAACCAATTTCATCGTTTGGTTTATGTTTTACACGCGTTTTAAATTTTATTGCCGAAATCGCTTTTTCTCGCCGAGATAAGCACGTTTTCTGAAATGCCGCTCTCCCGTCACTCTGGTTAAAGTGTTATGAAAAAAAAGGCTGTTGGGGGCTAGGGAGTATCGAGTTGATCATTATACATGAAGAAATAACCAATTTCATCGTTTGGTTTATGTTTTACACGCGTTTTAAATTTTATTGCCGAAATCGCTTTTTCTCGCCGAGATAAGCACGTTTTCTGAAATGCCGCTCTCCCGTCACTCTGGTTAAAGTGTTATGAAAAAAAAGGCTGTTGGGGGCTAGGGAGTATCGAGTTGATCATTATACATGAAGAAATAACCAATTTCATCGTTTGGTTTATGTTTTACACGCGTTTTAAATTTTATTGCCGAAATCGCTTTTTCTCGCCGAGATAAGCACGTTTTCTGAAATGCCGCTCTCCCGTCACTCTGGTTAAAGTGTTATGAAAAAAAAGGCTGTTGGGGGCTAGGGAGTATCGAGTTGATCATTATACATGAAGAAATAACCAATTTCATCGTTTGGTTTATGTTTTACACGCGTTTTAAATTTTATTGCCGAAATCGCTTTTTCTCGCCGAGATAAGCACGTTTTCTGAAATGCCGCTCTCCCGTCACTCTGGTTAAAGTGTTATGAAAAAAAAGGCTGTTGGGGGCTAGGGAGTATCGAGTTGATCATTATACATGAAGAAATAACCAATTTCATCGTTTGGTTTATGTTTTACACGCGTTTTAAATTTTATTGCCGAAATCGCTTTTTCTCGCCGAGATAAGCACGTTTTCTGAAATGCCGCTCTCCCGTCACTCTGGTTAAAGTGTTATGAAAAAAAAGGCTGTTGGGGGCTAGGGAGTATCGAGTTGATCATTATACATGAAGAAATAACCAATTTCATCGTTTGGTTTATGTTTTACACGCGTTTTAAATTTTATTGCCGAAATCGCTTTTTCTCGCCGAGATAAGCACGTTTTCTGAAATGCCGCTCTCCCGTCACTCTGGTTAAAGTGTTATGAAAAAAAAGGCTGTTGGGGGCTAGGGAGTATCGAGTTGATCATTATACATGAAGAAATAACCAATTTCATCGTTTGGTTTATGTTTTACACGCGTTTTAAATTTTATTGCCGAAATCGCTTTTTCTCGCCGAGATAAGCACGTTTTCTGAAATGCCGCTCTCCCGTCACTCTGGTTAAAGTGTTATGAAAAAAAAGGCTGTTGGGGGCTAGGGAGTATCGAGTTGATCATTATACATGAAGAAATAACCAATTTCATCGTTTGGTTTATGTTTTACACGCGTTTTAAATTTTATTGCCGAAATCGCTTTTTCTCGCCGAGATAAGCACGTTTTCTGAAATGCCGCTCTCCCGTCACTCTGGTTAAAGTGTTATGAAAAAAAAGGCTGTTGGGGGCTAGGGAGTATCGAGTTGATCATTATACATGAAGAAATAACCAATTTCATCGTTTGGTTTATGTTTTACACGCGTTTTAAATTTTATTGCCGAAATCGCTTTTTCTCGCCGAGATAAGCACGTTTTCTGAAATGCCGCTCTCCCGTCACTCTGGTTAAAGTGTTATGAAAAAAAAGGCTGTTGGGGGCTAGGGAGTATCGAGTTGATCATTATACATGAAGAAATAACCAATTTCATCGTTTGGTTTATGTTTTACACGCGTTTTAAATTTTATTGCCGAAATCGCTTTTTCTCGCCGAGATAAGCACGTTTTCTGAAATGCCGCTCTCCCGTCACTCTGGTTAAAGTGTTATGAAAAAAAAGGCTGTTGGGGGCTAGGGAGTATCGAGTTGATCATTATACATGAAGAAATAACCAATTTCATCGTTTGGTTTATGTTTTACACGCGTTTTAAATTTTATTGCCGAAATCGCTTTTTCTCGCCGAGATAAGCACGTTTTCTGAAATGCCGCTCTCCCGTCACTCTGGTTAAAGTGTTATGAAAAAAAAGGCTGTTGGGGGCTAGGGAGTATCGAGTTGATCATTATACATGAAGAAATAACCAATTTCATCGTTTGGTTTATGTTTTACACGCGTTTTAAATTTTATTGCCGAAATCGCTTTTTCTCGCCGAGATAAGCACGTTTTCTGAAATGCCGCTCTCCCGTCACTCTGGTTAAAGTGTTATGAAAAAAAAGGCTGTTGGGGGCTAGGGAGTATCGAGTTGATCATTATACATGAAGAAATAACCAATTTCATCGTTTGGTTTATGTTTTACACGCGTTTTAAATTTTATTGCCGAAATCGCTTTTTCTCGCCGAGATAAGCACGTTTTCTGAAATGCCGCTCTCCCGTCACTCTGGTTAAAGTGTTATGAAAAAAAAGGCTGTTGGGGGCTAGGGAGTATCGAGTTGATCATTATACATGAAGAAATAACCAATTTCATCGTTTGGTTTATGTTTTACACGCGTTTTAAATTTTATTGCCGAAATCGCTTTTTCTCGCCGAGATAAGCACGTTTTCTGAAATGCCGCTCTCCCGTCACTCTGGTTAAAGTGTTATGAAAAAAAAGGCTGTTGGGGGCTAGGGAGTATCGAGTTGATCATTATACATGAAGAAATAACCAATTTCATCGTTTGGTTTATGTTTTACACGCGTTTTAAATTTTATTGCCGAAATCGCTTTTTCTCGCCGAGATAAGCACGTTTTCTGAAATGCCGCTCTCCCGTCACTCTGGTTAAAGTGTTATGAAAAAAAAGGCTGTTGGGGGCTAGGGAGTATCGAGTTGATCATTATACATGAAGAAATAACCAATTTCATCGTTTGGTTTATGTTTTACACGCGTTTTAAATTTTATTGCCGAAATCGCTTTTTCTCGCCGAGATAAGCACGTTTTCTGAAATGCCGCTCTCCCGTCACTCTGGTTAAAGTGTTATGAAAAAAAAGGCTGTTGGGGGCTAGGGAGTATCGAGTTGATCATTATACATGAAGAAATAACCAATTTCATCGTTTGGTTTATGTTTTACACGCGTTTTAAATTTTATTGCCGAAATCGCTTTTTCTCGCCGAGATAAGCACGTTTTCTGAAATGCCGCTCTCCCGTCACTCTGGTTAAAGTGTTATGAAAAAAAAGGCTGTTGGGGGCTAGGGAGTATCGAGTTGATCATTATACATGAAGAAATAACCAATTTCATCGTTTGGTTTATGTTTTACACGCGTTTTAAATTTTATTGCCGAAATCGCTTTTTCTCGCCGAGATAAGCACGTTTTCTGAAATGCCGCTCTCCCGTCACTCTGGTTAAAGTGTTATGAAAAAAAAGGCTGTTGGGGGCTAGGGAGTATCGAGTTGATCATTATACATGAAGAAATAACCAATTTCATCGTTTGGTTTATGTTTTACACGCGTTTTAAATTTTATTGCCGAAATCGCTTTTTCTCGCCGAGATAAGCACGTTTTCTGAAATGCCGCTCTCCCGTCACTCTGGTTAAAGTGTTATGAAAAAAAAGGCTGTTGGGGGCTAGGGAGTATCGAGTTGATCATTATACATGAAGAAATAACCAATTTCATCGTTTGGTTTATGTTTTACACGCGTTTTAAATTTTATTGCCGAAATCGCTTTTTCTCGCCGAGATAAGCACGTTTTCTGAAATGCCGCTCTCCCGTCACTCTGGTTAAAGTGTTATGAAAAAAAAGGCTGTTGGGGGCTAGGGAGTATCGAGTTGATCATTATACATGAAGAAATAACCAATTTCATCGTTTGGTTTATGTTTTACACGCGTTTTAAATTTTATTGCCGAAATCGCTTTTTCTCGCCGAGATAAGCACGTTTTCTGAAATGCCGCTCTCCCGTCACTCTGGTTAAAGTGTTATGAAAAAAAAGGCTGTTGGGGGCTAGGGAGTATCGAGTTGATCATTATACATGAAGAAATAACCAATTTCATCGTTTGGTTTATGTTTTACACGCGTTTTAAATTTTATTGCCGAAATCGCTTTTTCTCGCCGAGATAAGCACGTTTTCTGAAATGCCGCTCTCCCGTCACTCTGGTTAAAGTGTTATGAAAAAAAAGGCTGTTGGGGGCTAGGGAGTATCGAGTTGATCATTATACATGAAGAAATAACCAATTTCATCGTTTGGTTTATGTTTTACACGCGTTTTAAATTTTATTGCCGAAATCGCTTTTTCTCGCCGAGATAAGCACGTTTTCTGAAATGCCGCTCTCCCGTCACTCTGGTTAAAGTGTTATGAAAAAAAAGGCTGTTGGGGGCTAGGGAGTATCGAGTTGATCATTATACATGAAGAAATAACCAATTTCATCGTTTGGTTTATGTTTTACACGCGTTTTAAATTTTATTGCCGAAATCGCTTTTTCTCGCCGAGATAAGCACGTTTTCTGAAATGCCGCTCTCCCGTCACTCTGGTTAAAGTGTTATGAAAAAAAAGGCTGTTGGGGGCTAGGGAGTATCGAGTTGATCATTATACATGAAGAAATAACCAATTTCATCGTTTGGTTTATGTTTTACACGCGTTTTAAATTTTATTGCCGAAATCGCTTTTTCTCGCCGAGATAAGCACGTTTTCTGAAATGCCGCTCTCCCGTCACTCTGGTTAAAGTGTTATGAAAAAAAAGGCTGTTGGGGGCTAGGGAGTATCGAGTTGATCATTATACATGAAGAAATAACCAATTTCATCGTTTGGTTTATGTTTTACACGCGTTTTAAATTTTATTGCCGAAATCGCTTTTTCTCGCCGAGATAAGCACGTTTTCTGAAATGCCGCTCTCCCGTCACTCTGGTTAAAGTGTTATGAAAAAAAAGGCTGTTGGGGGCTAGGGAGTATCGAGTTGATCATTATACATGAAGAAATAACCAATTTCATCGTTTGGTTTATGTTTTACACGCGTTTTAAATTTTATTGCCGAAATCGCTTTTTCTCGCCGAGATAAGCACGTTTTCTGAAATGCCGCTCTCCCGTCACTCTGGTTAAAGTGTTATGAAAAAAAAGGCTGTTGGGGGCTAGGGAGTATCGAGTTGATCATTATACATGAAGAAATAACCAATTTCATCGTTTGGTTTATGTTTTACACGCGTTTTAAATTTTATTGCCGAAATCGCTTTTTCTCGCCGAGATAAGCACGTTTTCTGAAATGCCGCTCTCCCGTCACTCTGGTTAAAGTGTTATGAAAAAAAAGGCTGTTGGGGGCTAGGGAGTATCGAGTTGATCATTATACATGAAGAAATAACCAATTTCATCGTTTGGTTTATGTTTTACACGCGTTTTAAATTTTATTGCCGAAATCGCTTTTTCTCGCCGAGATAAGCACGTTTTCTGAAATGCCGCTCTCCCGTCACTCTGGTTAAAGTGTTATGAAAAAAAAGGCTGTTGGGGGCTAGGGAGTATCGAGTTGATCATTATACATGAAGAAATAACCAATTTCATCGTTTGGTTTATGTTTTACACGCGTTTTAAATTTTATTGCCGAAATCGCTTTTTCTCGCCGAGATAAGCACGTTTTCTGAAATGCCGCTCTCCCGTCACTCTGGTTAAAGTGTTATGAAAAAAAAGGCTGTTGGGGGCTAGGGAGTATCGAGTTGATCATTATACATGAAGAAATAACCAATTTCATCGTTTGGTTTATGTTTTACACGCGTTTTAAATTTTATTGCCGAAATCGCTTTTTCTCGCCGAGATAAGCACGTTTTCTGAAATGCCGCTCTCCCGTCACTCTGGTTAAAGTGTTATGAAAAAAAAGGCTGTTGGGGGCTAGGGAGTATCGAGTTGATCATTATACATGAAGAAATAACCAATTTCATCGTTTGGTTTATGTTTTACACGCGTTTTAAATTTTATTGCCGAAATCGCTTTTTCTCGCCGAGATAAGCACGTTTTCTGAAATGCCGCTCTCCCGTCACTCTGGTTAAAGTGTTATGAAAAAAAAGGCTGTTGGGGGCTAGGGAGTATCGAGTTGATCATTATACATGAAGAAATAACCAATTTCATCGTTTGGTTTATGTTTTACACGCGTTTTAAATTTTATTGCCGAAATCGCTTTTTCTCGCCGAGATAAGCACGTTTTCTGAAATGCCGCTCTCCCGTCACTCTGGTTAAAGTGTTATGAAAAAAAAGGCTGTTGGGGGCTAGGGAGTATCGAGTTGATCATTATACATGAAGAAATAACCAATTTCATCGTTTGGTTTATGTTTTACACGCGTTTTAAATTTTATTGCCGAAATCGCTTTTTCTCGCCGAGATAAGCACGTTTTCTGAAATGCCGCTCTCCCGTCACTCTGGTTAAAGTGTTATGAAAAAAAAGGCTGTTGGGGGCTAGGGAGTATCGAGTTGATCATTATACATGAAGAAATAACCAATTTCATCGTTTGGTTTATGTTTTACACGCGTTTTAAATTTTATTGCCGAAATCGCTTTTTCTCGCCGAGATAAGCACGTTTTCTGAAATGCCGCTCTCCCGTCACTCTGGTTAAAGTGTTATGAAAAAAAAGGCTGTTGGGGGCTAGGGAGTATCGAGTTGATCATTATACATGAAGAAATAACCAATTTCATCGTTTGGTTTATGTTTTACACGCGTTTTAAATTTTATTGCCGAAATCGCTTTTTCTCGCCGAGATAAGCACGTTTTCTGAAATGCCGCTCTCCCGTCACTCTGGTTAAAGTGTTATGAAAAAAAAGGCTGTTGGGGGCTAGGGAGTATCGAGTTGATCATTATACATGAAGAAATAACCAATTTCATCGTTTGGTTTATGTTTTACACGCGTTTTAAATTTTATTGCCGAAATCGCTTTTTCTCGCCGAGATAAGCACGTTTTCTGAAATGCCGCTCTCCCGTCACTCTGGTTAAAGTGTTATGAAAAAAAAGGCTGTTGGGGGCTAGGGAGTATCGAGTTGATCATTATACATGAAGAAATAACCAATTTCATCGTTTGGTTTATGTTTTACACGCGTTTTAAATTTTATTGCCGAAATCGCTTTTTCTCGCCGAGATAAGCACGTTTTCTGAAATGCCGCTCTCCCGTCACTCTGGTTAAAGTGTTATGAAAAAAAAGGCTGTTGGGGGCTAGGGAGTATCGAGTTGATCATTATACATGAAGAAATAACCAATTTCATCGTTTGGTTTATGTTTTACACGCGTTTTAAATTTTATTGCCGAAATCGCTTTTTCTCGCCGAGATAAGCACGTTTTCTGAAATGCCGCTCTCCCGTCACTCTGGTTAAAGTGTTATGAAAAAAAAGGCTGTTGGGGGCTAGGGAGTATCGAGTTGATCATTATACATGAAGAAATAACCAATTTCATCGTTTGGTTTATGTTTTACACGCGTTTTAAATTTTATTGCCGAAATCGCTTTTTCTCGCCGAGATAAGCACGTTTTCTGAAATGCCGCTCTCCCGTCACTCTGGTTAAAGTGTTATGAAAAAAAAGGCTGTTGGGGGCTAGGGAGTATCGAGTTGATCATTATACATGAAGAAATAACCAATTTCATCGTTTGGTTTATGTTTTACACGCGTTTTAAATTTTATTGCCGAAATCGCTTTTTCTCGCCGAGATAAGCACGTTTTCTGAAATGCCGCTCTCCCGTCACTCTGGTTAAAGTGTTATGAAAAAAAAGGCTGTTGGGGGCTAGGGAGTATCGAGTTGATCATTATACATGAAGAAATAACCAATTTCATCGTTTGGTTTATGTTTTACACGCGTTTTAAATTTTATTGCCGAAATCGCTTTTTCTCGCCGAGATAAGCACGTTTTCTGAAATGCCGCTCTCCCGTCACTCTGGTTAAAGTGTTATGAAAAAAAAGGCTGTTGGGGGCTAGGGAGTATCGAGTTGATCATTATACATGAAGAAATAACCAATTTCATCGTTTGGTTTATGTTTTACACGCGTTTTAAATTTTATTGCCGAAATCGCTTTTTCTCGCCGAGATAAGCACGTTTTCTGAAATGCCGCTCTCCCGTCACTCTGGTTAAAGTGTTATGAAAAAAAAGGCTGTTGGGGGCTAGGGAGTATCGAGTTGATCATTATACATGAAGAAATAACCAATTTCATCGTTTGGTTTATGTTTTACACGCGTTTTAAATTTTATTGCCGAAATCGCTTTTTCTCGCCGAGATAAGCACGTTTTCTGAAATGCCGCTCTCCCGTCACTCTGGTTAAAGTGTTATGAAAAAAAAGGCTGTTGGGGGCTAGGGAGTATCGAGTTGATCATTATACATGAAGAAATAACCAATTTCATCGTTTGGTTTATGTTTTACACGCGTTTTAAATTTTATTGCCGAAATCGCTTTTTCTCGCCGAGATAAGCACGTTTTCTGAAATGCCGCTCTCCCGTCACTCTGGTTAAAGTGTTATGAAAAAAAAGGCTGTTGGGGGCTAGGGAGTATCGAGTTGATCATTATACATGAAGAAATAACCAATTTCATCGTTTGGTTTATGTTTTACACGCGTTTTAAATTTTATTGCCGAAATCGCTTTTTCTCGCCGAGATAAGCACGTTTTCTGAAATGCCGCTCTCCCGTCACTCTGGTTAAAGTGTTATGAAAAAAAAGGCTGTTGGGGGCTAGGGAGTATCGAGTTGATCATTATACATGAAGAAATAACCAATTTCATCGTTTGGTTTATGTTTTACACGCGTTTTAAATTTTATTGCCGAAATCGCTTTTTCTCGCCGAGATAAGCACGTTTTCTGAAATGCCGCTCTCCCGTCACTCTGGTTAAAGTGTTATGAAAAAAAAGGCTGTTGGGGGCTAGGGAGTATCGAGTTGATCATTATACATGAAGAAATAACCAATTTCATCGTTTGGTTTATGTTTTACACGCGTTTTAAATTTTATTGCCGAAATCGCTTTTTCTCGCCGAGATAAGCACGTTTTCTGAAATGCCGCTCTCCCGTCACTCTGGTTAAAGTGTTATGAAAAAAAAGGCTGTTGGGGGCTAGGGAGTATCGAGTTGATCATTATACATGAAGAAATAACCAATTTCATCGTTTGGTTTATGTTTTACACGCGTTTTAAATTTTATTGCCGAAATCGCTTTTTCTCGCCGAGATAAGCACGTTTTCTGAAATGCCGCTCTCCCGTCACTCTGGTTAAAGTGTTATGAAAAAAAAGGCTGTTGGGGGCTAGGGAGTATCGAGTTGATCATTATACATGAAGAAATAACCAATTTCATCGTTTGGTTTATGTTTTACACGCGTTTTAAATTTTATTGCCGAAATCGCTTTTTCTCGCCGAGATAAGCACGTTTTCTGAAATGCCGCTCTCCCGTCACTCTGGTTAAAGTGTTATGAAAAAAAAGGCTGTTGGGGGCTAGGGAGTATCGAGTTGATCATTATACATGAAGAAATAACCAATTTCATCGTTTGGTTTATGTTTTACACGCGTTTTAAATTTTATTGCCGAAATCGCTTTTTCTCGCCGAGATAAGCACGTTTTCTGAAATGCCGCTCTCCCGTCACTCTGGTTAAAGTGTTATGAAAAAAAAGGCTGTTGGGGGCTAGGGAGTATCGAGTTGATCATTATACATGAAGAAATAACCAATTTCATCGTTTGGTTTATGTTTTACACGCGTTTTAAATTTTATTGCCGAAATCGCTTTTTCTCGCCGAGATAAGCACGTTTTCTGAAATGCCGCTCTCCCGTCACTCTGGTTAAAGTGTTATGAAAAAAAAGGCTGTTGGGGGCTAGGGAGTATCGAGTTGATCATTATACATGAAGAAATAACCAATTTCATCGTTTGGTTTATGTTTTACACGCGTTTTAAATTTTATTGCCGAAATCGCTTTTTCTCGCCGAGATAAGCACGTTTTCTGAAATGCCGCTCTCCCGTCACTCTGGTTAAAGTGTTATGAAAAAAAAGGCTGTTGGGGGCTAGGGAGTATCGAGTTGATCATTATACATGAAGAAATAACCAATTTCATCGTTTGGTTTATGTTTTACACGCGTTTTAAATTTTATTGCCGAAATCGCTTTTTCTCGCCGAGATAAGCACGTTTTCTGAAATGCCGCTCTCCCGTCACTCTGGTTAAAGTGTTATGAAAAAAAAGGCTGTTGGGGGCTAGGGAGTATCGAGTTGATCATTATACATGAAGAAATAACCAATTTCATCGTTTGGTTTATGTTTTACACGCGTTTTAAATTTTATTGCCGAAATCGCTTTTTCTCGCCGAGATAAGCACGTTTTCTGAAATGCCGCTCTCCCGTCACTCTGGTTAAAGTGTTATGAAAAAAAAGGCTGTTGGGGGCTAGGGAGTATCGAGTTGATCATTATACATGAAGAAATAACCAATTTCATCGTTTGGTTTATGTTTTACACGCGTTTTAAATTTTATTGCCGAAATCGCTTTTTCTCGCCGAGATAAGCACGTTTTCTGAAATGCCGCTCTCCCGTCACTCTGGTTAAAGTGTTATGAAAAAAAAGGCTGTTGGGGGCTAGGGAGTATCGAGTTGATCATTATACATGAAGAAATAACCAATTTCATCGTTTGGTTTATGTTTTACACGCGTTTTAAATTTTATTGCCGAAATCGCTTTTTCTCGCCGAGATAAGCACGTTTTCTGAAATGCCGCTCTCCCGTCACTCTGGTTAAAGTGTTATGAAAAAAAAGGCTGTTGGGGGCTAGGGAGTATCGAGTTGATCATTATACATGAAGAAATAACCAATTTCATCGTTTGGTTTATGTTTTACACGCGTTTTAAATTTTATTGCCGAAATCGCTTTTTCTCGCCGAGATAAGCACGTTTTCTGAAATGCCGCTCTCCCGTCACTCTGGTTAAAGTGTTATGAAAAAAAAGGCTGTTGGGGGCTAGGGAGTATCGAGTTGATCATTATACATGAAGAAATAACCAATTTCATCGTTTGGTTTATGTTTTACACGCGTTTTAAATTTTATTGCCGAAATCGCTTTTTCTCGCCGAGATAAGCACGTTTTCTGAAATGCCGCTCTCCCGTCACTCTGGTTAAAGTGTTATGAAAAAAAAGGCTGTTGGGGGCTAGGGAGTATCGAGTTGATCATTATACATGAAGAAATAACCAATTTCATCGTTTGGTTTATGTTTTACACGCGTTTTAAATTTTATTGCCGAAATCGCTTTTTCTCGCCGAGATAAGCACGTTTTCTGAAATGCCGCTCTCCCGTCACTCTGGTTAAAGTGTTATGAAAAAAAAGGCTGTTGGGGGCTAGGGAGTATCGAGTTGATCATTATACATGAAGAAATAACCAATTTCATCGTTTGGTTTATGTTTTACACGCGTTTTAAATTTTATTGCCGAAATCGCTTTTTCTCGCCGAGATAAGCACGTTTTCTGAAATGCCGCTCTCCCGTCACTCTGGTTAAAGTGTTATGAAAAAAAAGGCTGTTGGGGGCTAGGGAGTATCGAGTTGATCATTATACATGAAGAAATAACCAATTTCATCGTTTGGTTTATGTTTTACACGCGTTTTAAATTTTATTGCCGAAATCGCTTTTTCTCGCCGAGATAAGCACGTTTTCTGAAATGCCGCTCTCCCGTCACTCTGGTTAAAGTGTTATGAAAAAAAAGGCTGTTGGGGGCTAGGGAGTATCGAGTTGATCATTATACATGAAGAAATAACCAATTTCATCGTTTGGTTTATGTTTTACACGCGTTTTAAATTTTATTGCCGAAATCGCTTTTTCTCGCCGAGATAAGCACGTTTTCTGAAATGCCGCTCTCCCGTCACTCTGGTTAAAGTGTTATGAAAAAAAAGGCTGTTGGGGGCTAGGGAGTATCGAGTTGATCATTATACATGAAGAAATAACCAATTTCATCGTTTGGTTTATGTTTTACACGCGTTTTAAATTTTATTGCCGAAATCGCTTTTTCTCGCCGAGATAAGCACGTTTTCTGAAATGCCGCTCTCCCGTCACTCTGGTTAAAGTGTTATGAAAAAAAAGGCTGTTGGGGGCTAGGGAGTATCGAGTTGATCATTATACATGAAGAAATAACCAATTTCATCGTTTGGTTTATGTTTTACACGCGTTTTAAATTTTATTGCCGAAATCGCTTTTTCTCGCCGAGATAAGCACGTTTTCTGAAATGCCGCTCTCCCGTCACTCTGGTTAAAGTGTTATGAAAAAAAAGGCTGTTGGGGGCTAGGGAGTATCGAGTTGATCATTATACATGAAGAAATAACCAATTTCATCGTTTGGTTTATGTTTTACACGCGTTTTAAATTTTATTGCCGAAATCGCTTTTTCTCGCCGAGATAAGCACGTTTTCTGAAATGCCGCTCTCCCGTCACTCTGGTTAAAGTGTTATGAAAAAAAAGGCTGTTGGGGGCTAGGGAGTATCGAGTTGATCATTATACATGAAGAAATAACCAATTTCATCGTTTGGTTTATGTTTTACACGCGTTTTAAATTTTATTGCCGAAATCGCTTTTTCTCGCCGAGATAAGCACGTTTTCTGAAATGCCGCTCTCCCGTCACTCTGGTTAAAGTGTTATGAAAAAAAAGGCTGTTGGGGGCTAGGGAGTATCGAGTTGATCATTATACATGAAGAAATAACCAATTTCATCGTTTGGTTTATGTTTTACACGCGTTTTAAATTTTATTGCCGAAATCGCTTTTTCTCGCCGAGATAAGCACGTTTTCTGAAATGCCGCTCTCCCGTCACTCTGGTTAAAGTGTTATGAAAAAAAAGGCTGTTGGGGGCTAGGGAGTATCGAGTTGATCATTATACATGAAGAAATAACCAATTTCATCGTTTGGTTTATGTTTTACACGCGTTTTAAATTTTATTGCCGAAATCGCTTTTTCTCGCCGAGATAAGCACGTTTTCTGAAATGCCGCTCTCCCGTCACTCTGGTTAAAGTGTTATGAAAAAAAAGGCTGTTGGGGGCTAGGGAGTATCGAGTTGATCATTATACATGAAGAAATAACCAATTTCATCGTTTGGTTTATGTTTTACACGCGTTTTAAATTTTATTGCCGAAATCGCTTTTTCTCGCCGAGATAAGCACGTTTTCTGAAATGCCGCTCTCCCGTCACTCTGGTTAAAGTGTTATGAAAAAAAAGGCTGTTGGGGGCTAGGGAGTATCGAGTTGATCATTATACATGAAGAAATAACCAATTTCATCGTTTGGTTTATGTTTTACACGCGTTTTAAATTTTATTGCCGAAATCGCTTTTTCTCGCCGAGATAAGCACGTTTTCTGAAATGCCGCTCTCCCGTCACTCTGGTTAAAGTGTTATGAAAAAAAAGGCTGTTGGGGGCTAGGGAGTATCGAGTTGATCATTATACATGAAGAAATAACCAATTTCATCGTTTGGTTTATGTTTTACACGCGTTTTAAATTTTATTGCCGAAATCGCTTTTTCTCGCCGAGATAAGCACGTTTTCTGAAATGCCGCTCTCCCGTCACTCTGGTTAAAGTGTTATGAAAAAAAAGGCTGTTGGGGGCTAGGGAGTATCGAGTTGATCATTATACATGAAGAAATAACCAATTTCATCGTTTGGTTTATGTTTTACACGCGTTTTAAATTTTATTGCCGAAATCGCTTTTTCTCGCCGAGATAAGCACGTTTTCTGAAATGCCGCTCTCCCGTCACTCTGGTTAAAGTGTTATGAAAAAAAAGGCTGTTGGGGGCTAGGGAGTATCGAGTTGATCATTATACATGAAGAAATAACCAATTTCATCGTTTGGTTTATGTTTTACACGCGTTTTAAATTTTATTGCCGAAATCGCTTTTTCTCGCCGAGATAAGCACGTTTTCTGAAATGCCGCTCTCCCGTCACTCTGGTTAAAGTGTTATGAAAAAAAAGGCTGTTGGGGGCTAGGGAGTATCGAGTTGATCATTATACATGAAGAAATAACCAATTTCATCGTTTGGTTTATGTTTTACACGCGTTTTAAATTTTATTGCCGAAATCGCTTTTTCTCGCCGAGATAAGCACGTTTTCTGAAATGCCGCTCTCCCGTCACTCTGGTTAAAGTGTTATGAAAAAAAAGGCTGTTGGGGGCTAGGGAGTATCGAGTTGATCATTATACATGAAGAAATAACCAATTTCATCGTTTGGTTTATGTTTTACACGCGTTTTAAATTTTATTGCCGAAATCGCTTTTTCTCGCCGAGATAAGCACGTTTTCTGAAATGCCGCTCTCCCGTCACTCTGGTTAAAGTGTTATGAAAAAAAAGGCTGTTGGGGGCTAGGGAGTATCGAGTTGATCATTATACATGAAGAAATAACCAATTTCATCGTTTGGTTTATGTTTTACACGCGTTTGAAATTTTATTGCCGAAATCGCTTTTTCTCGCCGAGATAAGCACGTTTTCTGAAATGCCGCTCTCCCGTCACTCTGGTTAAAGTGTTATGAAAAAAAGGCTGTTGGGGGCTAGGGAGTATCGAGTTGATCATTATACATGAAGAAATAACCAATTTCATCGTTTGGTTTATGTTTTTACACGCGTTTTAAATTTTATTGCCGAAATCGCTTTTTCTCGCCGAGATAAGCACGTTTTCTGAAATGCCGCTCTCCCGTCACTCTGGTTAAAGTGTTATGAAAAAAAAGGCTGTTGGGGGCTAGGGAGTATCGAGTTGATCATTATACATGAAGAAATAACCAATTTCATCGTTTGGTTTATGTTTTACACGCGTTTTAAATTTTATTGCCGAAATCGCTTTTTCTCGCCGAGATAAGCACGTTTTCTGAAATGCCGCTCTCCCGTCACTCTGGTTAAAGTGTTATGAAAAAAAAGGCTGTTGGGGGCTAGGGAGTATCGAGTTGATCATTATACATGAAGAAATAACCAATTTCATCGTTTGGTTTATGTTTTACACGCGTTTTAAATTTTATTGCCGAAATCGCTTTTTCTCGCCGAGATAAGCACGTTTTCTGAAATGCCGCTCTCCCGTCACTCTGGTTAAAGTGTTATGAAAAAAAAGGCTGTTGGGGGCTAGGGAGTATCGAGTTGATCATTATACATGAAGAAATAACCAATTTCATCGTTTGGTTTATGTTTTACACGCGTTTTAAATTTTATTGCCGAAATCGCTTTTTCTCGCCGAGATAAGCACGTTTTCTGAAATGCCGCTCTCCCGTCACTCTGGTTAAAGTGTTATGAAAAAAAAGGCTGTTGGGGGCTAGGGAGTATCGAGTTGATCATTATACATGAAGAAATAACCAATTTCATCGTTTGGTTTATGTTTTACACGCGTTTTAAATTTTATTGCCGAAATCGCTTTTTCTCGCCGAGATAAGCACGTTTTCTGAAATGCCGCTCTCCCGTCACTCTGGTTAAAGTGTTATGAAAAAAAAGGCTGTTGGGGGCTAGGGAGTATCGAGTTGATCATTATACATGAAGAAATAACCAATTTCATCGTTTGGTTTATGTTTTACACGCGTTTTAAATTTTATTGCCGAAATCGCTTTTTCTCGCCGAGATAAGCACGTTTTCTGAAATGCCGCTCTCCCGTCACTCTGGTTAAAGTGTTATGAAAAAAAAGGCTGTTGGGGGCTAGGGAGTATCGAGTTGATCATTATACATGAAGAAATAACCAATTTCATCGTTTGGTTTATGTTTTACACGCGTTTTAAATTTTATTGCCGAAATCGCTTTTTCTCGCCGAGATAAGCACGTTTTCTGAAATGCCGCTCTCCCGTCACTCTGGTTAAAGTGTTATGAAAAAAAAGGCTGTTGGGGGCTAGGGAGTATCGAGTTGATCATTATACATGAAGAAATAACCAATTTCATCGTTTGGTTTATGTTTTACACGCGTTTTAAATTTTATCTGCCGAAATCGCTTTTTCTCGCCGAGATAAGCACGTTTTCTGAAATGCCGCTCTCCCGTCACTCTGGTTAAAGTGTTATGAAAAAAAAGGCTGTTGGGGGCTAGGGAGTATCGAGTTGATCATTATACATGAAGAAATAACCAATTTCATCGTTTGGTTTATGTTTTACACGCGTTTTAAATTTTATTGCCGAAATCGCTTTTTCTCGCCGAGATAAGCACGTTTTCTGAAATGCCGCTCTCCCGTCACTCTGGTTAAAGTGTTATGAAAAAAAAGGCTGTTGGGGGCTAGGGAGTATCGAGTTGATCATTATACATGAAGAAATAACCAATTTCATCGTTTGGTTTATGTTTTACACGCGTTTTAAATTTTATTGCCGAAATCGCTTTTTCTCGCCGAGATAAGCACGTTTTCTGAAATGCCGCTCTCCCGTCACTCTGGTTAAAGTGTTATGAAAAAAAAGGCTGTTGGGGGCTAGGGAGTATCGAGTTGATCATTATACATGAAGAAATAACCAATTTTCATCGTTTGGTTTATGTTTTACCAATTACACGCGTTTTAAATTTTATTGCCGAAATCGCTTTTCTCGCCGAGATAAGCCCGTTTTCTGAAATGCCGCTCTCCCCGTCACTCTGGTTAAGTGTTGTGAAAAAAAAGGCTGTTGGGGGCTAGGGCCAGTATCGAGTTGATCATCTAATACATGAAGAAATAAACCAATTTCAATCGTTTGGTTTATGTTTTACACGCGTTTTAAATTATTATTGCCGAAATCGCTTTTTCTCGCCGAGAATGCCGCTCTCCCGTCACTCTGGTTAAAGTGTTATGAAAAAAAAGGCTGTTGGGGGCTAGGGAGTATCGAGTTGATCATTATACATGAAGAAATAACCAATTTCATCGTTTGGTTTATGTTTTACACGCGTTTTAAATTTTATTGCCGAAATCGCTTTTTCTCGCCGAGATAAGCACGTTTTCTGAAATGCCGCTCTCCCGTCACTCTGGTTAAAGTGTTATGAAAAAAAAGGCTGTTGGGGGCTAGGGAGTATCGAGTTGATCATTATACATGAAGAAATAACCAATTTCATCGTTTGGTTTATGTTTTACACGCGTTTTAAATTTTATTGCCGAAATCGCTTTTTCTCGCCGAGATAAGCACGTTTTCTGAAATGCCGCTCTCCCGTCACTCTGGTTAAAGTGTTATGAAAAAAAAGGCTGTTGGGGGCTAGGGAGTATCGAGTTGATCATTATACATGAAGAAATAACCAATTTCATCGTTTGGTTTATGTTTTACACGCGTTTTAAATTTTATTGCCGAAATCGCTTTTTCTCGCCGAGATAAGCACGTTTTCTGAAATGCCGCTCTCCCGTCACTCTGGTTAAAGTGTTATGAAAAAAAAGGCTGTTGGGGGCTAGGGAGTATCGAGTTGATCATTATACATGAAGAAATAACCAATTTCATCGTTTGGTTTATGTTTTACACGCGTTTTAAATTTTATTGCCGAAATCGCTTTTTCTCGCCGAGATAAGCACGTTTTCTGAAATGCCGCTCTCCCGTCACTCTGGTTAAAGTGTTATGAAAAAAAAGGCTGTTGGGGGCTAGGGAGTATCGAGTTGATCATTATACATGAAGAAATAACCAATTTCATCGTTTGGTTTATGTTTTACACGCGTTTTAAATTTTATTGCCGAAATCGCTTTTTCTCGCCGAGATAAGCACGTTTTCTGAAATGCCGCTCTCCCGTCACTCTGGTTAAAGTGTTATGAAAAAAAAGGCTGTTGGGGGCTAGGGAGTATCGAGTTGATCATTATACATGAAGAAATAACCAATTTCATCGTTTGGTTTATGTTTTACACGCGTTTTAAATTTTATTGCCGAAATCGCTTTTTCTCGCCGAGATAAGCACGTTTTCTGAAATGCCGCTCTCCCGTCACTCTGGTTAAAGTGTTATGAAAAAAAAGGCTGTTGGGGGCTAGGGAGTATCGAGTTGATCATTATACATGAAGAAATAACCAATTTCATCGTTTGGTTTATGTTTTACACGCGTTTTAAATTTTATTGCCGAAATCGCTTTTTCTCGCCGAGATAAGCACGTTTTCTGAAATGCCGCTCTCCCGTCACTCTGGTTAAAGTGTTATGAAAAAAAAGGCTGTTGGGGGCTAGGGAGTATCGAGTTGATCATTATACATGAAGAAATAACCAATTTCATCGTTTGGTTTATGTTTTACACGCGTTTTAAATTTTATTGCCGAAATCGCTTTTTCTCGCCGAGATAAGCACGTTTTCTGAAATGCCGCTCTCCCGTCACTCTGGTTAAAGTGTTATGAAAAAAAAGGCTGTTGGGGGCTAGGGAGTATCGAGTTGATCATTATACATGAAGAAATAACCAATTTCATCGTTTGGTTTATGTTTTACACGCGTTTTAAATTTTATTGCCGAAATCGCTTTTTCTCGCCGAGATAAGCACGTTTTCTGAAATGCCGCTCTCCCGTCACTCTGGTTAAAGTGTTATGAAAAAAAAGGCTGTTGGGGGCTAGGGAGTATCGAGTTGATCATTATACATGAAGAAATAACCAATTTCATCGTTTGGTTTATGTTTTACACGCGTTTTAAATTTTATTGCCGAAATCGCTTTTTCTCGCCGAGATAAGCACGTTTTCTGAAATGCCGCTCTCCCGTCACTCTGGTTAAAGTGTTATGAAAAAAAAGGCTGTTGGGGGCTAGGGAGTATCGAGTTGATCATTATACATGAAGAAATAACCAATTTCATCGTTTGGTTTATGTTTTACACGCGTTTTAAATTTTATTGCCGAAATCGCTTTTTCTCGCCGAGATAAGCACGTTTTCTGAAATGCCGCTCTCCCGTCACTCTGGTTAAAGTGTTATGAAAAAAAAGGCTGTTGGGGGCTAGCGAGTATCGAGTTGATCATTATACATGAAGAAATAACCAATTTCATCGTTTGGTTTATGTTTTACACGCGTTTTAAATTTTATTGCCGAAATCGCTTTTTCTCGCCGAGATAAGCACGTTTTCTGAAATGCCGCTCTCCCGTCACTCTGGTTAAAGTGTTATGAAAAAAAAGGCTGTTGGGGGCTAGGGAGTATCGAGTTGATCATTATACATGAAGAAATAACCAATTTCATCGTTTGGTTTATGTTTTACACGCGTTTTAAATTTTATTGCCGAAATCGCTTTTTCTCGCCGAGATAAGCACGTTTTCTGAAATGCCGCTCTCCCGTCACTCTGGTTAAAGTGTTATGAAAAAAAAGGCTGTTGGGGGCTAGGGAGTATCGAGTTGATGATTATACATGAAGAAATAACCAATTTCATCGTTTGGTTTATGTTTTACACGCGTTTTAAATTTTATTGCCGAAATCGCTTTTTCTCGCCGAGATAAGCACGTTTTCTGAAATGCCGCTCTCCCGTCACTCTGGTTAAAGTGTTATGAAAAAAAAGGCTGTTGGGGGCTAGGGAGTATCGAGTTGATCATTATACATGAAGAAATAACCAATTTCATCGTTTGGTTTATGTTTTACACGCGTTTTAAATTTTATTGCCGAAATCGCTTTTTCTCGCGAGATAAGCACGTTTTCTGAAATGCCGCTCTCCCGTCACTCTGGTTAAAGTGTTATGAAAAAAAAGGCTGTTGGGGGCTAGGGAGTATCGAGTTGATCATTATACATGAAGAAATAACCAATTTCATCGTTTGGTTTATGTTTTACACGCGTTTTAAATTTTATTGCCGAAATCGCTTTTTCTCGCCGAGATAAGCACGTTTTCTGAAATGCCGCTCTCCCGTCACTCTGGTTAAAGTGTTATGAAAAAAAAGGCTGTTGGGGGCTAGGGAGTATCGAGTTGATCATTATACATGAAGAAATAACCAATTTCATCGTTTGGTTTATGTTTTACACGCGTTTTAAATTTTATTGCCGAAATGGCTTTTTCTCGCCGAGATAAGCACGTTTTCTGAAATGCCGCTCTCCCGTCACTCTGGTTAAAGTGTTATGAAAAAAAAGTCTGTTGGGGGCTGGGGAGTATCGAGTTGATCATTATACATGAAGAAATAACCAATTTCATCGTTTGGTTTATGTTTTACACGCGTTTTAAATTTTATTGCCGAAATCGCTTTTTCTCGCCGAGATAAGCACGTTTTCTGAAATGCCGCTCTCCCGTCACTCTGGTTAAAGTGTTATGAAAAAAAAGGCTGTTGGGGGCTAGGGAGTATCGAGTTGATCATTATACATGAAGAAATAACCAATTTCATCGTTTGGTTTATGTTTTACACGCGTTTTAAATTTTATTGCCGAAATGGCTTTTTCTCGCCGAGATAAGCACGTTTTCTGAAATGCCGCTCTCCCGTCACTCTGGTTAAAGTGTTATGAAAAAAAAGGCTGTTGGGGGCTAGGGAGTATCGAGTTGATCATTATACATGAAGAAATAACCAATTTCATCGTTTGGTTTATGTTTTACACGCGTTTTAAATTTTATTGCCGAAATCGCTTTTTCTCGCCGAGATAAGCACGTTTTCTGAAATGCCGCTCTCCCGTCACTCTGGTTAAAGTGTTATGAAAAAAAAGGCTGTTGGGGGCTACGGAGTATCGAGTTGATCATTATACATGAAGAAATAACCAATTTCATCGTTTGGTTTATGTTTTACACGCGTTTTAAATTTTATTGCCGAAATCGCTTTTTCTCGCCGAGATAAGCACGTTTTCTGAAATGCCGCTCTCCCGTCACTCTGGTTAAAGTGTTATGAAAAAAAAGGCTGTTGGGGGCTAGGGAGTATCGAGTTGATCATTATACATGAAGAAATAACCAATTTCATCGTTTGGTTTATGTTTTACACGCGTTTTAAATTTTATTGCCGAAATCGCTTTTTCTCGCCGAGATAAGCACGTTTTCTGAAATGCCGCTCTCCCGTCACTCTGGTTAAAGTGTTATGAAAAAAAAGGCTGTTGGGGGCTAGCGAGTATCGAGTTGATCATTATACATGAAGAAATAACCAATTTCATCGTTTGGTTTATGTTTTACACGCGTTTTAAATTTTATTGCCAAAATCGCTTTTTCTCGCCGAGATAAGCACGTTTTCTGAAATGCCGCTCTCCCGTCACTCTGGTTAAAGTGTTATGAAAAAAAAGGCTGTTGGGGGCTAGGGAGTATCGAGTTGATCATTATACATGAAGAAATAACCAATTTCATCGTTTGGTTTATGTTTTACACGCGTTTTAAATTTTATTGCCGAAATCGCTTTTTCTCGCCGAGATAAGCACGTTTTCTGAAATGCCGCTCTCCCGTCACTCTGGTTAAAGTGTTATGAAAAAAAAGGCTGTTGGGGGCTAGGGAGTATCGAGTTGATCATTATACATGAAGAAATAACCAATTTCATCGTTTGGTTTATGTTTTACACGCGTTTTAAATTTTATTGCCGAAATCGCTTTTTCTCGCCGAGATAAGCACGTTTTCTGAAATGCCGCTCTCCCGTCACTCTGGTTAAAGTATTATGAAAAAAAAGGCTGTTGGGGGCTAGGGAGTATCGAGTTGATCATTATACATGAAGAAATAACCAATTTCATCGTTTGGTTTATGTTTTACACGCGTTTTAAATTTTATTGCCGAAATCGCTTTTTCTCGCCGAGATAAGCACGTTTTCTGAAATGCCGCTCTCCCGTCACTCTGGTTAAAGTGTTATGAAAAAAAAGGCTGTTGGGGGCTAGGGAGTATCGAGTTGATCATTATACATGAAGAAATAACCAATTTCATCGTTTGGTTTATGTTTTACACGCGTTTTAAATTTTATTGCCGAAATCGCTTTTTCTCGCCGAGATAAGCACGTTTTCTGAAATGCCGCTCTCCCGTCACTCTGGTTAAAGTGTTATGAAAAAAAAGGCTGTTTGGGGCTAGGGAGTATCGAGTTGATCATTATACATGAAGAAATAACCAATTTCATCGTTTGGTTTATGTTTTACACGCGTTTTAAATTTTATTGCCGAAATCGCTTTTTCTCGCCGAGATAAGCACGTTTTCTGAAATGCCGCTCTCCCGTCACTCTGGTTAAAGTGTTATGAAAAAAAAGGCTGTTGGGGGCTAGGGAGTATCGAGTTGATCATTATACATGAAGAAATAACCAATTTCATCGTTTGGTTTATGTTTTACACGCGTTTTAAATTTTATTGCCGAAATCGCTTTTTCTCGCCGAGATAAGCACGTTTTCTGAAATGCCGCTCTCCCGTCACTCTGGTTAAAGTGTTATGAAAAAAAAGGCTGTTTGGGGCTAGGGAGTATCGAGTTGATCATTATACATGAAGAAATAACCAATTTCATCGTTTGGTTTATGTTTTACACGCGTTTTAAATTTTATTGCCGAAATCGCTTTTTCTCGCCGAGATAAGCACGTTTTCTGAAATGCCGCTCTCCCGTCACTCTGGTTAAAGTGTTATGAAAAAAAAGGCTGTTGGGGGCTAGGGAGTATCGAGTTGATCATTATACATGAAGAAATAACCAATTTCATCGTTTGGTTTATGTTTTACACGCGTTTTAAATTTTATTGCCGAAATCGCTTTTTCTCGCCGAGATAAGCACGTTTTCTGAAATGCCGCTCTCCCGTCACTCTGGTTAAAGTGTTATGAAAAAAAAGGCTGTTGGGGGCTAGGGAGTATCGATTGATCATTATACATGAATAAATAACCAATTTCATCGTTTGGTTTATGTTTTACACGCGTTTTAAATTTTATTGCCGAAATCGCTTTTTCTCGCCGAGATAAGCACGTTTTCTGAAATGTCGCTCTCCCGTCACTCTGGTTAAAGTGTTATGAAAAAAAAGGCTGTTGGGGGCTAGGGAGTATCGAGTTGATCATTATACATGAAGAAATAACCAATTTCATCGTTTGGTTTATGTTTTACACGCGTTTTAAATTTTATTGCCGAAATCGCTTTTTCTCGCCGAGATAAGCACGTTTTCTGAAATGCCGCTCTCCCGTCACTCTGGTTAAAGTGTTATGAAAAAAAAGCCTGTTGGGGGCTAGGGAGTATCGAGTTGATCATTATACATGAAGAAATAACCAATTTCATCGTTTGGTTTATGTTTTACACGCGTTTTAAATTTTATTGCCGAAATCGCTTTTTCTCGCTGAGATAAGCACGTTTTCTGAAATGCCGCTCTCCCGTCACTCTGGTTAAAGTTTTATGAAAAAAAAGGCTGTTGGGGGCTAGGGAGTATCGAGTTGATCATTATACATGAAGAAATAACCAATTTCATCGTTTGGTTTATGTTTTACACGCGTTTTAAATTTTATTGCCGAAATCGCTTTTTCTCGCCGAGATAAGCACGTTTTCTGAAATGCCGCTCTCCCGTCACTCTGGTTAAAGTGTTATGAAAAAAAGGCTGTTGGGGGCTAGGGAGTGTCGAGTTGATCATTATACATGAAGAAATAACCAATTTCATTGTTTGGTTTATGTTTTACACGTGTTTTAAATTTTATTGCCGAAATCGCTTTTTCTCGCCGAGATAAGCACGTTTTCTGAAATGCCGCTCTCCCGTCACTCTGGTTAAAGTGTTATGAAAAAAAAGGCTGTTCGGGGCTAGGGAGTATCGAGTTGATCATTATACATGAAGAAATAACCAATTTCATCGTTTGGTTTATGTTTTACACGCGTTTTAAATGTTATTGCCGAAATCGCTTTTTCTCGCCGAGATAAGCACGTTTTCTGAAATGCCGCTCTCCCGTCACTCTGGTTAAAGTGTTATGAAAAAAAAGGCTGTTGGGGGCTAGGGAGTATCGAGTTGATCATTATACATGAAGAAATAACCAATTTCATCGTTTGGTTTATGTTTTACACGCGTTTTAAATTTTATTGCCGAAATCGCTTTTTCTCGCCGAGATAAGCACGTTTTCTGAAATGCCGCTCTCCCGTCACTCTGGTTAAAGTGTTATGAAAA
Organism: Syngnathus leptorhynchus; assembly: GCF_054491065.1. Classification (NCBI taxonomy): domain Eukaryota; kingdom Metazoa; phylum Chordata; class Actinopteri; order Syngnathiformes; family Syngnathidae; genus Syngnathus; species Syngnathus leptorhynchus. The sequence continues at coordinate 285,058 of NW_028232054.1, forward strand.
AAAAGGCTGTTGGGGGCTAGGGAGTATCGAGTTGATCATTATACATGAAGAAATAACCAATTTCATCGTTTGATTTATGTTTTACACGCGTTTTAAATTTTATTGCCGAAATGGCTTTTTCTCGCCGAGATAAGCACGTTTTCTGAAATGCCGCTCTCCCGTCACTCTGGTTAAAGTGTTATGAAAAAAAAGGCTGTTGGGGGCTAGGGAGTATCGAGTTGATCATTATACATGAAGAAATAACCAATTTCATCGTTTGGTTTATGTTTTACACGATGCTGAGCTCCAGCTGGAAGTGTAAAAAGAACCGGGCTGGTTAAAAAAAAGAACCGGGCGACCCGGTAAAACTGCTTAGCCGGGGCTCTGGAAGCCTAACACGGCGTGATCTTGTCCAAAAAGCCGCTGCTGAGCTCCAGCTGGAAGTGTAAAAAGAACCGGGCTGGTTAAAAAAAAAGAACCGGGCGGCCCGGTAAAATTGCTTAGCCGGGGCTCTGGAAGCCTAACCCGGCGTGATACTGTGCAAAAAGCCGCTGCTGAGCTCCAGCTGGAAGTGTAAAAAAAACCGGGCTGGTTAAAAAAAAGAACCGGGCGACCCTGTAAAATTGCTTAGCCGGGGCTCTGGAAGCCTAACACGGCGTGATCTTGTCCAAAAACCCGCTGCTGAGCTCCAGCTGGAAGTGTAAAAAGAACCGGGCTGGTTAAAAAAAAGAACCGGGCGGGCCGGTAAAATTGCTTAGCCGGGGCTCTGGAAGCCTAACACGGCGTGATTTTGTCCAAAAAGCCGCTCGTGAGCTCCAGCTGGAAGTGTAAAAAGAACCGGGCTGGTTCAAAAAAAGAACCGGGCGGCCCGGTAGAATTGCTTAGCCGAGGTCCTGGAAGCCTAACCCGGCGTGATCTTGCGCAAAAAGCCGCTGCTGAGCTCCAGCTGGAAGTGTAAAAAGAACCGGGCTGGTTCAAAAAAAGAACCGGGCGGCCCGGTAAAATTGCTTAGCCGGGGTCCTGGAAGCCTAACGCAGCGTGATCTTTCCCGAAAGTCGGCCTCTATACTTCCATATTAGGTACCAGGCGCTCAGAGTCAACTTGGCAAAAATTTTCTAAGTGCCCACGGCTCTGCGGGGATTGTGCGTCCGACCCGCGCCGGTTCTCCAGCCGGCCTAAAATAACGCAAAACCAGCCTCTCCCCCTGGAGCTCACAGCCAAAGGCGAAACTTTTCTAAGTGCCTACGGCTCTGCGGGATTTTGAGTCCGCCCCGCGCCGGTTCGTCGGTCGGCCTCAAAAAGCGAAAAATCAGCCTCTCTCCCTGGAACTCGACTCGAGTTGATCATTATACATGAAGAAATAACCAATTTCATTGTTTGGTTTATGTTTTACACGCGTTTTAAATTTTATTGCCGAAATCGCTTTTTCTCGCTGAGATAAGCACGTTTTCTGAAATGCCGCTCTCCCGTCACTCTGGTTAAAGTGTTATAAAAAAAAAGGCTGTTGGGGGCTAGGGAGTATCGAGTTGATCATTATACATGAAGAAATAACGAATTTCATCGTTTGGTTTATGTTTTACACGCGTTTTAAATTTTATTGCCGAAATCGCTTTTTCTCGCCGAGATAAGCACGTTTTCTGAAATGCCGCTCTCCCGTCACTCTGGTTAAAGTGTTATGAAAAAAAAGGCTGTTGGGGGCTAGGGAGTATCGAGTTGATCATTATACATGAAGAAATAACCAATTTCATCGTTTGGTTTATGTTTTACACGCGTTTTAAATTTTATTGCCGAAATCGCTTTTTCTCGCCGAGATAAGCACGTTTTCTGAAATGCCGCTCTCCCGTCACTCTGGTTAAAGTGTTATGAAAAAAAAAGGCTGTTGGGGGCTAGGGAGTATCGAGTTGATCATTATACATGAAGAAATAACCAATTTCATCGTTTGGTTTATGTTTTACACGCGTTTTAAATGTTATTGCCGAAATCGCTTTTTCTCGCCGAGATAAGCACGTTTTCTGAAATGCCGCTCTCCCGTCACTCTGGTTAAAGTGTTATGTAAAAAAAGGCTGTTGGGGGCTAGGGAGTATCGAGTTGATCATTATACATGAAGAAAAAACCAATTTCATCGTTTGGTTTATGTTTTACACGCGTTTTAAATTTTATTGCCGAAATCGCTTTTTCTCGCCGAGATAAGCACGTTTTCTGAAATGCCGCTCTCCCGTCACTCTGGTTAAAGTGTTATGAAAAAAAAGGCTGTTGGGGGCTAGGTAGTATCGAGTTGATCATTATACATGAAGAAATAACCAATTTCATCGTTTGGTTTATGTTTTACACGCGTTTTAAATTTTATTGCCGAAATCGCTTTTTCTCGCCGAGATAAGCACGTTTTCTGAAATGCCGCTCTCCCGTCACTCTGGTTAAAGTGTTATGAAAAAAAAGGCTGTTGGGGGCTAGGGAGTATCGAGTTGATCATTATACATGAAGAAATAAGCAATTTCATCGTTTGGTTTATGTTTTACACGCGTTTTAAATTTTATTGCCGAAATCGCTTTTTCTCGCCGAGATAAGCACGTTTTCTGAAATGCCGCTCTCCCGTCACTCTGGTTAAAGTGTTATGAAAAAAAAGGCTGTTGGGGGCTAGGGAGTATCGAGTTGATCATTATACATGAAGAAATAACCAATTTCATCGTTTGGTTTATGTTTTACACGCGTTTTAAATTTTATTGCCGAAATCGCTTTTTCTCGCCGAGATAAGCACGTTTTCTGAAATGCCGCTCTCCCGTCACTCTGGTTAAAGTGTTATGAAAAAAAAGGCTGTTGGGGGCTAGGTAGTATCGAGTTGATCATTATACATGAAGAAATAACCAATTTCATCGTTTGGTTTATGTTTTACACGCGTTTTAAATTTTATTGCCGAAATCGCTTTTTCTCGCCGAGATAAGCACGTTTTCTGAAATGCCGCTCTCCCGTCACTCTGGTTAAAGTGTTATGAAAAAAAAGGCTGTTGGGGGCTAGGGAGTATCGAGTTGATCATTATACATGAAGAAATAAGCAATTTCATCGTTTGGTTTATGTTTTACACGCGTTTTAAATTTTATTGCCGAAATCGCTTTTTCTCGCCGAGATAAGCACGTTTTCTGAAATGCCGCTCTCCCGTCACTCTGGTTAAAGTGTTATGAAAAAAAAGGCTGTTGGGGGCTAGGGAGTATCGAGTTGATCATTATACATGAAGAAATAACCAATTTCATCGTTTGGTTTATGTTTTACACGCGTTTTAAATTTTATTGCCGAAATCGCTTTTTCTCGCCGAGATAAGCACGTTTTCTGAAATGCCGCTCTCCCGTCACTCTGGTTAAAGTGTTATGAAAAAAAAGGCTGTTGGGGGCTAGGGAGTATCGAGTTGATCATTATACATGAAGAAATAACCAATTTCATCGTTTGGTTTATGTTTTACACGCGTTTTAAATTTTATTGCCGAAATCGCTTTTTCTCGCCGAGATAAGCACGTTTTCTGAAATGCCGCTCTCCCGTCACTCTGGTTAAAGTGTTATGAAAAAAAAGGCTGTTGGGGGCTAGGGAGTATCGAGTTGATCATTATACATGAAGAAATAACCAATTTCATCGTTTGGTTTATGTTTTACACGCGTTTTAAATTTTATTGCCGAAATCGCTTTTTCTCGCCGAGATAAGCACGTTTTCTGAAATGCCGCTCTCCCGTCACTCTGGTTAAAGTGTTATGAAAAAAAAGGCTGTTGGGGGCTAGGGAGTATCGAGTTGATCATTATACATGAAGAAATAACCAATTTCATCGTTTGGTTTATGTTTTACACGCGTTTTAAATTTTATTGCCGAAATCGCTTTTTCTTGCCGAGATAAGCACGTTTTCTGAAATGCCGCTCTCCCGTCACTCTGGTTAAAGTGTTATGAAAAAAAAGGCTCTTGGGGGCTAGGGAGTATCGAGTTGATCATTATACATGAAGAAATAACCAATTTCATCGTTTGGTTTATGTTTTACACGCGTTTTAAATTTTATTGCCGAAATCGCTTTTTCTCGCCGAGATAAGCACGTTTTCTGAAATGCCGCTCTCCCGTCACTCTGGTTAAAGTGTTATGAAAAAAAAGGCTGTTGGGGGCTAGGGAGTATCGAGTTGATCATTATACATGAAGAAATAACCAATTTCATCGTTTGGTTTATGTTTTACACGCGTTTTAAATTTTATTGCCGAAATCGCTTTTTCTCGCCGAGATAAGCACGTTTTCTGAAATGCCGCTCTCCCGTCACTCTGGTTAAAGTGTTATGAAAAAAAAGGCTGTTGGGGGCTAGGGAGTATCGAGTTGATCATTATACATGAAGAAATAACCAATTTCATCGTTTGGTTTATGTTTTACACGCGTTTTAAATTTTATTGCCGAAATCGCTTTTTCTCGCCGAGATAAGCACGTTTTCTGAAATGCCGCTCTCCCGTCACTCTGGTTAAAGTGTTATGGAAAAAAAAAGGCTGTTGGGGGCTAGGGAGTATCGAGTTGATCATTATACATGAAGAAATAACCAATTTCATCGTTTGGTTTATGTTTTACACGCGTTTTAAATTTTATTGCCGAAATCGCTTTTTCTCGCCGAGATAAGCACGTTTTCTGAAATGCCGCTCTCCCGTCACTCTGGTTAAAGTGTTATGAAAAAAAAGGCTGTTGGGGGCTAGGGAGTATCGAGTTGATCATTATACATGAAGAAATAACCAATTTCATCGTTTGGTTTATGTTTTACACGCGTTTTAAATTTTATTGCCGAAATCGCTTTTTCTTGCCGAGATAAGCACGTTTTCTGAAATGCCGCTCTCCCGTCACTCTGGTTAAAGTGTTATGAAAAAAAAGGCTCTTGGGGGCTAGGGAGTATCGAGTTGATCATTATACATGAAGAAATAACCAATTTCATCGTTTGGTTTATGTTTTACACGCGTTTTAAATTTTATTGCCGAAATCGCTTTTTCTCGCCGAGATAAGCACGTTTTCTGAAATGCCGCTCTCCCGTCACTCTGGTTAAAGTGTTATGAAAAAAAAGGCTGTTGGGGGCTAGGGAGTATCGAGTTGATCATTATACATGAAGAAATAACCAATTTCATCGTTTGGTTTATGTTTTACACGCGTTTTAAATTTTATTGCCGAAATCGCTTTTTCTCGCCGAGATAAGCACGTTTTCTGAAATGCCGCTCTCCCGTCACTCTGGTTAAAGTGTTATGAAAAAAAAGGCTGTTGGGGGCTAGGGAGTATCGAGTTGATCATTATACATGAAGAAATAACCAATTTCATCGTTTGGTTTATGTTTTACACGCGTTTTAAATTTTATTGCCGAAATCGCTTTTTCTCGCCGAGATAAGCACGTTTTCTGAAATGCCGCTCTCCCGTCACTCTGGTTAAAGTGTTATGAAAAAAAAGGCTGTTGGGGGCTAGGGAGTATCGAGTTGATCATTATACATGAAGAAATAACCAATTTCATCGTTTGGTTTATGTTTTACACGCGTTTTAAATTTTATTGCCAAAATCGCTTTTTCTCGCCGAGATAAGCACGTTTTCTGAAATGCCGCTCTCCCGTCACTCTGGTTAAAGTGTTATGAAAAAAAAGGCTGTTGGGGGCTAGGGAGTATCGAGTTGATCATTATACATGAAGAAATAACCAATTTCATCGTTTGGTTTATGTTTTACACGCGTTTTAAATTGTATTGCCGAAATCGCTTTTTCTCGCCGAGATAAGCACGTTTTCTGAAATGCCGCTCTCCCGTCACTCTGGTTAAAGTGTTATGAAAAAAAAGGCTGTTGGGGGCTAGGGAGTATCGAGTTGATCATTATACATGAAGAAATAACCAATTTCATCGTTTGGTTTATGTTTTACACGCGTTTTAAATTTTATTGCCGAAATCGCTTTTTCTCGCCGAGATAAGCACGTTTTCTGAAATGCCGCTCTCCCGTCACTCTGGTTAAAGTGTTATGAAAAAAAAGGCTGTTGGGGGCTAGGGAGTATCGAGTTGATCATTATACATGAAGAAATAACCAATTTCATCGTTTGGTTTATGTTTTACACGCGTTTTAAATTTTATTGCCGAAATCGCTTTTTCTCGCCGAGATAAGCACGTTTTCTGAAATGCCGCTCTCCCGTCACTCTGGTTAAAGTGTTATGAAAAAAAAGGCTGTTGGGGGCTAGGGAGTATCGAGTTGATCATTATACATGAAGAAATAACCAATTTCATCGTTTGGTTTATGTTTTACACGCGTTTTAAATTTTATTGCCGAAATCGCTTTTTCTCGCCGAGATAAGCACGTTTTCTGAAATGCCGCTCTCCCGTCACTCTGGTTAAAGTGTTATGAAAAAAAAGGCTGTTGGGGGCTAGGGAGTATCGAGTTGATCATTATACATGAAGAAATAACCAATTTCATCGTTTGGTTTATGTTTTACACGCGTTTTAAATTTTATTGCCGAAATCGCTTTTTCTCGCCGAGATAAGCACGTTTTCTGAAATGCCGCTCTCCCGTCACTCTGGTTAAAGTGTTATGAAAAAAAAGGCTGTTGGGGGCTAGGGAGTATCGAGTTGATCATTATACATGAAGAAATAACCAATTTCATCGTTTGGTTTATGTTTTACACGCGTTTTAAATTTTATTGCCGAAATCGCTTTTTCTCGCCGAGATAAGCACGTTTTCTGAAATGCCGCTCTCCCGTCACTCTGGTTAAAGTGTTATGAAAAAAAAGGCTGTTGGGGGCTAGGGAGTATCGAGTTGATCATTATACATGAAGAAATAACCAATTTCATCGTTTGGTTTATGTTTTACACGCGTTTTAAATTTTATTGCCGAAATCGCTTTTTCTCGCCGAGATAAGCACGTTTTCTGAAATGCCGCTCTCCCGTCACTCTGGTTAAAGTGTTATGAAAAAAAAGGCTGTTGGGGGCTAGGGAGTATCGAGTTGATCATTATACATGAAGAAATAACCAATTTCATCGTTTGGTTTATGTTTTACACGCGTTTTAAATTTTATTGCCGAAATCGCTTTTTCTCGCCGAGATAAGCACGTTTTCTGAAATGCCGCTCTCCCGTCACTCTGGTTAAAGTGTTATGAAAAAAAAGGCTGTTGGGGGCTAGGGAGTATCGAGTTGATCATTATACATGAAGAAATAACCAATTTCATCGTTTGGTTTATGTTTTACACGCGTTTTAAATTTTATTGCCGAAATCGCTTTTTCTCGCCGAGATAAGCACGTTTTCTGAAATGCCGCTCTCCCGTCACTCTGGTTAAAGTGTTATGAAAAAAAAGGCTGTTGGGGGCTAGGGAGTATCGAGTTGATCATTATACATGAAGAAATAACCAATTTCATCGTTTGGTTTATGTTTTACACGCGTTTTAAATTTTATTGCCGAAATCGCTTTTTCTCGCCGAGATAAGCACGTTTTCTGAAATGCCGCTCTCCCGTCACTCTGGTTAAAGTGTTATGAAAAAAAAGGCTGTTGGGGGCTAGGGAGTATCGAGTTGATCATTATACATGAAGAAATAACCAATTTCATCGTTTGGTTTATGTTTTACACGCGTTTTAAATTTTATTGCCGAAATCGCTTTTTCTCGCCGAGATAAGCACGTTTTCTGAAATGCCGCTCTCCCGTCACTCTGGTTAAAGTGTTATGAAAAAAAAGGCTGTTGGGGGCTAGGGAGTATCGAGTTGATCATTATACATGAAGAAATAACCAATTTCATCGTTTGGTTTATGTTTTACACGCGTTTTAAATTTTATTGCCGAAATCGCTTTTTCTCGCCGAGATAAGCACGTTTTCTGAAATGCCGCTCTCCCGTCACTCTGGTTAAAGTGTTATGAAAAAAAAGGCTGTTGGGGGCTAGGGAGTATCGAGTTGATCATTATACATGAAGAAATAACCAATTTCATCGTTTGGTTTATGTTTTACACGCGTTTTAAATTTTATTGCCGAAATCGCTTTTTCTCGCCGAGATAAGCACGTTTTCTGAAATGCCGCTCTCCCGTCACTCTGGTTAAAGTGTTATGAAAAAAAAGGCTGTTGGGGGCTAGGGAGTATCGAGTTGATCATTATACATGAAGAAATAACCAATTTCATCGTTTGGTTTATGTTTTACACGCGTTTTAAATTTTATTGCCGAAATCGCTTTTTCTCGCCGAGATAAGCACGTTTTCTGAAATGCCGCTCTCCCGTCACTCTGGTTAAAGTGTTATGAAAAAAAAGGCTGTTGGGGGCTAGGGAGTATCGAGTTGATCATTATACATGAAGAAATAACCAATTTCATCGTTTGGTTTATGTTTTACACGCGTTTTAAATTTATTGCCGAAATCGCTTTTTCTCGCCGAGATAAGCACGTTTTCTGAAATGCCGCTCTCCCGTCACTCTGGTTAAAGTGTTATGAAAAAAAAGGCTGTTGGGGCTAGGGAGTATCGAGTTGATCATTATACATGAAGAAATAACCAATTTCATCGTTTGGTTTATGTTTTACACGCGTTTTAAATTTTATTGCCGAAATCGCTTTTTCTCGCCGAGATAAGCACGTTTTCTGAAATGCCGCTCTCCCGTCACTCTGGTTAAAGTGTTATGAAAAAAAGGCTGTTGGGGGCTAGGGAGTATCGAGTTGATCATTATACATGAAGAAATAACCAATTTCATCGTTTGGTTTATGTTTTACACGCGTTTTAAATTTTATTGCCGAAATCGCTTTTTCTCGCCGAGATAAGCACGTTTTCTGAAATGCCGCTCTCCCGTCACTCTGGTTAAAGTGTTATGAAAAAAAAGGCTGTTGGGGGCTAGGGAGTATCGAGTTGATCATTATACATGAAGAAATAACCAATTCATCGTTTGGTTTATGTTTTACACGCGTTTTAAATTTTATTGCCGAAATCGCTTTTTCTCGCCGAGATAAGCACGTTTTCTGAAATGCCGCTCTCCCGTCACTCTGGTTAAAGTGTTATGAAAAAAAAGGCTGTTGGGGGCTAGGGAGTATCGAGTTGATCATTATACATGAAGAAATAACCAATTTCATCGTTTGGTTTATGTTTTACACGCGTTTTAAATTTTATTGCCGAAATCGCTTTTTCTCGCCGAGATAAGCACGTTTTCTGAAATGCCGCTCTCCCGTCACTCTGGTTAAAGTGTTATGAAAAAAAAGGCTGTTGGGGGCTAGGAGTATCGAGTTGAGTTGATCATTATACATGAAGAAATAACCAATTTCATCGTTTGGTTTATGTTTTACACGCGTTTTAAATTTTATTGCCGAAATCGCTTTTTCTCGCCGAGATAAGCACGTTTTCTGAAATGCCGCTCTCCCGTCACTCTGGTTAAAGTGTTATGAAAAAAAAGGCTGTTGGGGGCTAGGGAGTATCGAGTTGATCATTATACATGAAGAAATAACCAATTTCATCGTTTGGTTTATGTTTTACACGCGTTTTAAATTTTATTGCCGAAATCGCTTTTTCTCGCCGAGATAAGCACGTTTTCTGAAATGCCGCTCTCCCGTCACTCTGGTTAAAGTGTTATGAAAAAAAAGGCTGTTGGGGGCTAGGGAGTATCGAGTTGATCATTATACATGAAGAAATAACCAATTTCATCGTTTGGTTTATGTTTTACACGCGTTTTAAATTTTATTGCCGAAATCGCTTTTTCTCGCCGAGATAAGCACGTTTTCTGAAATGCCGCTCTCCCGTCACTCTGGTTAAAGTGTTATGAAAAAAAAGGCTGTTGGGGGCTAGGGAGTATCGAGTTGATCATTATACATGAAGAAATAACCAATTTCATCGTTTGGTTTATGTTTTACACGCGTTTTAAATTTTATTGCCGAAATCGCTTTTTCTCGCCGAGATAAGCACGTTTTCTGAAATGCCGCTCTCCCGTCACTCTGGTTAAAGTGTTATGAAAAAAAAGGCTGTTGGGGGCTAGGGAGTATCGAGTTGATCATTATACATGAAGAAATAACCAATTTCATCGTTTGGTTTATGTTTTACACGCGTTTTAAATTTTATTGCCGAAATCGCTTTTTCTCGCCGAGATAAGCACGTTTTCTGAAATGCCGCTCTCCCGTCACTCTGGTTAAAGTGTTATGAAAAAAAAGGCTGTTGGGGGCTAGGGAGTATCGAGTTGATCATTATACATGAAGAAATAACCAATTTCATCGTTTGGTTTATGTTTTACACGCGTTTTAAATTTTATTGCCGAAATCGCTTTTTCTCGCCGAGATAAGCACGTTTTCTGAAATGCCGCTCTCCCGTCACTCTGGTTAAAGTGTTATGAAAAAAAAGGCTGTTGGGGGCTAGGGAGTATCGAGTTGATCATTATACATGAAGAAATAACCAATTTCATCGTTTGGTTTATGTTTTACACGCGTTTTAAATTTTATTGCCGAAATCGCTTTTTCTCGCCGAGATAAGCACGTTTTCTGAAATGCCGCTCTCCCGTCACTCTGGTTAAAGTGTTATGAAAAAAAAGGCTGTTGGGGGCTAGGGAGTATCGAGTTGATCATTATACATGAAGAAATAACCAATTTCATCGTTTGGTTTATGTTTTACACGCGTTTTAAATTTTATTGCCGAAATCGCTTTTTCTCGCCGAGATAAGCACGTTTTCTGAAATGCCGCTCTCCCGTCACTCTGGTTAAAGTGTTATGAAAAAAAAGGCTGTTGGGGGCTAGGGAGTATCGAGTTGATCATTATACATGAAGAAATAACCAATTTCATCGTTTGGTTTATGTTTTACACGCGTTTTAAATTTTATTGCCGAAATCGCTTTTTCTCGCCGAGATAAGCACGTTTTCTGAAATGCCGCTCTCCCGTCACTCTGGTTAAAGTGTTATGAAAAAAAAGGCTGTTGGGGGCTAGGGAGTATCGAGTTGATCATTATACATGAAGAAATAACCAATTTCATCGTTTGGTTTATGTTTTACACGCGTTTTAAATTTTATTGCCGAAATCGCTTTTTCTCGCCGAGATAAGCACGTTTTCTGAAATGCCGCTCTCCCGTCACTCTGGTTAAAGTGTTATGAAAAAAAAGGCTGTTGGGGGCTAGGGAGTATCGAGTTGATCATTATACATGAAGAAATAACCAATTTCATCGTTTGGTTTATGTTTTACACGCGTTTTAAATTTTATTGCCGAAATCGCTTTTTCTCGCCGAGATAAGCACGTTTTCTGAAATGCCGCTCTCCCGTCACTCTGGTTAAAGTGTTATGAAAAAAAAGGCTGTTGGGGGCTAGGGAGTATCGAGTTGATCATTATACATGAAGAAATAACCAATTTCATCGTTTGGTTTATGTTTTACACGCGTTTTAAATTTTATTGCCGAAATCGCTTTTTCTCGCCGAGATAAGCACGTTTTCTGAAATGCCGCTCTCCCGTCACTCTGGTTAAAGTGTTATGAAAAAAAAGGCTGTTGGGGGCTAGGGAGTATCGAGTTGATCATTATACATGAAGAAATAACCAATTTCATCGTTTGGTTTATGTTTTACACGCGTTTTAAATTTTATTGCCGAAATCGCTTTTTCTCGCCGAGATAAGCACGTTTTCTGAAATGCCGCTCTCCCGTCACTCTGGTTAAAGTGTTATGAAAAAAAAGGCTGTTGGGGGCTAGGGAGTATCGAGTTGATCATTATACATGAAGAAATAACCAATTTCATCGTTTGGTTTATGTTTTACACGCGTTTTAAATTTTATTGCCGAAATCGCTTTTTCTCGCCGAGATAAGCACGTTTTCTGAAATGCCGCTCTCCCGTCACTCTGGTTAAAGTGTTATGAAAAAAAAGGCTGTTGGGGGCTAGGGAGTATCGAGTTGATCATTATACATGAAGAAATAACCAATTTCATCGTTTGGTTTATGTTTTACACGCGTTTTAAATTTTATTGCCGAAATCGCTTTTTCTCGCCGAGATAAGCACGTTTTCTGAAATGCCGCTCTCCCGTCACTCTGGTTAAAGTGTTATGAAAAAAAAGGCTGTTGGGGGCTAGGGAGTATCGAGTTGATCATTATACATGAAGAAATAACCAATTTCATCGTTTGGTTTATGTTTTACACGCGTTTTAAATTTTATTGCCGAAATCGCTTTTTCTCGCCGAGATAAGCACGTTTTCTGAAATGCCGCTCTCCCGTCACTCTGGTTAAAGTGTTATGAAAAAAAAGGCTGTTGGGGGCTAGGGAGTATCGAGTTGATCATTATACATGAAGAAATAACCAATTTCATCGTTTGGTTTATGTTTTACACGCGTTTTAAATTTTATTGCCGAAATCGCTTTTTCTCGCCGAGATAAGCACGTTTTCTGAAATGCCGCTCTCCCGTCACTCTGGTTAAAGTGTTATGAAAAAAAAGGCTGTTGGGGGCTAGGGAGTATCGAGTTGATCATTATACATGAAGAAATAACCAATTTCATCGTTTGGTTTATGTTTTACACGCGTTTTAAATTTTATTGCCGAAATCGCTTTTTCTCGCCGAGATAAGCACGTTTTCTGAAATGCCGCTCTCCCGTCACTCTGGTTAAAGTGTTATGAAAAAAAAGGCTGTTGGGGGCTAGGGAGTATCGAGTTGATCATTATACATGAAGAAATAACCAATTTCATCGTTTGGTTTATGTTTTACACGCGTTTTAAATTTTATTGCCGAAATCGCTTTTTCTCGCCGAGATAAGCACGTTTTCTGAAATGCCGCTCTCCCGTCACTCTGGTTAAAGTGTTATGAAAAAAAAGGCTGTTGGGGGCTAGGGAGTATCGAGTTGATCATTATACATGAAGAAATAACCAATTTCATCGTTTGGTTTATGTTTTACACGCGTTTTAAATTTTATTGCCGAAATCGCTTTTTCTCGCCGAGATAAGCACGTTTTCTGAAATGCCGCTCTCCCGTCACTCTGGTTAAAGTGTTATGAAAAAAAAGGCTGTTGGGGGCTAGGGAGCTATCGAGTTGATCATTATACATGAAGAAATAACCAATTTCATCGTTTGGTTTATGTTTTACACGCGTTTTAAATTTTATTGCCGAAATCGCTTTTTCTCGCCGAGATAAGCACTTTGTTTTTTCTCGCCGAGGATCAAGCACGTTTTCTGAAATGCCGCACTCCCCGTCACTCTGTGTTAAAGTGTTATGAAAAAAGATCATTATACATGAAGAAATAACCAATTTCATCGTTTGGTTTATGTTTTACACGCGTTTTAAATTGTATTGCCGAAATCGCTTTTTCTCGCCGAGATAAGCACGTTTTCTGAAATGCCGCTCTCCCGTCACTCTGGTTAAAGTGTTATGAAAAAAAAGGCTGTTGGGGGCTAGGGAGTATCGAGTTGATCATTATACATGAAGAAATAACCAATTTCATCGTTTGGTTTATGTTTTACACGCGTTTTAAATTGTATTGCCGAAATCGCTTTTTCTCGCCGAGATAAGCACGTTTTCTGAAATGCCGCTCTCCCGTCACTCTGGTTAAAGTGTTATGAAAAAAAAGGCTGTTGGGGGCTAGGGAGTATCGAGTTGATCATTATACATGAAGAAATAACCAATTTCATCGTTTGGTTTATGTTTTACACGCGTTTTAAATTTTATTGCCGAAATCGCTTTTTCTCGCCGAGATAAGCACGTTTTCTGAAATGCCGCTTTCCCGTCACTCTGGTTAAAGTGTTATGAAAAAAAAGGCTGTTGGGGGCTAGGGAGTATCGAGTTGATCATTATACATGAAGAAATAACCAATTTCATCGTTTGGTTTATGTTTTACACGCGTTTTAAATTTTATTGCCGAAATCGCTTTTTCTCGCCGAGATAAGCACGTTTTCTGAAATGCCGCTCTCCCGTCACTCTGGTTAAAGTGTTATGAAAAAAAAGGCTGTTGGGGGCTAGGGAGTATCGAGTTGATCATTATACATGAAGAAATAACCAATTTCATCGTTTGGTTTATGTTTTACACGCGTTTTAAATTTTATTGCCGAAATCGCTTTTTCTCGCCGAGATAAGCACGTTTTCTGAAATGCCGCTCTCCCGTCACTCTGGTTAAAGTGTTGTGAAAAAAAAGGCTGTTGGGGGCTAGGGAGTATCGAGTTGATCATTATACATGAAGAAATAACCAATTTCATCGTTTGGTTTATGTTTTACACGCGTTTTAAATTTTATTGCCGAAATCGCTTTTTCTCGCCGAGATAAGCACGTTTTCTGAAATGCCGCTCTCCCGTCACTCTGGTTAAAGTGTTATGAAAAAAAAGGCTGTTGGGGGCTAGGGAGTATCGAGTTGATCATTATACATGAAGAAATAACCAATTTCATCGTTTGGTTTATGTTTTACACGATGCTGAGCTCCAGCTGGAAGTGTAAAAAGAACCGGGCTGGTTAAAAAAAGAACCGGGCGACCCGGTAAAATTGCTTAGCCGGGGCTCTGGAAGCCTATCACGGCGTGATCTTGTCCAAAAAGCCGCTGCTGAGCTCCAGCTGGAAGTGTAAAAAGAACCGGGCTGGTTAAAAAAAAGAACCGGGCGACCCGGTAAAATTGCTTAGCCGGGGCTCTGGAAGCCTAACACGGCGTGATCTTGTCCAAAAAGCCGCTGCTGAGCTCCAGCTGGAAGTGTAAAAAGAACCGGGCTGGTTAAAAAAAAGAACCGGGCGGCCCGGTAAAATTGCTTAGCCGGGGCTCTGGAAGCCTAACCCGGCGTGATACTGTGCAAAAAGTCGCTGCTGAGCTCCAGCTGGAAGTCTAAAAAAAACCGGGCTGGTTAAAAAAAAGAACCGGGCGACCCTGTAAAATTGCTTAGCCGGGGCTCTGGAAGCCTAACACGGCGTGATCTTGTCCAAAAACCCGCTGCTGAACTCCAGCTGGAAGTGTAAAAAGAACCGGGCTGGGTAAAAAAAAGAACCGGGCGGGCCGGTAAAATTGCTTAGCCGGGGCTCTGGAAGCCTAACACGGCGTGATCTTGTCCAAAAAGCCGCTCGTGAGCTCCAGCTGGAAGTGTAAAAAGAACCGGGCTGGTTCAAAAAAAGAACCGGGCGGCCCGGTAGAATTGCTTAGCCGAGGTCCTGGAAGCCTAACCCGGCGTGATCTTGCGTAAAAAGCCGCTGCTGAGCTCCAGCTGAAAGTGTAAAAAGAACCGGGCTGGTTCAAAAAAAGAAGCGGGCGGCCCGGTAAAATTGCTTAGCCGGGGTCCTGGAAGCCTAACGCAGCGTGATCTTGCCCGAAAGTCGGTCTCTATACTTCCATATTAGGTACCAGGCGCTCAGAGCCAACTTGGCAAAAATGTTCTAAGTGCCCACGGCTCTGCGGGGATTGTGCGTCCGACCCGCGCCGGTTCTCCAGCCGGCCTAAAATAACGCAAAACCAGCCTCTCCCCTGGAGCTCACAGCCAAAGGCGAAACTTTTCTAAGTGCCTACGGCTCTGCGGGCTCTTGAGTCCGCCCCGCGCCGGTTCGTCGGTCGGCCTCAAAAAGCGAAAAATCAGCCTCTCTCCCTGGAGCTCGACTCGAGTTGATCATTATACATGAAGAAATAACCAATTTCATCGTTTGGTTTATGTTTTACACGCGTTTTAAATTTTATTGCCGAAATCGCTTTTTCTCGCCGAGATAAGCACGTTTTCTGAAATGCCGCTCTCCCGTCACTCTGGTTAAAGTGTTATGAAAAAAAAGGCTTTTGGGGGCTAGGGAGCATCGAGTTGATCATTATACATGAAGAAATAACCAATTTCATCGTTTGGTTTATGTTTTACACGCGTTTTAAATTTTATTGCCGAAATCGCTTTTTCTCGCCGAGATAAGCACGTTTTCTGAAATGCCGCTCTCCCGTCACTCTGGTTAAAGTGTTATGAAAAAAAAGGCTGTTGGGGGCTAGGGAGTATCGAGTTGATCATTATACATGAAGAAATAACCAATTTCATCGTTTGGTTTATGTTTTACACGCGTTTTAAATTGTATTGCCGAAATCGCTTTTTCTCGCCGAGATAAGCACGTTTTCTGAAATGCCGCTCTCCCGTCACTCTGGTTAAAGTGTTATGAAAAAAAAGGCTGTTGGGGGCTAGGGAGTATCGAGTTGATCATTATACATGAAGAAATAACCAATTTCATCGTTTGGTTTATGTTTTACACGCGTTTTAAATTGTATTGCCGAAATCGCTTTTTCTCGCCGAGATAAGCACGTTTTCTGAAATGCCGCTCTCCCGTCACTCTGGTTAAAGTGTTATGAAAAAAAAGGCTGTTGGGGGCTAGGGAGTATCGAGTTGATCATTATACATGAAGAAATAACCAATTTCATCGTTTGGTTTATGTTTTACACGCGTTTTAAATTTTATTGCCGAAATCGCTTTTTCTCGCCGAGATAAGCACGTTTTCTGAAATGCCGCTCTCCCGTCACTCTGGTTAAAGTGTTATGAAAAAAAAGGCTGTTGGGGGCTAGGGAGTATCGAGTTGATCATTATACATGAAGAAATAACCAATTTCATCGTTTGGTTTATGTTTTACACGCGTTTTAAATTTTATTGCCGAAATCGCTTTTTCTCGCCGAGATAAGCACGTTTTCTGAAATGCCGCTCTCCCGTCACTCTGGTTAAAGTGTTATGAAAAAAAAGGCTGTTGGGGGCTAGGGAGTATCGAGTTGATCATTATACATGAAGAAATAACCAATTTCATCGTTTGGTTTATGTTTTACACGCGTTTTAAATTTTATTGCCGAAATCGCTTTTTCTCGCCGAGATAAGCACGTTTTCTGAAATGCCGCTCTCCCGTCACTCTGGTTAAAGTGTTATGAAAAAAAAGGCTGTTGGGGGCTAGGGAGTATCGAGTTGATCATTATACATGAAGAAATAACCAATTTCATCGTTTGGTTTATGTTTTACACGCGTTTTAAATTTTATTGCCGAAATCGCTTTTTCTCGCCGAGATAAGCACGTTTTCTGAAATGCCGCTCTCCCGTCACTCTGGTTAAAGTGTTATGAAAAAAAAGGCTGTTGGGGGCTAGGGAGTATCGAGTTGATCATTATACATGAAGAAATAACCAATTTCATCGTTTGGTTTATGTTTTACACGCGTTTTAAATTTTATTGCCGAAATCGCTTTTTCTCGCCGAGATAAGCACGTTTTCTGAAATGCCGCTCTCCCGTCACTCTGGTTAAAGTGTTATGAAAAAAAAGGCTGTTGGGGGCTAGGGAGTATCGAGTTGATCATTATACATGAAGAAATAACCAATTTCATCGTTTGGTTTATGTTTTACACGCGTTTTAAATTTTATTGCCGAAATCGCTTTTTCTCGCCGAGATAAGCACGTTTTCTGAAATGCCGCTCTCCCGTCACTCTGGTTAAAGTGTTATGAAAAAAAAGGCTGTTGGGGGCTAGGGAGTATCGAGTTGATCATTATACATGAAGAAA
The DNA here is from genome assembly GCF_054491065.1 of Syngnathus leptorhynchus. Lineage (NCBI taxonomy): Eukaryota > Metazoa > Chordata > Actinopteri > Syngnathiformes > Syngnathidae > Syngnathus > Syngnathus leptorhynchus. The sequence goes on from NW_028232054.1 coordinate 302,399, forward strand.
TAACCAATTTCATCGTTTGGTTTATGTTTTACACGCGTTTTAAATTTTATTGCCGAAATTGCTTTTTCTCGCCGAGATAAGCACGTTTTCTGAAATGCCGCTCTCCCGTCACTCTGGTTAAAGTGTTATGAAAAAAAAGGCTGTTGGGGGCTAGGGAGTATCGAGTTGATCATTATACATGAAGAAATAACCAATTTCATCGTTTGGTTTATGTTTTACACGCGTTTTAAATTTTATTGCCGAAATCGCTTTTTCTCGCCGAGATAAGCACGTTTTCTGAAATGCCGCTCTCCCGTCACTCTGGTTAAAGTGTTATGAAAAAAAAGGCTGTTGGGGGCTAGGGAGTATCGAGTTGATCATTATACATGAAGAAATAACCAATTTCATCGTTTGGTTTATGTTTTACACGCGTTTTAAATTTTATTGCCGAAATCGCTTTTTCTCGCCGAGATAAGCACGTTTTCTGAAATGCCGCTCTCCCGTCACTCTGGTTAAAGTGTTATGAAAAAAAAGGCTGTTGGGGGCTAGGGAGTATCGAGTTGATCATTATACATGAAGAAATAACCAATTTCATCGTTTGGTTTATGTTTTACACGCGTTTTAAATTTTATTGCCGAAATCGCTTTTTCTCGCCGAGATAAGCACGTTTTCTGAAATGAGGCTCTCCCGTCACTCTGGTTAAAGTGTTATGAAAAAAAAGGCTGTTGGGGGCTAGGGAGTATCGAGTTGATCATTATACATGAAGAAATACCCAATTTCATCGTTTGGTTTATGTTTTACACGCGTTTTAAATTTTATTGCCGAAATCGCTTTTTCTCGCCGAGATAAGCACGTTTTCTGAAATGCCGCTCTCCCGTCACTCTGGTTAAAGTGTTATGAAAAAAAAGGCTGTTGGGGGCTAGGGAGTATCGAGTTGATCATTATACATGAAGAAATAACCAATTTCATCGTTTGGTTTATGTTTTACACCCGTTTTAAATTTTATTGCCGAAATCGCTTTTTCTCGCCGAGATAAGCACGTTTTCTGAAATGCCGCTCTCCCGTCACTCTGGTTAAAGTGTTATGAAAAAAAAGGCTGTTGGGGGCTAGGGAGTATCGAGTTGAACATTATACATGAAGAAATAACCAATTTCATCGTTTGGTTTATGTTTTACACGCGTTTTAAATTTTATTGCCGAAATCGCTTTTTCTCGCCGAGATAAGCACGTTTTCTGAAATGCCGCTCTCCCGTCACTCTGGTTAAAGTGTTATGAAAAAAAAGGCTGTTGGGGGCTAGGGAGTATCGAGTTGATCATTATACATGAAGAAATAACCAATTTCATCGTTTGGTTTATGTTTTACACGCGTTTTAAATTTTATTGCCGAAATCGCTTTTTCTCGCCGAGATAAGCACGTTTTCTGAAATGCCGCTCTCCCGTCACTCTGGTTAAAGTGTTATGAAAAAAAAGGCTGTTGGGGGCTAGGGAGTATCGAGTTGATCATTATACATGAAGAAATAACCAATTTCATCGTTTGGTTTATGTTTTACACGCGTTTTAAATTTTATTGCCGAAATCGCTTTTTCTCGCCGAGATAAGCACGTTTTCTGAAATGCCGCTCTCCCGTCACTCTGGTTAAAGTGTTATGAAAAAAAAGGCTGTTGGGGGCTAGGGAGTATCGAGTTGATCATTATACATGAAGAAATAACCAATTTCATCGTTTGGTTTATGTTTTACACGCGTTTTAAATTTTATTGCCGAAATCGCTTTTTCTCGCCGAGATAAGCACGTTTTCTGAAATGCCGCTCTCCCGTCACTCTGGTTAAAGTGTTATGAAAAAAAAGGCTGTTGGGGGCTAGGGAGTATCGAGTTGATCATTATACATGAAGAAATAACCAATTTCATCGTTTGGTTTATGTTTTACACGCGTTTTAAATTTTATTGCCGAAATCGCTTTTTCTCGCCGAGATAAGCACGTTTTCTGAAATGCCGCTCTCCCGTCACTCTGGTTAAAGTGTTATGAAAAAAAAGGCTGTTGGGGGCTAGGGAGTATCGAGTTGATCATTATACATGAAGAAATAACCAATTTCATCGTTTGGTTTATGTTTTACACGCGTTTTAAATTTTATTGCCGAAATCGCTTTTTCTCGCCGAGATAAGCACGTTTTCTGAAATGCCGCTCTCCCGTCACTCTGGTTAAAGTGTTATGAAAAAAAAGGCTGTTGGGGGCTAGGGAGTATCGATTGATCATTATACATGAAGAAATAACCAATTTCATCGTTTGGTTTATGTTTTACACGCGTTTTAAATTTTATTGCCGAAATCGCTTTTTCTCGCCGAGATAAGCACGTTTTCTGAAATGCCGCTCTCCCGTCACTCTGGTTAAAGTGTTATGAAAAAAAAGGCTGTTGGGGGCTAGGGAGTATCGAGTTGATCATTATACATGAAGAAATAACCAATTTCATCGTTTGGTTTATGTTTTACACGCGTTTTAAATTTTATTGCCGAAATCGCTTTTTCTCGCCGAGATAAGCACGTTTTCTGAAATGCCGCTCTCCCGTCACTCTGGTTAAAGTGTTATGAAAAAAAAGGCTGTTGGGGGCTAGGGAGTATCGAGTTGATCATTATACATGAAGAAATAACCAATTTCATCGTTTGGTTTATGTTTTACACGATGCTGAGCTCCAGCTGGAAGTGTAAAAAGAACCGGGCTGGTTAAAAAAAGAACCGGGCGACCCGGTAAAATTGCTTAGCCGGGGCTCTGGAAGCCTAACACGGCGTGATCTTGTCCAAAAAGCCGCTGCTGAGCTCCAGCTGGAAGTGTAAAAAGAACCGGGCTGGTTAAAAAAAAAAGAACCGGGCGACCCGGTAAAATTGCTTAGCCGGGGCTCTGGAAGCCTAACACGGCGTGATCTTGTCCAAAAAGCCGCTGCTGAGCTCCAGCTGGAAGTGTAAAAAGAACCGGGCTGGTTAAAAAAAAGAACCGGGCGGCCCGGTAAAATTGCTTAGCCGGGGCTCTGGAAGCCTAACCCGGCGTCATACTGTGCAAAAAGCCGCTGCTGAGCTCCAGCTGGAAGTGTAAAAAAAACCGGGCTGGTTAAAAAAAAGAACCGGGCGACCCTGTAAAATTGCTTAGCCGGGGCTCTGGAAGCCTAACACGGCGTGATCTTGTCCAAAAACCCGCTGCTGAGCTCCAGCTGGAAGTGTAAAAAGAACCGGGCTGGTTAAAAAAAAGAACCGGGTGGGCCGGTAAAATTGCTTAGCCGGGGCTCTGGAAGCCTAACACGGCGTGATCTTGTCCAAAAAGCCGCTCGTGAGCTCCAGCTGGAAGTGTAAAAAGAACCGGGCTGGTTCAAAAAAAGAACCGGGCGGCCCGGTAGAATTGCTTAGCCGAGGTCCTGGAAGCCTAACCCGGCGTGATCTTGCGCAAAAAGCCGCTGCTGAGCTCCAGCTGGAAGTGTAAAAAGAACCAGGCTGGTTCAAAAAAAGAACCGGGCGGCCCGGTAAAATTGCTTAGCCGGGGTCCTGGAAGCCTAACGCGGCGTGATCTTGCCCAATAGTCGGCCTCTATACTTCCATATTAGGTACCAGGCGCTCAGAGCCAACTTGGCAAAAATTTTCTAAGTGCCCACGGCTCTGCGGGGATTGTGCGTCCGACCCGCGCCGGTTCTCCAGCCGGCCTAAAATAACGCAAAACCAGCCTCTCCCCCTGGAGCTCACAGCCAAAGGCAAAACTTTTCTAAGTGCCTACGGCTCTGCGGGCTTTTGAGTCCGCCCCGCGCCGGTTCGTCGGTCGGCCTCAAAAAGCGAAAAATCAGCCTTTCTCCCTGGAGCTCGACTCGAGTTGATCATTATACATGAAGAAATAACCAATTTCATCGTTTGGTTTATGTTTTACACGCGTTTTAAATTTTATTGCCGAAATCGCTTTTTCTCGCCGAGATAAGCACGTTTTCTGAAATGCCGCTCTCCCGTCACTCTGGTTAAAGTGTTATGAAAAAAAAGGCTGTTGGGGGCTAGGGAGTATCGAGTTGATCATTATACATGAAGAAATAACCAATTTCATCGTTTGGTTTATGTTTTACACGCGTTTTAAATTTTATTGCCGAAATCGCTTTTTCTCGCCGAGATAAGCACGTTTTCTGAAATGCCGCTCTCCCGTCACTCTGGTTAAAGTGTTATGAAAAAAAAGGCTGTTGGGGGCTAGGGAGTATCGAGTTGATCATTATACATGAAGAAATAACCAATTTCATCGTTTGGTTTATGTTTTACACGCGTTTTAAATTTTATTGCCGAAATCGCTTTTTCTCGCCGAGATAAGCACGTTTTCTGAAATGCCGCTCTCCCGTCACTCTGGTTAAAGTGTTATGAAAAAAAAAGGCTGTTGGGGGCTAGGGAGTATCGAGTTGATCATTATACATGAAGAAATAACCAATTTCATCGTTTGATTTATGTTTTACACGCGTTTTAAATTTTATTGCCGAAATCGCTTTTTCTCGCCGAGATAAGCACGTTTTCTGAAATGCCGCTCTCCCGTCACTCTGGTTAAAGTGTTATGAAAAAAAAGGCTGTTGGGGGCTAGGGAGTATCGAGTTGATCATTATACATGAAGAAATAACCAATTTCATCGTTTGGTTTATGTTTTACACGATGCTGAGCTCCAGCTGGAAGTGTAAAAAGAACCGGGCTGGTTAAAAAAAGAACCGGGCGACCCGGTAAAATTGCTTAGCCGGGGCTCTGGAAGCCTAACACGGCGTGATCTTGTCCAAAAAGCCGCTGCTGAGCTCCAGCTGGAAGTGTAAAAAGAACCGGGCTGGTTAAAAAAAAGAACCGGGCGACCCGGTAAAATTGCTTAGCCGGGGCTCTGGAAGCCTAACACGGCGTGATCTTGTCCAAAAAGCCGCTGCTGAGCTCCAGCTGGAAGTGTAAAAAGAACCGGGCTGGTTAAAAAAAAGAACCGGGCGGCCCGGTAAAATTGCTTAGCCGGGGCTCTGGAAGCCTAACCCGGCGTGATACTGTGCAAAAAGCCGCTGCTGAGCTCCAGCTGGAAGTGTAAAAAAAACCGGGCTGGTTAAAAAAAAGAACCGGGCGACCCTGTAAAATTGCTTAGCCGGGGCTCTGGAAGCCTAACACGGCGTGATCTTGTCCAAAAACCCGCTGCTGAGCTCCAGCTGGAAGTGTAAAAAGAACCGGGCTGGTTAAAAAAAAGAACCGGGCGGGCCGGTAAAATTGCTTAGCCGGGGCTCTGGAAGCCTAACACGGCGTGATCTTGTCCAAAAAGCCGCTCGTGAGCTCCAGCTGGAAGTGTAAAAAGAACCGGGCTGGTTCAAAAAAAGAACCGGGCGGCCCGGTAGAATTGCTTAGCCGAGGTCCTGGAAGCCTAACCCGGCGTGATCTTGCGCAAAAAGCCGCTGCTGAGCTCCAGCTGGAAGTGTAAAAAGAACCAGGCTGGTTCAAAAAAAGAACCGGGCGGCCCGGTAAAATTGCTTAGCCGGGGTCCTGGAAGCCTAACGCGGCGTGATCTTGCCCGAAAGTCGGCCTCTATACTTCCATATTAGGTACCAGGCGCTCAGAGCCAACTTGGCAAAAATTTTCTAAGTGCCCACGGCTCTGCGGGGATTGTGCGTCCGACCCGCGCCGGTTCTCCAGCCGGCCTAAAATAACGCAAAACCAGCCTCTCCCCCTGGAGCTCACAGCCAAAGGCGAAACTTTTCTAAGTGCCTACGGCTCTGCGGGCTTTTGAGTCCGCCCTGCGCCGGTTCGTCGGTCGGCCTCAAAAAGCGAAAAATCAGCCTCTCTCCCTGGAGCTCGACTCGAGTTGATCATTACACATGAAGAAATAACCAATTTCATCGTTTGGTTTATGTTTTACACGCGTTTTAAATTTTATTGCCGAAATCGCTTTTTCTCGCCGAGATAAGCACGTTTTCTGAAATGCCGCTCTCCCGTCACTCTGGTTAAAGTGTTATGAAAAAAAAGGCTGTTGGGGGCTAGGGAGTATCGAGTTGATCATTATGCATGAAGAAATAACCAATTTCATCGTTTGGTTTATGTTTTACACGCGTTTTAAATTTTATTGCCGAAATCGCTTTTTCTCGCCGAGATAAGCACGTTTTCTGAAATGCCGCTCTCCCGTCACTCTGGTTAAAGTGTTATGGAAAAAAAAGGCTGTTGGGGGCTAGGAGTATCGAGTTGATCATTATACATGAAGAAATAACCAATTTCATCGTTTGGTTTATGTTTTACACGCGTTTTAAATTTTATTGCCGAAATCGCTTTTTCTCGCCGAGATAAGCACGTTTTCTGAAATGCCGCTCTCCCGTCACTCTGGTTAAAGTGTTATGAAAAAAAAGGCTGTTGGGGGCTAGGGAGTATCGAGTTGATCATTATACATGAAGAAATAACCAATTTCATCGTTTGGTTTATGTTTTACACGCGTTTTAAATTTTATTGCCGAAATCGCTTTTTCTCGCCGAGATAAGCACGTTTTCTGAAATGCCGCTCTCCCGTCACTCTGGTTAAAGTGTTATGAAAAAAAAGGCTGTTGGGGGCTAGGGAGTATCGAGTTGATCATTATACATGAAGAAATAACCAATTTCATCGTTTGGTTTATGTTTTACACGCGTTTTAAATTTTATTGCCGAAATCGCTTTTTCTCGCCGAGATAAGCACGTTTTCTGAAATGCCGCTCTCCCGTCACTCTGGTTAAAGTGTTATGAAAAAAAAGGCTGTTGGGGGCTAGGGAGTATCGAGTTGATCATTATACATGAAGAAATAACCAATTTCATCGTTTGGTTTATGTTTTACACGCGTTTTAAATTTTATTGCCGAAATCGCTTTTTCTCGCCGAGATAAGCACGTTTTCTGAAATGCCGCTCTCCCGTCACTCTGGTTAAAGTGTTATGAAAAAAAAGGCTGTTGGGGGCTAGGGAGTATCGAGTTGATCATTATACATGAAGAAATAACCAATTTCATCGTTTGGTTTATGTTTTACACGCGTTTTAAATTTTATTGCCGAAATCGCTTTTTCTCGCCGAGATAAGCACGTTTTCTGAAATGCCGCTCTCCCGTCACTCTGGTTAAAGTGTTATGAAAAAAAAGGCTGTTGGGGGCTAGGGAGTATCGAGTTGATCATTATACATGAAGAAATAACCAATTTCATCGTTTGGTTTATGTTTTACACGCGTTTTAAATTTTATTGCCGAAATCGCTTTTTCTCGCCGAGATAAGCACGTTTTCTGAAATGCCGCTCTCCCGTCACTCTGGTTAAAGTGTTATGAAAAAAAAGGCTGTTGGGGGCTAGGGAGTATCGAGTTGATCATTATACATGAAGAAATAACCAATTTCATCGTTTGGTTTATGTTTTACACGCGTTTTAAATTTTATTGCCGAAATCGCTTTTTCTCGCCGAGATAAGCACGTTTTCTGAAATGCCGCTCTCCCGTCACTCTGGTTAAAGTGTTATGAAAAAAAAGGCTGTTGGGGGCTAGGGAGTATCGAGTTGATCATTATACATGAAGAAATAACCAATTTCATCGTTTGGTTTATGTTTTACACGCGTTTTAAATTTTATTGCCGAAATCGCTTTTTCTCGCCGAGATAAGCACGTTTTCTGAAATGCCGCTCTCCCGTCACTCTGGTTAAAGTGTTATGAAAAAAAAGGCTGTTGGGGGCTAGGGAGTATCGAGTTGATCATTATACATGAAGAAATAACCAATTTCATCGTTTGGTTTATGTTTTACACGCGTTTTAAATTTTATTGCCGAAATCGCTTTTTCTCGCCGAGATAAGCACGTTTTCTGAAATGCCGCTCTCCCGTCACTCTGGTTAAAGTGTTATGAAAAAAAAGGCTGTTGGGGGCTAGGGAGTATCGAGTTGATCATTATACATGAAGAAATAACCAATTTCATCGTTTGGTTTATGTTTTACACGCGTTTTAAATTTTATTGCCGAAATCGCTTTTTCTCGCCGAGATAAGCACGTTTTCTGAAATGCCGCTCTCCCGTCACTCTGGTTAAAGTGTTATGAAAAAAAAGGCTGTTGGGGGCTAGGGAGTATCGAGTTGATCATTATACATGAAGAAATAACCAATTTCATCGTTTGGTTTATGTTTTACACGCGTTTTAAATTTTATTGCCGAAATCGCTTTTTCTCGCCGAGATAAGCACGTTTTCTGAAATGCCGCTCTCCCGTCACTCTGGTTAAAGTGTTATGATAAAAAAGGCTGTTGGGGGCTAGGGAGTATCGAGTTGATCATTATACATGAAGAAATAACCAATTTCATCGTTTGGTTTATGTTTTACACGCGTTTTAAATTTTATTGCCGAAATCGCTTTTTCTCGCCGAGATAAGCACGTTTTCTGAAATGCCGCTCTCCCGTCACTCTGGTTAAAGTGTTATGAAAAAAAAGGCTGTTGGGGGCTAGGGAGTATCGAGTTGATCATTATACATGAAGAAATAACCAATTTCATCGTTTGGTTTATGTTTTACACGCGTTTTAAATTTTATTGCCGAAATCGCTTTTTCTCGCCGAGATAAGCACGTTTTCTGAAATGCCGCTCTCCCGTCACTCTGGTTAAAGTGTTATGAAAAAAAAGGCTGTTGGGGGCTAGGGAGTATCGAGTTGATCATTATACATGAAGAAATAACCAATTTCATCGTTTGGTTTATGTTTTACACGCGTTTTAAATTTTATTGCCGAAATCGCTTTTTCTCGCCGAGATAAGCACGTTTTCTGAAATGCCGCTCTCCCGTCACTCTGGTTAAAGTGTTATGAAAAAAAAGGCTGTTGGGGGCTAGGGAGTATCGAGTTGATCATTATACATGAAGAAATAACCAATTTCATCGTTTGGTTTATGTTTTACACGCGTTTTAAATTTTATTGCCGAAATCGCTTTTTCTCGCCGAGATAAGCACGTTTTCTGAAATGCCGCTCTCCCGTCACTCTGGTTAAAGTGTTATGAAAAAAAAGGCTGTTGGGGGCTAGGGAGTATCGAGTTGATCATTATACATGAAGAAATAACCAATTTCATCGTTTGGTTTATGTTTTACACGCGTTTTAAATTTTATTGCCGAAATCGCTTTTTCTCGCCGAGATAAGCACGTTTTCTGAAATGCCGCTCTCCCGTCACTCTGGTTAAAGTGTTATGAAAAAAAAGGCTGTTGGGGGCTAGGGAGTATCGAGTTGATCATTATACATGAAGAAATAACCAATTTCATCGTTTGGTTTATGTTTTACACGCGTTTTAAATTTTATTGCCGAAATCGCTTTTTCTCGCCGAGATAAGCACGTTTTCTGAAATGCCGCTCTCCCGTCACTCTGGTTAAAGTGTTATGAAAAAAAAGGCTGTTGGGGGCTAGGGAGTATCGAGTTGATCATTATACATGAAGAAATAACCAATTTCATCGTTTGGTTTATGTTTTACACGCGTTTTAAATTTTATTGCCGAAATCGCTTTTTCTCGCCGAGATAAGCACGTTTTCTGAAATGCCGCTCTCCCGTCACTCTGGTTAAAGTGTTATGAAAAAAAAGGCTGTTGGGGGCTAGGGAGTATCGAGTTGATCATTATACATGAAGAAATAACCAATTTCATCGTTTGGTTTATGTTTTACACGCGTTTTAAATTTTATTGCCGAAATCGCTTTTTCTCGCCGAGATAAGCACGTTTTCTGAAATGCCGCTCTCCCGTCACTCTGGTTAAAGTGTTATGAAAAAAAAGGCTGTTGGGGGCTAGGGAGTATCGAGTTGATCATTATACATGAAGAAATAACCAATTTCATCGTTTGGTTTATGTTTTACACGCGTTTTAAATTTTATTGCCGAAATCGCTTTTTCTCGCCGAGATAAGCACGTTTTCTGAAATGCCGCTCTCCCGTCACTCTGGTTAAAGTGTTATGAAAAAAAAGGCTGTTGGGGGCTAGGGAGTATCGAGTTGATCATTATACATGAAGAAATAACCAATTTCATCGTTTGGTTTATGTTTTACACGCGTTTTAAATTTTATTGCCGAAATCGCTTTTTCTCGCCGAGATAAGCACGTTTTCTGAAATGCCGCTCTCCCGTCACTCTGGTTAAAGTGTTATGAAAAAAAAGGCTGTTGGGGGCTAGGGAGTATCGAGTTGATCATTATACATGAAGAAATAACCAATTTCATCGTTTGAGTTTATGTTTTACACGCGTTTTAAATTTTATTGCCGAAATCGCTTTTTCTCGCCGAGATAAGCACGTTTTCTGAAATGCCGCTCTCCCGTCACTCTGGTTAAAGTGTTATGAAAAAAAAGGCTGTTGGGGGCTAGGGAGTATCGAGTTGATCATTATACATGAAGAAATAACCAATTTCATCGTTTGGTTTATGTTTTACACGCGTTTTAAATTTTATTGCCGAAATCGCTTTTTCTCGCCGAGATAAGCACGTTTTCTGAAATGCCGCTCTCCCGTCACTCTGGTTAAAGTGTTATGAAAAAAAAGGCTGTTGGGGGCTAGGGAGTATCGAGTTGATCATTATACATGAAGAAATAACCAATTTCATCGTTTGGTTTATGTTTTACACGCGTTTTAAATTTTATTGCCGAAATCGCTTTTTCTCGCCGAGATAAGCACGTTTTCTGAAATGCCGCTCTCCCGTCACTCTGGTTAAAGTGTTATGAAAAAAAAGGCTGTTGGGGGCTAGGGAGTATCGAGTTGATCATTATACATGAAGAAATAACCAATTTCATCGTTTGGTTTATGTTTTACACGCGTTTTAAATTTTATTGCCGAAATCGCTTTTTCTCGCCGAGATAAGCACGTTTTCTGAAATGCCGCTCTCCCGTCACTCTGGTTAAAGTGTTATGAAAAAAAAGGCTGTTGGGGGCTAGGGAGTATCGAGTTGATCATTATACATGAAGAAATAACCAATTTCATCGTTTGGTTTATGTTTTACACGCGTTTTAAATTTTATTGCCGAAATCGCTTTTTCTCGCCGAGATAAGCACGTTTTCTGAAATGCCGCTCTCCCGTCACTCTGGTTAAAGTGTTATGAAAAAAAAGGCTGTTGGGGGCTAGGGAGTATCGAGTTGATCATTATACATGAAGAAATAACCAATTTCATCGTTTGGTTTATGTTTTACACGCGTTTTAAATTTTATTGCCGAAATCGCTTTTTCTCGCCGAGATAAGCACGTTTTCTGAAATGCCGCTCTCCCGTCACTCTGGTTAAAGTGTTATGAAAAAAAAGGCTGTTGGGGGCTAGGGAGTATCGAGTTGATCATTATACATGAAGAAATAACCAATTTCATCGTTTGGTTTATGTTTTACACGCGTTTTAAATTTTATTGCCGAAATCGCTTTTTCTCGCCGAGATAAGCACGTTTTCTGAAATGCCGCTCTCCCGTCACTCTGGTTAAAGTGTTATGAAAAAAAAGGCTGTTGGGGGCTAGGGAGTATCGAGTTGATCATTATACATGAAGAAATAACCAATTTCATCGTTTGGTTTATGTTTTACACGCGTTTTAAATTTTATTGCCGAAATCGCTTTTTCTCGCCGAGATAAGCACGTTTTCTGAAATGCCGCTCTCCCGTCACTCTGGTTAAAGTGTTATGAAAAAAAAGGCTGTTGGGGGCTAGGGAGTATCGAGTTGATCATTATACATGAAGAAATAACCAATTTCATCGTTTGGTTTATGTTTTACACGCGTTTTAAATTTTATTGCCGAAATCGCTTTTTCTCGCCGAGATAAGCACGTTTTCTGAAATGCCGCTCTCCCGTCACTCTGGTTAAAGTGTTATGAAAAAAAAGGCTGTTGGGGGCTAGGGAGTATCGAGTTGATCATTATACATGAAGAAATAACCAATTTCATCGTTTGGTTTATGTTTTACACGCGTTTTAAATTTTATTGCCGAAATCGCTTTTTCTCGCCGAGATAAGCACGTTTTCTGAAATGCCGCTCTCCCGTCACTCTGGTTAAAGTGTTATGAAAAAAAAGGCTGTTGGGGGCTAGGGAGTATCGAGTTGATCATTATACATGAAGAAATAACCAATTTCATCGTTTGGTTTATGTTTTACACGCGTTTTAAATTTTATTGCCGAAATCGCTTTTTCTCGCCGAGATAAGCACGTTTTCTGAAATGCCGCTCTCCCGTCACTCTGGTTAAAGTGTTATGAAAAAAAAGGCTGTTGGGGGCTAGGGAGTATCGAGTTGATCATTATACATGAAGAAATAACCAATTTCATCGTTTGGTTTATGTTTTACACGCGTTTTAAATTTTATTGCCGAAATCGCTTTTTCTCGCCGAGATAAGCACGTTTTCTGAAATGCCGCTCTCCCGTCACTCTGGTTAAAGTGTTATGAAAAAAAAGGCTGTTGGGGGCTAGGGAGTATCGAGTTGATCATTATACATGAAGAAATAACCAATTTCATCGTTTGGTTTATGTTTTACACGCGTTTTAAATTTTATTGCCGAAATCGCTTTTTCTCGCCGAGATAAGCACGTTTTCTGAAATGCCGCTCTCCCGTCACTCTGGTTAAAGTGTTATGAAAAAAAAGGCTGTTGGGGGCTAGGGAGTATCGAGTTGATCATTATACATGAAGAAATAACCAATTTCATCGTTTGGTTTATGTTTTACACGCGTTTTAAATTTTATTGCCGAAATCGCTTTTTCTCGCCGAGATAAGCACGTTTTCTGAAATGCCGCTCTCCCGTCACTCTGGTTAAAGTGTTATGAAAAAAAAGGCTGTTGGGGGCTAGGGAGTATCGAGTTGATCATTATACATGAAGAAATAACCAATTTCATCGTTTGGTTTATGTTTTACACGCGTTTTAAATTTTATTGCCGAAATCGCTTTTTCTCGCCGAGATAAGCACGTTTTCTGAAATGCCGCTCTCCCGTCACTCTGGTTAAAGTGTTATGAAAAAAAAGGCTGTTGGGGGCTAGGGAGTATCGAGTTGATCATTATACATGAAGAAATAACCAATTTCATCGTTTGGTTTATGTTTTACACGCGTTTTAAATTTTATTGCCGAAATCGCTTTTTCTCGCCGAGATAAGCACGTTTTCTGAAATGCCGCTCTCCCGTCACTCTGGTTAAAGTGTTATGAAAAAAAAGGCTGTTGGGGGCTAGGGAGTATCGAGTTGATCATTATACATGAAGAAATAACCAATTTCATCGTTTGGTTTATGTTTTACACGCGTTTTAAATTTTATTGCCGAAATCGCTTTTTCTCGCCGAGATAAGCACGTTTTCTGAAATGCCGCTCTCCCGTCACTCTGGTTAAAGTGTTATGAAAAAAAAGGCTGTTGGGGGCTAGGGAGTATCGAGTTGATCATTATACATGAAGAAATAACCAATTTCATCGTTTGGTTTATGTTTTACACGCGTTTTAAATTTTATTGCCGAAATCGCTTTTTCTCGCCGAGATAAGCACGTTTTCTGAAATGCCGCTCTCCCGTCACTCTGGTTAAAGTGTTATGAAAAAAAAGGCTGTTGGGGGCTAGGGAGTATCGAGTTGATCATTATACATGAAGAAATAACCAATTTCATCGTTTGGTTTATGTTTTACACGCGTTTTAAATTTTATTGCCGAAATCGCTTTTTCTCGCCGAGATAAGCACGTTTTCTGAAATGCCGCTCTCCCGTCACTCTGGTTAAAGTGTTATGAAAAAAAAGGCTGTTGGGGGCTAGGGAGTATCGAGTTGATCATTATACATGAAGAAATAACCAATTTCATCGTTTGGTTTATGTTTTACACGCGTTTTAAATTTTATTGCCGAAATCGCTTTTTCTCGCCGAGATAAGCACGTTTTCTGAAATGCCGCTCTCCCGTCACTCTGGTTAAAGTGTTATGAAAAAAAAGGCTGTTGGGGGCTAGGGAGTATCGAGTTGATCATTATACATGAAGAAATAACCAATTTCATCGTTTGGTTTATGTTTTACACGCGTTTTAAATTTTATTGCCGAAATCGCTTTTTCTCGCCGAGATAAGCACGTTTTCTGAAATGCCGCTCTCCCGTCACTCTGGTTAAAGTGTTATGAAAAAAAAGGCTGTTGGGGGCTAGGGAGTATCGAGTTGATCATTATACATGAAGAAATAACCAATTTCATCGTTTGGTTTATGTTTTACACGCGTTTTAAATTTTATTGCCGAAATCGCTTTTTCTCGCCGAGATAAGCACGTTTTCTGAAATGCCGCTCTCCCGTCACTCTGGTTAAAGTGTTATGAAAAAAAAGGCTGTTGGGGGCTAGGGAGTATCGAGTTGATCATTATACATGAAGAAATAACCAATTTCATCGTTTGGTTTATGTTTTACACGCGTTTTAAATTTTATTGCCGAAATCGCTTTTTCTCGCCGAGATAAGCACGTTTTCTGAAATGCCGCTCTCCCGTCACTCTGGTTAAAGTGTTATGAAAAAAAAGGCTGTTGGGGGCTAGGGAGTATCGAGTTGATCATTATACATGAAGAAATAACCAATTTCATCGTTTGGTTTATGTTTTACACGCGTTTTAAATTTTATTGCCGAAATCGCTTTTTCTCGCCGAGATAAGCACGTTTTCTGAAATGCCGCTCTCCCGTCACTCTGGTTAAAGTGTTATGAAAAAAAAGGCTGTTGGGGGCTAGGGAGTATCGAGTTGATCATTATACATGAAGAAATAACCAATTTCATCGTTTGGTGTATGTTTTACACGCGTTTTAAATTTTATTGCCGAAATCGCTTTTTCTCGCCGAGATAAGCACGTTTTCTGAAATGCCGCTCTCCCGTCACTCTGGTTAAAGTGTTATGAAAAAAAAGGCTGTTGGGGGCTAGGGAGTATCGAGTTGATCATTATACATGAAGAAATAACCAATTTCATCGTTTGGTTTATGTTTTACACGCGTTTTAAATTTTATTGCCGAAATCGCTTTTTCTCGCCGAGATAAGCACGTTTTCTGAAATGCCGCTCTCCCGTCACTCTGGTTAAAGTGTTATGAAAAAAAAGGCTGTTGGGGGCTAGGGAGTATCGAGTTGATCATTATACATGAAGAAATAACCAATTTCATCGTTTGGTTTATGTTTTACACGCGTTTTAAATTTTATTGCCGAAATCGCTTTTTCTCGCCGAGATAAGCACGTTTTCTGAAATGCCGCTCTCCCGTCACTCTGGTTAAAGTGTTATGAAAAAAAAGGCTGTTGGGGGCTAGGGAGTATCGAGTTGATCATTATACATGAAGAAATAACCAATTTCATCGTTTGGTTTATGTTTTACACGCGTTTTAAATTTTATTGCCGAAATCGCTTTTTCTCGCCGAGATAAGCACGTTTTCTGAAATGCCGCTCTCCCGTCACTCTGGTTAAAGTGTTATGAAAAAAAAGGCTGTTGGGGGCTAGGGAGTATCGAGTTGATCATTATACATGAAGAAATAACCAATTTCATCGTTTGGTTTATGTTTTACACGCGTTTTAAATTTTATTGCCGAAATCGCTTTTTCTCGCCGAGATAAGCACGTTTTCTGAAATGCCGCTCTCCCGTCACTCTGGTTAAAGTGTTATGAAAAAAAAGGCTGTTGGGGGCTAGGGAGTATCGAGTTGATCATTATACATGAAGAAATAACCAATTTCATCGTTTGGTTTATGTTTTACACGCGTTTTAAATTTTATTGCCGAAATCGCTTTTTCTCGCCGAGATAAGCACGTTTTCTGAAATGCCGCTCTCCCGTCACTCTGGTTAAAGTGTTATGAAAAAAAAAGGCTGTTGGGGGCTAGGGAGTATCGAGTTGATCATTATACATGAAGAAATAACCAATTTCATCGTTTGGTTTATGTTTTACACGCGTTTTAAATTTTATTGCCGAAATCGCTTTTTCTCGCCGAGATGAGCACGTTTTCTGAAATGCCGCTCTCCCGTCACTCTGGTTAAAGTGTTATGAAAAAAAAGGCTGTTGGGGGCTAGGGAGTATCGAGTTGATCATTATACATGAAGAAATAACCAATTTCATCGTTTGGTTTATGTTTTACACGCGTTTTAAATTTTATTGCCGAAATCGCTTTTTCTCGCCGAGATAAGCACGTTTTCTGAAATGCCGCTCTCCCGTCACTCTGGTTAAAGTGTTATGAAAAAAAAGGCTGTTGGGGGCTAGGGAGTATCGAGTTGATCATTATACATGAAGAAATAACCAATTTCATCGTTTGGTTTATGTTTTACACGCGTTTTAAATTTTATTGCCGAAATCGCTTTTTCTCGCCGAGATAAGCACGTTTTCTGAAATGCCGCTCTCCCGTCACTCTGGTTAAAGTGTTATGAAAAAAAAGGCTGTTGGGGGCTAGGGAGTATCGAGTTGATCATTATACATGAAGAAATAACCAATTTCATCGTTTGGTTTATGTTTTACACGCGTTTTAAATTTTATTGCCGAAATCGCTTTTTCTCGCCGAGATAAGCACGTTTTCTGAAATGCCGCTCTCCCGTCACTCTGGTTAAAGTGTTATGAAAAAAAAGGCTGTTGGGGGCTAGGGAGTATCGAGTTGATCATTATACATGAAGAAATAACCAATTTCATCGTTTGGTTTATGTTTTACACGCGTTTTAAATTTTATTGCCGAAATCGCTTTTTCTCGCCGAGATAAGCACGTTTTCTGAAATGCCGCTCTCCCGTCACTCTGGTTAAAGTGTTATGAAAAAAAAGGCTGTTGGGGGCTAGGGAGTATCGAGTTGATCATTATACATGAAGAAATAACCAATTTCATCGTTTGGTTTATGTTTTACACGCGTTTTAAATTTTATTGCCGAAATCGCTTTTTCTCGCCGAGATAAGCACGTTTTCTGAAATGCCGCTCTCCCGTCACTCTGGTTAAAGTGTTATGAAAAAAAAGGCTGTTGGGGGCTAGGGAGTATCGAGTTGATCATTATACATGAAGAAATAACCAATTTCATCGTTTGGTTTATGTTTTACACGCGTTTTAAATTTTATTGCCGAAATCGCTTTTTCTCGCCGAGATAAGCACGTTTTCTGAAATGCCGCTCTCCCGTCACTCTGGTTAAAGTGTTATGAAAAAAAAGGCTGTTGGGGGCTAGGGAGTAGCGAGTTGATCATTATACATGAAGAAATAACCAATTTCATCGTTTGGTTTATGTTTTACACGATGCTGAGCTCCAGCTGGAAGTGTAAAAAGAACCGGGCTGGTTAAAAAAAGAACCGGGCGACCCGGTAAAATTGCTTAGCCGGGGCTCTGGAAGCCTAACACGGCGTGATCTTGTCCAAAAAGCCGCTGCTGAGCTCCAGCTGGAAGTGTAAAAAGAACCGGGCTGGTTAAAAAAAAGAACCGGGCGACCCGGTAAAATTGCTTAGCCGGGGCTCTGGAAGCCTAACACGGCGTGATCTTGTCCAAAAAGCCGCTGCTGAGCTCCAGCTGGAAGTGTAAAAAGAACCGGGCTGGTTAAAAAAAAGAACCGGGCGGCCCGGTAAAATTGCTTAGCCGGGGCTCTGGAAGCCTAACCCGGCGTGATACTGTGCAAAAAGCCGCTGCTGAGCTCCAGCTGGAAGTGTAAAAAAAACCGGGCTGGTTAAAAAAAAGAACCGGGCGACCCTGTAAAATTGCTTAGCCGGGGCTCTGGAAGCCTAACACGGCGTGATCTTGTCCAAAAACCCGCTGCTGAGCTCCAGCTGGAAGTGTAAAAAGAACCGGGCTGGTTAAAAAAAAGAACCGGGCGGGCCGGTAAAATTGCTTAGCCGGGGCTCTGGAAGCCTAACACGGCGTGATCTTGTCCAAAAAGCCGCTCGTGAGCTCCAGCTGGAAGTGTAAAAAGAACCGGGCTGGTTCAAAAAAAGAACCGGGCGGCCCGGTAGAATTGCTTAGCCGAGGTCCTGGAAGCCTAACCCGGCGTGATCTTGCGCAAAAAGCCGCTGCTGAGCTCCAGCTGGAAGTGTAAAAAGAACCGGGCTGGTTCAAAAAAAGAACCGGGCGGCCCGGTAAAATTGCTTAGCCGGGGTCCTGGAAGCCTAACGCGGCGTGATCTTGCCCGAAAGTCGGCCTC
The DNA here is from genome assembly GCF_054491065.1 of Syngnathus leptorhynchus. Taxonomy (NCBI): domain Eukaryota; kingdom Metazoa; phylum Chordata; class Actinopteri; order Syngnathiformes; family Syngnathidae; genus Syngnathus; species Syngnathus leptorhynchus. The sequence goes on from NW_028232054.1 coordinate 320,366, forward strand.
TATACTTCCATATTAGGTACCAGGCGCTCAGAGCCAACTTGGCAAAAATTTTCTAAGTGCCCACGGCTCTGCGGGGATTGTGCGTCCGACCCGCGCCGGTTCTCCAGCCGGCCTAAAATAACGCAAAACCAGCCTCTCCCCCTGGAGCTCACAGCCAAAGGCGAAACTTTTCTAAGTGCCTACGGCTCTGCGGGCTTTTGAGTCCGCCCCGCGCCGGTTTGTCGGTCGGCCTCAAAAAGCGAAAAATCAGCCTCTCTCCCTGGAGCTCGACTCGAGTTGATCATTATACATGAAGAAATAACCAATTTCATCGTTTGGTTTATGTTTTACACGCGTTTTAAATTTTATTGCCGAAATCGCTTTTTCTCGCCGAGATAAGCACGTTTTCTGAAATGCCGCTCTCCCGTCACTCTGGTTAAAGTGTTATGAAAAAAAAGGCTGTTGGGGGCTAGGGAGTATCGAGTTGATCATTATACATGAAGAAATAACCAATTTCATCGTTTGGTTTATGTTTTACACGCGTTTTAAATTTTATTGCCGAAATCGCTTTTTCTCGCCGAGATAAGCACATTTTCTGAAATGCCGCTCTCCCGTCACTCTGGTTAAAGTGTTATGAAAAAAAAGGCTGTTGGGGGCTAGGGAGTATCGAGTTGATCATTATACATGAAGAAATAACCAATTTCATCGTTTGGTTTATGTTTTACACGCGTTTTAAATTTTATTGCCGAAATCGCTTTTTCTCGCCGAGATAAGCACGTTTTCTGAAATGCCGCTCTCCCGTCACTCTGGTTAAAGTGTTATGAAAAAAAAGGCTGTTGGGGGCTAGGGAGTATCGAGTTGATCATTATACATGAAGAAATAACCAATTTCATCGTTTGGTTTATGTTTTACACGCGTTTTAAATTTTATTGCCGAAATCGCTTTTTCTCGCCGAGATAAGCACGTTTTCTGAAATGCCGCTCTCCCGTCACTCTGGTTAAAGTGTTATGAAAAAAAAGGCTGTTGGGGGCTAGGGAGTATCGAGTTGATCATTATACATGAAGAAATAACCAATTTCATCGTTTGGTTTATGTTTTACACGCGTTTTAAATTTTATTGCCGAAATCGCTTTTTCTCGCCGAGATAAGCACGTTTTCTGAAATGCCGCTCTCCCGTCACTCTGGTTAAAGTGTTATGAAAAAAAAGGCTGTTGGGGGCTAGGGAGTATCGAGTTGATCATTATACATGAAGAAATAACCAATTTCATCGTTTGGTTTATGTTTTACACGCGTTTTAAATTTTATTGCCGAAATCGCTTTTTCTCGCCGAGATAAGCACGTTTTCTGAAATGCCGCTCTCCCGTCACTCTGGTTAAAGTGTTATGAAAAAAAAGGCTGTTGGGGGCTAGGGAGTATCGAGTTGATCATTATACATGAAGAAATAACCAATTTCATCGTTTGGTTTATGTTTTACACGCGTTTTAAATTTTATTGCCGAAATCGCTTTTTCTCGCCGAGATAAGCACGTTTTCTGAAATGCCGCTCTCCCGTCACTCTGGTTAAAGTGTTATGAAAAAAAAGGCTGTTGGGGGCTAGGGAGTATCGAGTTGATCATTATACATGAAGAAATAACCAATTTCATCGTTTGGTTTATGTTTTACACGCGTTTTAAATTTTATTGCCGAAATCGCTTTTTCTCGCCGAGATAAGCACGTTTTCTGAAATGCCGCTCTCCCGTCACTCTGGTTAAAGTGTTATGAAAAAAAAGGCTGTTGGGGGCTAGGGAGTATCGAGTTGATCATTATACATGAAGAAATAACCAATTTCATCGTTTGGTTTATGTTTTACACGCGTTTTAAATTTTATTGCCGAAATCGCTTTTTCTCGCCGAGATAAGCACGTTTTCTGAAATGCCGCTCTCCCGTCACTCTGGTTAAAGTGTTATGAAAAAAAGGCTGTTGGGGGCTAGGGAGTATCGAGTTGATCATTATACATGAAGAAATAACCAATTTCATCGTTTGGTTTATGTTTTACACGCGTTTTAAATTTTATTGCCGAAATCGCTTTTTCTCGCCGAGATAAGCACGTTTTCTGAAATGCCGCTCTCCCGTCACTCTGGTTAAAGTGTTATGAAAAAAAAGGCTGTTGGGGGCTAGGGAGTATCGAGTTGATCATTATACATGAAGAAATAACCAATTTCATCGTTTGGTTTATGTTTTACACGCGTTTTAAATTTTATTGCCGAAATCGCTTTTTCTCGCCGAGATAAGCACGTTTTCTGAAATGCCGCTCTCCCGTCACTCTGGTTAAAGTGTTATGAAAAAAAAGGCTGTTGGGGGCTAGGGAGTATCGAGTTGATCATTATACATGAAGAAATAACCAATTTCATCGTTTGGTTTATGTTTTACACGCGTTTTAAATTTTATTGCCGAAATCGCTTTTTCTCGCCGAGATAAGCACGTTTTCTGAAATGCCGCTCTCCCGTCACTCTGGTTAAAGTGTTATGAAAAAAAAGGCTGTTGGGGGCTAGGGAGTATCGAGTTGATCATTATACATGAAGAAATAACCAATTTCATCGTTTGGTTTATGTTTTACACGCGTTTTAAATTTTATTGCCGAAATCGCTTTTTCTCGCCGAGATAAGCACGTTTTCTGAAATGCCGCTCTCCCGTCACTCTGGTTAAAGTGTTATGAAAAAAAAGGCTGTTGGGGGCTAGGGAGTATCGAGTTGATCATTATACATGAAGAAATAACCAATTTCATCGTTTGGTTTATGTTTTACACGCGTTTTAAATTTTATTGCCGAAATCGCTTTTTCTCGCCGAGATAAGCACGTTTTCTGAAATGCCGCTCTCCCGTCACTCTGGTTAAAGTGTTATGAAAAAAAAAGGCTGTTGGGGGCTAGGGAGTATCGAGTTGATCATTATACATGAAGAAATAACCAATTTCATCGTTTGGTTTATGTTTTACACGCGTTTTAAATTTTATTGCCGAAATCGCTTTTTCTCGCCGAGATAAGCACGTTTTCTGAAATGCCGCTCTCCCGTCACTCTGGTTAAAGTGTTATGAAAAAAAAGGCTGTTGGGGGCTAGGGAGTATCGAGTTGATCATTATACATGAAGAAATAACCAATTTCATCGTTTGGTTTATGTTTTACACGCGTTTTAAATTTTATTGCCGAAATCGCTTTTTCTCGCCGAGATAAGCACGTTTTCTGAAATGCCGCTCTCCCGTCACTCTGGTTAAAGTGTTATGAAAAAAAAGGCTGTTGGGGGCTAGGGAGTATCGAGTTGATCATTATACATGAAGAAATAACCAATTTCATTGTTTGGTTTATGTTTTACACGCGTTTTAAATTTTATTGCCGAAATCGCTTTTTCTCGCCGAGATAAGCACGTTTTCTGAAATGCCGCTCTCCCGTCACTCTGGTTAAAGTGTTATGAAAAAAAAGGCTGTTGGGGGCTAGGGAGTATCGAGTTGATCATTATACATGAAGAAATAACCAATTTCATCGTTTGGTTTATGTTTTACACGCGTTTTAAATTTTATTGCCGAAATCGCTTTTTCTCGCCGAGATAAGCACGTTTTCTGAAATGCCGCTCTCCCGTCACTCTGGTTAAAGTGTTATGAAAAAAAAGGCTGTTGGGGGCTAGGGAGTATCGAGTTGATCATTATACATGAAGAAATAACCAATTTCATCGTTTGGTTTATGTTTTACACGCGTTTTAAATTTTATTGCCGAAATCGCTTTTTCTCGCCGAGATAAGCACGTTTTCTGAAATGCCGCTCTCCCGTCACTCTGGTTAAAGTGTTATGAAAAAAAAGGCTGTTGGGGGCTAGGGAGTAGCGAGTTGATCATTATACATGAAGAAATAACCAATTTCATCGTTTGGTTTATGTTTTACACGATGCTGAGCTCCAGCTGGAAGTGTAAAAAGAACCGGGCTGGTTAAAAAAAGAACCGGGCGACCCGGTAAAATTGCTTAGCCGGGGCTCTGGAAGCCTAACACGGCGTGATCTTGTCCAAAAAGCCGCTGCTGAGCTCCAGCTGGAAGTGTAAAAAGAACCGGGCTGGTTAAAAAAAAGAACCGGGCGACCCGGTAAAATTGCTTAGCCGGGGCTCTGGAAGCCTAACACGGCGTGATCTTGTCCAAAAAGCCGCTGCTGAGCTCCAGCTGGAAGTGTAAAAAGAACCGGGCTGGTTAAAAAAAAGAACCGGGCGGCCCGGTAAAATTGCTTAGCCGGGGCTCTGGAAGCCTAACCCGGCGTGATACTGTGCAAAAAGCCGCTGCTGAGCTCCAGCTGGAAGTGTAAAAAAAACCGGGCTGGTTAAAAAAAAGAACCGGGCGACCCTGTAAAATTGCTTAGCCGGGGCTCTGGAAGCCTAACACGGCGTGATCTTGTCCAAAAACCCGCTGCTGAGCTCCAGCTGGAAGTGTAAAAAGAACCGGGCTGGTTAAAAAAAAGAACCGGGCGGGCCGGTAAAATTGCTTAGCCGGGGCTCTGGAAGCCTAACACGGCGTGATCTTGTCCAAAAAGCCGCTCGTGAGCTCCAGCTGGAAGTGTAAAAAGAACCGGGCTGGTTCAAAAAAAGAACCGGGCGGCCCGGTAGAATTGCTTAGCCGAGGTCCTGGAAGCCTAACCCGGCGTGATCTTGCGCAAAAAGCCGCTGCTGAGCTCCAGCTGGAAGTGTAAAAAGAACCGGGCTGGTTCAAAAAAAGAACCGGGCGGCCCGGTAAAATTGCTTAGCCGGGGTCCTGGAAGCCTAACGCGGCGTGATCTTGCCCGAAAGTCGGCCTCTATACTTCCATATTAGGTACCAGGCGCTCAGAGCCAACTTGGCAAAAATTTTCTAAGTGCCCACGGCTCTGCGGGGATTGTGCGTCCGACCCGCGCCGGTTCTCCAGCCGGCCTAAAATAACGCAAAACCAGCCTCTCCCCCTGGAGCTCACAGCCAAAGGCGAAACTTTTCTAAGTGCCTACGGCTCTGCGGGCTTTTGAGTCCGCCCCGCGCCGGTTTGTCGGTCGGCCTCAAAAAGCGAAAAATCAGCCTCTCTCCCTGGAGCTCGACTCGAGTTGATCATTATACATGAAGAAATAACCAATTTCATCGTTTGGTTTATGTTTTACACGCGTTTTAAATTTTATTGCCGAAATCGCTTTTTCTCGCCGAGATAAGCACGTTTTCTGAAATGCCGCTCTCCCGTCACTCTGGTTAAAGTGTTATGAAAAAAAAGGCTGTTGGGGGCTAGGGAGTATCGAGTTGATCATTATACATGAAGAAATAACCAATTTCATCGTTTGGTTTATGTTTTACACGCGTTTTAAATTTTATTGCCTAAATCGCTTTTTCTCGCCGAGATAAGCACGTTTTCTGAAATGCCGCTCTCCCGTCACTCTGGTTAAAGTGTTATGAAAAAAAAGGCTGTTGGGGGCTAGGGAGTATCGAGTTGATCATTATACATGAAGAAATAACCAATTTCATCGTTTGGTTTATGTTTTACACGCGTTTTAAATTTTATTGCCGAAATCGCTTTTTCTCGCCGAGATAAGCACGTTTTCTGAAATGCCGCTCTCCCGTCACTCTGGTTAAAGTGTTATGAAAAAAAAGGCTGTTGGGGGCTAGGGAGTATCGAGTTGATCATTATACATGAAGAAATAACCAATTTCATCGTTTGGTTTATGTTTTACACGCGTTTTAAATTTTATTGCCGAAATCGCTTTTTCTCGCCGAGATAAGCACGTTTTCTGAAATGCCGCTCTCCCGTCACTCTGGTTAAAGTGTTATGAAAAAAAAGGCTGTTGGGGGCTAGGGAGTATCGAGTTGATCATTATACATGAAGAAATAACCAATTTCATCGTTTGGTTTATGTTTTACACGCGTTTTAAATTTTATTGCCGAAATCGCTTTTTCTCGCCGAGATAAGCACGTTTTCTGAAATGCCGCTCTCCCGTCACTCTGGTTAAAGTGTTATGAAAAAAAAGGCTGTTGGGGGCTAGGGAGTATCGAGTTGATCATTATACATGAAGAAATAACCAATTTCATCGTTTGGTTTATGTTTTACACGCGTTTTAAATTTTATTGCCGAAATCGCTTTTTCTCGCCGAGATAAGCACGTTTTCTGAAATGCCGCTCTCCCGTCACTCTGGTTAAAGTGTTATGAAAAAAAAGACTGTTGGGGGCTAGGGAGTATCGAGTTGATCATTATACATGAAGAAATAACCAATTTCATCGTTTGGTTTATGTTTTACACGCGTTTTAAATTTTATTGCCGAAATCGCTTTTTCTCGCCGAGATAAGCACGTTTTCTGAAATGCCGCTCTCCCGTCACTCTGGTTAAAGTGTTATGAAAAAAAAGGCTGTTGGGGGCTAGGGAGTATCGAGTTGATCATTATACATGAAGAAATAACCAATTTCATCGTTTGGTTTATGTTTTACACGCGTTTTAAATTTTATTGCCGAAATCGCTTTTTCTCGCCGAGATAAGCACGTTTTCTGAAATGCCGCTCTCCCGTCACTCTGGTTAAAGTGTTATGAAAAAAAAAGGCTGTTGGGGGCTAGGGAGTATCGAGTTGATCATTATACATGAAGAAATAACCAATTTCATCGTTTGGTTTATGTTTTACACGCGTTTTAAATTTTATTGCCGAAATCGCTTTTTCTCGCCGAGATAAGCACGTTTTCTGAAATGCCGCTCTCCCGTCACTCTGGTTAAAGTGTTATGAAAAAAAAAGGCTGTTGGGGGCTAGGGAGTATCGAGTTGATCATTATACATGAAGAAATAACCAATTTCATCGTTTGGTTTATGTTTTACACGCGTTTTAAATTTTATTGCCGAAATCGCTTTTTCTCGCCGAGATAAGCACGTTTTCTGAAATGCCGCTCTCCCGTCACTCTGGTTAAAGTGTTATGAAAAAAAGGCTGTTGGGGGCTAGGGAGTATCGAGTTGATCATTATACATGAAGAAATAACCAATTTCATCGTTTGGTTTATGTTTTACACGCGTTTTAAATTTTATTGCCGAAATCGCTTTTTCTCGCCGAGATAAGCACGTTTTCTGAAATGCCGCTCTCCCGTCACTCTGGTTAAAGTGTTATGAAAAAAAAGGCTGTTGGGGGCTAGGGAGTATCGAGTTGATCATTATACATGAAGAAATAACCAATTTCATCGTTTGGTTTATGTTTTACACGCGTTTTAAATTTTATTGCCGAAATCGCTTTTTCTCGCCGAGATAAGCACGTTTTCTGAAATGCCGCTCTCCCGTCACTCTGGTTAAAGTGTTATGAAAAAAAAGGCTGTTGGGGGCTAGGGAGTATCGAGTTGATCATTATACATGAAGAAATAACCAATTTCATCGTTTGGTTTATGTTTTACACGCGTTTTAAATTTTATTGCCGAAATCGCTTTTTCTCGCCGAGATAAGCACGTTTTCTGAAATGCCGCTCTCCCGTCACTCTGGTTAAAGTGTTATGAAAAAAAAGGCTGTTGGGGGCTAGGGAGTATCGAGTTGATCATTATACATGAAGAAATAACCAATTTCATCGTTTGGTTTATGTTTTACACGCGTTTTAAATTTTATTGCCGAAATCGCTTTTTCTCGCCGAGATAAGCACGTTTTCTGAAATGCCGCTCTCCCGTCACTCTGGTTAAAGTGTTATGAAAAAAAAGGCTGTTGGGGGCTAGGGAGTATCGAGTTGATCATTATACATGAAGAAATAACCAATTTCATCGTTTGGTTTATGTTTTACACGCGTTTTAAATTTTATTGCCGAAATCGCTTTTTCTCGCCGAGATAAGCACGTTTTCTGAAATGCCGCTCTCCCGTCACTCTGGTTAAAGTGTTATGAAAAAAAAGGCTGTTGGGGGCTAGGGAGTATCGAGTTGATCATTATACATGAAGAAATAACCAATTTCATCGTTTGGTTTATGTTTTACACGCGTTTTAAATTTTATTGCCGAAATCGCTTTTTCTCGCCGAGATAAGCACGTTTTCTGAAATGCCGCTCTCCCGTCACTCTGGTTAAAGTGTTATGAAAAAAAAGGCTGTTGGGGGCTAGGGAGTATCGAGTTGATCATTATACATGAAGAAATAACCAATTTCATCGTTTGGTTTATGTTTTACACGCGTTTTAAATTTTATTGCCGAAATCGCTTTTTCTCGCCGAGATAAGCACGTTTTCTGAAATGCCGCTCTCCCGTCACTCTGGTAAAAGTGTTATGAAAAAAAAGGCTGTTGGGGGCTAGGGAGTATCGAGTTGATCATTATACATGAAGAAATAACCAATTTCATCGTTTGGTTTATGTTTTACACGCGTTTTAAATTTTATTGCCGAAATCGCTTTTTCTCGCCGAGATAAGCACGTTTTCTGAAATGCCGCTCTCCCGTCACTCTGGTTAAAGTGTTATGAAAAAAAAGGCTGTTGGGGGCTAGGGAGTATCGAGTTGATCATTATACATGAAGAAATAACCAATTTCATCGTTTGGTTTATGTTTTACACGCATTTTAAATTTTATTGCCGAAATCGCTTTTTCTCGCCGAGATAAGCACGTTTTCTGAAATGCCGCTCTCCCGTCACTCTGGTTAAAGTGTTATGAAAAAAAAGGCTGTTGGGGGCTAGGGAGTATCGAGTTGATCATTATACATGAAGAAATAACCAATTTCATCGTTTGGTTTATGTTTTACACGCGTTTTAAATTTTATTGCCGAAATCGCTTTTTCTCGCCGAGATAAGCACGTTTTCTGAAATGCCGCTCTCCCGTCACTCTGGTTAAAGTGTTATGAAAAAAAAGGCTGTTGGGGGCTAGGGAGTATCGAGTTGATCATTATACATGAAGAAATAACCAATTTCATCGTTTGGTTTATGTTTTACACGCGTTTTAAATTTTATTGCCGAAATCGCTTTTTCTCGCCGAGATAAGCACGTTTTCTGAAATGCCGCTCTCCCGTCACTCTGGTTAAAGTGTTATGAAAAAAAAGGCTGTTGGGGGCTAGGGAGTATCGAGTTGATCATTATACATGAAGAAATAACCAATTTCATTGTTTGGTTTATGTTTTACACGCGTTTTAAATTTTATTGCCGAAATCGCTTTTTCTCGCCGAGATAAGCACGTTTTCTGAAATGCCGCTCTCCCGTCACTCTGGTTAAAGTGTTATGAAAAAAAAGGCTGTTGGGGGCTAGGGAGTATCGAGTTGATCATTATACATGAAGAAATAACCAATTTCATCGTTTGGTTTATGTTTTACACGCGTTTTAAATTTTATTGCCGAAATCGCTTTTTCTCGCCGAGATAAGCACGTTTTCTGAAATGCCGCTCTCCCGTCACTCTGGTTAAAGTGTTATGAAAAAAAAGGCTGTTGGGGGCTAGGGAGTATCGAGTTGATCATTATACATGAAGAAATAACCAATTTCATCGTTTGGTTTATGTTTTACACGCGTTTTAAATTTTATTGCCGAAATCGCTTTTTCTCGCCGAGATAAGCACGTTTTCTGAAATGCCGCTCTCCCGTCACTCTGGTTAAAGTGTTATGAAAAAAAAGGCTGTTGGGGGCTAGGGAGTAGCGAGTTGATCATTATACATGAAGAAATAACCAATTTCATCGTTTGGTTTATGTTTTACACGATGCTGAGCTCCAGCTGGAAGTGTAAAAAGAACCGGGCTGGTTAAAAAAAGAACCGGGCGACCCGGTAAAATTGCTTAGCCGGGGCTCTGGAAGCCTAACACGGCGTGATCTTGTCCAAAAAGCCGCTGCTGAGCTCCAGCTGGAAGTGTAAAAAGAACCGGGCTGGTTAAAAAAAAGAACCGGGCGACCCGGTAAAATTGCTTAGCCGGGGCTCTGGAAGCCTAACACGGCGTGATCTTGTCCAAAAAGCCGCTGCTGAGCTCCAGCTGGAAGTGTAAAAAGAACCGGGCTGGTTAAAAAAAAGAACCGGGCGGCCCGGTAAAATTGCTTAGCCGGGGCTCTGGAAGCCTAACCCGGCGTGATACTGTGCAAAAAGCCGCTGCTGAGCTCCAGCTGGAAGTGTAAAAAAAACCGGGCTGGTTAAAAAAAAGAACCGGGCGACCCTGTAAAATTGCTTAGCCGGGGCTCTGGAAGCCTAACACGGCGTGATCTTGTCCAAAAACCCGCTGCTGAGCTCCAGCTGGAAGTGTAAAAAGAACCGGGCTGGTTAAAAAAAAGAACCGGGCGGGCCGGTAAAATTGCTTAGCCGGGGCTCTGGAAGCCTAACACGGCGTGATCTTGTCCAAAAAGCCGCTCGTGAGCTCCAGCTGGAAGTGTAAAAAGAACCGGGCTGGTTCAAAAAAAGAACCGGGCGGCCCGGTAGAATTGCTTAGCCGAGGTCCTGGAAGCCTAACCCGGCGTGATCTTGCGCAAAAAGCCGCTGCTGAGCTCCAGCTGGAAGTGTAAAAAGAACCGGGCTGGTTCAAAAAAAGAACCGGGCGGCCCGGTAAAATTGCTTAGCCGGGGTCCTGGAAGCCTAACGCGGCGTGATCTTGCCCGAAAGTCGGCCTCTATACTTCCATATTAGGTACCAGGCGCTCAGAGCCAACTTGGCAAAAATTTTCTAAGTGCCCACGGCTCTGCGGGGATTGTGCGTCCGACCCGCGCCGGTTCTCCAGCCGGCCTAAAATAACGCAAAACCAGCCTCTCCCCCTGGAGCTCACAGCCAAAGGCGAAACTTTTCTAAGTGCCTACGGCTCTGCGGGCTTTTGAGTCCGCCCCGCGCCGGTTTGTCGGTCGGCCTCAAAAAGCGAAAAATCAGCCTCTCTCCCTGGAGCTCGACTCGAGTTGATCATTATACATGAAGAAATAACCAATTTCATCGTTTGGTTTATGTTTTACACGCGTTTTAAATTTTATTGCCGAAATCGCTTTTTCTCGCCGAGATAAGCACGTTTTCTGAAATGCCGCTCTCCCGTCACTCTGGTTAAAGTGTTATGAAAAAAAAGGCTGTTGGGGGCTAGGGAGTATCGAGTTGATCATTATACATGAAGAAATAACCAATTTCATCGTTTGGTTTATGTTTTACACGCGTTTTAAATTTTATTGCCTAAATCGCTTTTTCTCGCCGAGATAAGCACGTTTTCTGAAATGCCGCTCTCCCGTCACTCTGGTTAAAGTGTTATGAAAAAAAAGGCTGTTGGGGGCTAGGGAGTATCGAGTTGATCATTATACATGAAGAAATAACCAATTTCATCGTTTGGTTTATGTTTTACACGCGTTTTAAATTTTATTGCCGAAATCGCTTTTTCTCGCCGAGATAAGCACGTTTTCTGAAATGCCGCTCTCCCGTCACTCTGGTTAAAGTGTTATGAAAAAAAAGGCTGTTGGGGGCTAGGGAGTATCGAGTTGATCATTATACATGAAGAAATAACCAATTTCATCGTTTGGTTTATGTTTTACACGCGTTTTAAATTTTATTGCCGAAATCGCTTTTTCTCGCCGAGATAAGCACGTTTTCTGAAATGCCGCTCTCCCGTCACTCTGGTTAAAGTGTTATGAAAAAAAAGGCTGTTGGGGGCTAGGGAGTATCGAGTTGATCATTATACATGAAGAAATAACCAATTTCATCGTTTGGTTTATGTTTTACACGCGTTTTAAATTTTATTGCCGAAATCGCTTTTTCTCGCCGAGATAAGCACGTTTTCTGAAATGCCGCTCTCCCGTCACTCTGGTTAAAGTGTTATGAAAAAAAAGGCTGTTGGGGGCTAGGGAGTATCGAGTTGATCATTATACATGAAGAAATAACCAATTTCATCGTTTGGTTTATGTTTTACACGCGTTTTAAATTTTATTGCCGAAATCGCTTTTTCTCGCCGAGATAAGCACGTTTTCTGAAATGCCGCTCTCCCGTCACTCTGGTTAAAGTGTTATGAAAAAAAAGACTGTTGGGGGCTAGGGAGTATCGAGTTGATCATTATACATGAAGAAATAACCAATTTCATCGTTTGGTTTATGTTTTACACGCGTTTTAAATTTTATTGCCGAAATCGCTTTTTCTCGCCGAGATAAGCACGTTTTCTGAAATGCCGCTCTCCCGTCACTCTGGTTAAAGTGTTATGAAAAAAAAGGCTGTTGGGGGCTAGGGAGTATCGAGTTGATCATTATACATGAAGAAATAACCAATTTCATCGTTTGGTTTATGTTTTACACGCGTTTTAAATTTTATTGCCGAAATCGCTTTTTCTCGCCGAGATAAGCACGTTTTCTGAAATGCCGCTCTCCCGTCACTCTGGTTAAAGTGTTATGAAAAAAAAAGGCTGTTGGGGGCTAGGGAGTATCGAGTTGATCATTATACATGAAGAAATAACCAATTTCATCGTTTGGTTTATGTTTTACACGCGTTTTAAATTTTATTGCCGAAATCGCTTTTTCTCGCCGAGATAAGCACGTTTTCTGAAATGCCGCTCTCCCGTCACTCTGGTTAAAGTGTTATGAAAAAAAAAGGCTGTTGGGGGCTAGGGAGTATCGAGTTGATCATTATACATGAAGAAATAACCAATTTCATCGTTTGGTTTATGTTTTACACGCGTTTTAAATTTTATTGCCGAAATCGCTTTTTCTCGCCGAGATAAGCACGTTTTCTGAAATGCCGCTCTCCCGTCACTCTGGTTAAAGTGTTATGAAAAAAAGGCTGTTGGGGGCTAGGGAGTATCGAGTTGATCATTATACATGAAGAAATAACCAATTTCATCGTTTGGTTTATGTTTTACACGCGTTTTAAATTTTATTGCCGAAATCGCTTTTTCTCGCCGAGATAAGCACGTTTTCTGAAATGCCGCTCTCCCGTCACTCTGGTTAAAGTGTTATGAAAAAAAAGGCTGTTGGGGGCTAGGGAGTATCGAGTTGATCATTATACATGAAGAAATAACCAATTTCATCGTTTGGTTTATGTTTTACACGCGTTTTAAATTTTATTGCCGAAATCGCTTTTTCTCGCCGAGATAAGCACGTTTTCTGAAATGCCGCTCTCCCGTCACTCTGGTTAAAGTGTTATGAAAAAAAAGGCTGTTGGGGGCTAGGGAGTATCGAGTTGATCATTATACATGAAGAAATAACCAATTTCATCGTTTGGTTTATGTTTTACACGCGTTTTAAATTTTATTGCCGAAATCGCTTTTTCTCGCCGAGATAAGCACGTTTTCTGAAATGCCGCTCTCCCGTCACTCTGGTTAAAGTGTTATGAAAAAAAAGGCTGTTGGGGGCTAGGGAGTATCGAGTTGATCATTATACATGAAGAAATAACCAATTTCATCGTTTGGTTTATGTTTTACACGCGTTTTAAATTTTATTGCCGAAATCGCTTTTTCTCGCCGAGATAAGCACGTTTTCTGAAATGCCGCTCTCCCGTCACTCTGGTTAAAGTGTTATGAAAAAAAAGGCTGTTGGGGGCTAGGGAGTATCGAGTTGATCATTATACATGAAGAAATAACCAATTTCATCGTTTGGTTTATGTTTTACACGCGTTTTAAATTTTATTGCCGAAATCGCTTTTTCTCGCCGAGATAAGCACGTTTTCTGAAATGCCGCTCTCCCGTCACTCTGGTTAAAGTGTTATGAAAAAAAAGGCTGTTGGGGGCTAGGGAGTATCGAGTTGATCATTATACATGAAGAAATAACCAATTTCATCGTTTGGTTTATGTTTTACACGCGTTTTAAATTTTATTGCCGAAATCGCTTTTTCTCGCCGAGATAAGCACGTTTTCTGAAATGCCGCTCTCCCGTCACTCTGGTTAAAGTGTTATGAAAAAAAAGGCTGTTGGGGGCTAGGGAGTATCGAGTTGATCATTATACATGAAGAAATAACCAATTTCATCGTTTGGTTTATGTTTTACACGCGTTTTAAATTTTATTGCCGAAATCGCTTTTTCTCGCCGAGATAAGCACGTTTTCTGAAATGCCGCTCTCCCGTCACTCTGGTTAAAGTGTTATGAAAAAAAAGGCTGTTGGGGGCTAGGGAGTATCGAGTTGATCATTATACATGAAGAAATAACCAATTTCATCGTTTGGTTTATGTTTTACACGCGTTTTAAATTTTATTGCCGAAATCGCTTTTTCTCGCCGAGATAAGCACGTTTTCTGAAATGCCGCTCTCCCGTCACTCTGGTTAAAGTGTTATGAAAAAAAAGGCTGTTGGGGGCTAGGGAGTATCGAGTTGATCATTATACATGAAGAAATAACCAATTTCATCGTTTGGTTTATGTTTTACACGCGTTTTAAATTTTATTGCCGAAATCGCTTTTTCTCGCCGAGATAAGGACGTTTTCTGAAATGCCGCTCTCCCGTCACTCTGGTTAAAGTGTTGTGAAAAAAAAGGCTGTTGGGGGCTAGGGAGTATCGAGTTGATCATTATACATGAAGAAATAACCAATTTCATCGTTTGGTTTATGTTTTACACGCGTTTTAAATTTTATTGCCGAAATCGCTTTTTCTCGCCGAGATAAGCACGTTTTCTGAAATGCCGCTCTCCCGTCACTCTGGTTAAAGTGTTATGAAAAAAAAGGCTGTTGGGGGCTAGGGAGTATCGAGTTGATCATTATACATGAAGAAATAACCAATTTCATCGTTTGGTTTATGTTTTACACGCGTTTTAAATTTTATTGCCGAAATCGCTTTTTCTCGCCGAGATAAGCACGTTTTCTGAAATGCCGCTCTCCCGTCACTCTGGTTAAAGTGTTATGAAAAAAAAGGCTGTTGGGGGCTAGGGAGTATCGAGTTGATCATTATACATGAAGAAATAACCAATTTCATCGTTTGGTTTATGTTTTACACGCGTTTTAAATTTTATTGCCGAAATCGCTTTTTCTCGCCGAGATAAGCACGTTTTCTGAAATGCCGCTCTCCCGTCACTCTGGTTAAAGTGTTATGAAAAAAAAGGCTGTTGGGGGCTAGGGAGTATCGAGTTGATCATTATACATGAAGAAATAACCAATTTCATCGTTTGGTTTATGTTTTACACGCGTTTTAAATTTTATTGCCGAAATCGCTTTTTCTCGCCGAGATAAGCACGTTTTCTGAAATGCCGCTCTCCCGTCACTCTGGTTAAAGTGTTATGAAAAAAAAGGCTGTTGGGGGCTAGGGAGTATCGAGTTGATCATTATACATGAAGAAATAACCAATTTCATCGTTTGGTTTATGTTTTACACGCGTTTTAAATTTTATTGCCGAAATCGCTTTTTCTCGCCGAGATAAGCACGTTTTCTGAAATGCCGCTCTCCCGTCACTCTGGTTAAAGTGTTATGAAAAAAAAGGCTGTTGGGGGCTAGGGAGTATCGAGTTGATCATTATACATGAAGAAATAACCAATTTCATCGTTTGGTTTATGTTTTACACGCGTTTTAAATTTTATTGCCGAAATCGCTTTTTCTCGCCGAGATAAGCACGTTTTCTGAAATGCCGCTCTCCCGTCACTCTGGTTAAAGTGTTATGAAAAAAAAGGCTGTTGGGGGCTAGGGAGTATCGAGTTGATCATTATACATGAAGAAATAACCAATTTCATCGTTTGGTTTATGTTTTACACGCGTTTTAAATTTTATTGCCGAAATCGCTTTTTCTCGCCGAGATAAGCACGTTTTCTGAAATGCCGCTCTCCCGTCACTCTGGTTAAAGTGTTATGAAAAAAAAGGCTGTTGGGGGCTAGGGAGTATCGAGTTGATCATTATACATGAAGAAATAACCAATTTCATCGTTTGGTTTATGTTTTACACGCGTTTTAAATTTTATTGCCGAAATCGCTTTTTCTCGCCGAGATAAGCACGTTTTCTGAAATGCCGCTCTCCCGTCACTCTGGTTAAAGTGTTATGAAAAAAAAGGCTGTTGGGGGCTAGGGAGTATCGAGTTGATCATTATACATGAAGAAATAACCAATTTCATCGTTTGGTTTATGTTTTACACGCGTTTTAAATTTTATTGCCGAAATCGCTTTTTCTCGCCGAGATAAGCACGTTTTCTGAAATGCCGCTCTCCCGTCACTCTGGTTAAAGTGTTATGAAAAAAAAGGCTGTTGGGGGCTAGGGAGTATCGAGTTGATCATTATACATGAAGAAATAACCAATTTCATCGTTTGGTTTATGTTTTACACGCGTTTTAAATTTTATTGCCGAAATCGCTTTTTCTCGCCGAGATAAGCACGTTTTCTGAAATGCCGCTCTCCCGTCACTCTGGTTAAAGTGTTAATGAAAAAAAAGGCTGTTGGGGGCTAGGGAGTATCGAGTTGATCATTATACATGAAGAAATAACCAATTTCATCGTTTGGTTTATGTTTTACACGCGTTTTAAATTTTATTGCCGAAATCGCTTTTTCTCGCCGAGATAAGCACGTTTTCTGAAATGCCGCTCTCCCGTCACTCTGGTTAAAGTGTTATGAAAAAAAAGGCTGTTGGGGGCTAGGGAGTATCGAGTTGATCATTATACATGAAGAAATAACCAATTTCATCGTTTGGTTTATGTTTTACACGCGTTTTAAATTTTATTGCCGAAATCGCTTTTTCTCGCCGAGATAAGCACGTTTTCTGAAATGCCGCTCTCCCGTCACTCTGGTTAAAGTGTTATGAAAAAAAAGGCTGTTGGGGGCTAGGGAGTATCGAGTTGATCATTATACATGAAGAAATAACCAATTTCATCGTTTGGTTTATGTTTTACACGCGTTTTAAATTTTATTGCCGAAATCGCTTTTTCTCGCCGAGATAAGCACGTTTTCTGAAATGCCGCTCTCCCGTCACTCTGGTTAAAGTGTTATGAAAAAAAAGGCTGTTGGGGGCTAGGGAGTATCGAGTTGATCATTATACATGAAGAAATAACCAATTTCATCGTTTGGTTTATGTTTTACACGCGTTTTAAATTTTATTGCCGAAATCGCTTTTTCTCGCCGAGATAAGCACGTTTTCTGAAATGCCGCTCTCCCGTCACTCTGGTTAAAGTGTTATGAAAAAAAAGGCTGTTGGGGGCTAGGGAGTATCGAGTTGATCATTATACATGAAGAAATAACCAATTTCATCGTTTGGTTTATGTTTTACACGCGTTTTAAATTTTATTGCCGAAATCGCTTTTTCTCGCCGAGATAAGCACGTTTTCTGAAATGCCGCTCTCCCGTCACTCTGGTTAAAGTGTTATGAAAAAAAAGGCTGTTGGGGGCTAGGGAGTATCGAGTTGATCATTATACATGAAGAAATAACCAATTTCATCGTTTGGTTTATGTTTTACACGCGTTTTAAATTTTATTGCCGAAATCGCTTTTTCTCGCCGAGATAAGCACGTTTTCTGAAATGCCGCTCTCCCGTCACTCTGGTTAAAGTGTTATGAAAAAAAAGGCTGTTGGGGGCTAGGGAGTATCGAGTTGATCATTATACATGAAGAAATAACCAATTTCATCGTTTGGTTTATGTTTTACACGCGTTTTAAATTTTATTGCCGAAATCGCTTTTTCTCGCCGAGATAAGCACGTTTTCTGAAATGCCGCTCTCCCGTCACTCTGGTTAAAGTGTTATGAAAAAAAAGGCTGTTGGGGGCTAGGGAGTATCGAGTTGATCATTATACATGAAGAAATAACCAATTTCATCGTTTGGTTTATGTTTTACACGCGTTTTAAATTTTATTGCCGAAATCGCTTTTTCTCGCCGAGATAAGCACGTTTTCTGAAATGCCGCTCTCCCGTCACTCTGGTTAAAGTGTTATGAAAAAAAAGGCTGTTGGGGGCTAGGGAGTATCGAGTTGATCATTATACATGAAGAAATAACCAATTTCATCGTTTGGTTTATGTTTTACACGCGTTTTAAATTTTATTGCCGAAATCGCTTTTTCTCGCCGAGATAAGCACGTTTTCTGAAATGCCGCTCTCCCGTCACTCTGGTTAAAGTGTTATGAAAAAAAAGGCTGTTGGGGGCTAGGGAGTATCGAGTTGATCATTATACATGAAGAAATAACCAATTTCATCGTTTGGTTTATGTTTTACACGCGTTTTAAATTTTATTGCCGAAATCGCTTTTTCTCGCCGAGATAAGCACGTTTTCTGAAATGCCGCTCTCCCGTCACTCTGGTTAAAGTGTTATGAAAAAAAAGGCTGTTGGGGGCTAGGGAGTATCGAGTTGATCATTATACATGAAGAAATAACCAATTTCATCGTTTGGTTTATGTTTTACACGCGTTTTAAATTTTATTGCCGAAATCGCTTTTTCTCGCCGAGATAAGCACGTTTTCTGAAATGCCGCTCTCCCGTCACTCTGGTTAAAGTGTTATGAAAAAAAAGGCTGTTGGGGGCTAGGGAGTATCGAGTTGATCATTATACATGAAGAAATAACCAATTTCATCGTTTGGTTTATGTTTTACACGCGTTTTAAATTTTATTGCCGAAATCGCTTTTTCTCGCCGAGATAAGCACGTTTTCTGAAATGCCGCTCTCCCGTCACTCTGGTTAAAGTGTTATGAAAAAAAAGGCTGTTGGGGGCTAGGGAGTATCGAGTTGATCATTATACATGAAGAAATAACCAATTTCATCGTTTGGTTTATGTTTTACACGCGTTTTAAATTTTATTGCCGAAATCGCTTTTTCTCGCCGAGATAAGCACGTTTTCTGAAATGCCGCTCTCCCGTCACTCTGGTTAAAGTGTTATGAAAAAAAAGGCTGTTGGGGGCTAGGGAGTATCGAGTTGATCATTATACATGAAGAAATAACCAATTTCATCGTTTGGTTTATGTTTTACACGCGTTTTAAATTTTATTGCCGAAATCGCTTTTTCTCGCCGAGATAAGCACGTTTTCTGAAATGCCGCTCTCCCGTCACTCTGGTTAAAGTGTTATGAAAAAAAAGGCTGTTGGGGGCTAGGGAGTATCGAGTTGATCATTATACATGAAGAAATAACCAATTTCATCGTTTGGTTTATGTTTTACACGCGTTTTAAATTTTATTGCCGAAATCGCTTTTTCTCGCCGAGATAAGCACGTTTTCTGAAATGCCGCTCTCCCGTCACTCTGGTTAAAGTGTTATGAAAAAAAAGGCTGTTGGGGGCTAGGGAGTATCGAGTTGATCATTATACATGAAGAAATAACCAATTTCATCGTTTGGTTTATGTTTTACACGCGTTTTAAATTTTATTGCCGAAATCGCTTTTTCTCGCCGAGATAAGCACGTTTTCTGAAATGCCGCTCTCCCGTCACTCTGGTTAAAGTGTTATGAAAAAAAAGGCTGTTGGGGGCTAGGGAGTATCGAGTTGATCATTATACATGAAGAAATAACCAATTTCATCGTTTGGTTTATGTTTTACACGCGTTTTAAATTTTATTGCCGAAATCGCTTTTTCTCGCCGAGATAAGCACGTTTTCTGAAATGCCGCTCTCCCGTCACTCTGGTTAAAGTGTTATGAAAAAAAAGGCTGTTGGGGGCTAGGGAGTATCGAGTTGATCATTATACATGAAGAAATAACCAATTTCATCGTTTGGTTTATGTTTTACACGCGTTTTAAATTTTATTGCCGAAATCGCTTTTTCTCGCCGAGATAAGCACGTTTTCTGAAATGCCGCTCTCCCGTCACTCTGGTTAAAGTGTTATGAAAAAAAAGGCTGTTGGGGGCTAGGGAGTATCGAGTTGATCATTATACATGAAGAAATAACCAATTTCATCGTTTGGTTTATGTTTTACACGCGTTTTAAATTTTATTGCCGAAATCGCTTTTTCTCGCCGAGATAAGCACGTTTTCTGAAATGCCGCTCTCCCGTCACTCTGGTTAAAGTGTTATGAAAAAAAAGGCTGTTGGGGGCTAGGGAGTATCGAGTTGATCATTATACATGAAGAAATAACCAATTTCATCGTTTGGTTTATGTTTTACACGCGTTTTAAATTTTATTGCCGAAATCGCTTTTTCTCGCCGAGATAAGCACGTTTTCTGAAATGCCGCTCTCCCGTCACTCTGGTTAAAGTGTTATGAAAAAAAAGGCTGTTGGGGGCTAGGGAGTATCGAGTTGATCATTATACATGAAGAAATAACCAATTTCATCGTTTGGTTTATGTTTTACACGCGTTTTAAATTTTATTGCCGAAATCGCTTTTTCTCGCCGAGATAAGCACGTTTTCTGAAATGCCGCTCTCCCGTCACTCTGGTTAAAGTGTTATGAAAAAAAAGGCTGTTGGGGGCTAGGGAGTATCGAGTTGATCATTATACATGAAGAAATAACCAATTTCATCGTTTGGTTTATGTTTTACACGCGTTTTAAATTTTATTGCCGAAATCGCTTTTTCTCGCCGAGATAAGCACGTTTTCTGAAATGCCGCTCTCCCGTCACTCTGGTTAAAGTGTTATGAAAAAAAAGGCTGTTGGGGGCTAGGGAGTATCGAGTTGATCATTATACATGAAGAAATAACCAATTTCATCGTTTGGTTTATGTTTTACACGCGTTTTAAATTTTATTGCCGAAATCGCTTTTTCTCGCCGAGATAAGCACGTTTTCTGAAATGCCGCTCTCCCGTCACTCTGGTTAAAGTGTTATGAAAAAAAAGGCTGTTGGGGGCTAGGGAGTATCGAGTTGATCATTATACATGAAGAAATAACCAATTTCATCGTTTGGTTTATGTTTTACACGCGTTTTAAATTTTATTGCCGAAATCGCTTTTTCTCGCCGAGATAAGCACGTTTTCTGAAATGCCGCTCTCCCGTCACTCTGGTTAAAGTGTTATGAAAAAAAAGGCTGTTGGGGGCTAGGGAGTATCGAGTTGATCATTATACATGAAGAAATAACCAATTTCATCGTTTGGTTTATGTTTTACACGCGTTTTAAATTTTATTGCCGAAATCGCTTTTTCTCGCCGAGATAAGCACGTTTTCTGAAATGCCGCTCTCCCGTCACTCTGGTTAAAGTGTTATGAAAAAAAAGGCTGTTGGGGGCTAGGGAGTATCGAGTTGATCATTATACATGAAGAAATAACCAATTTCATCGTTTGGTTTATGTTTTACACGCGTTTTAAATTTTATTGCCGAAATCGCTTTTTCTCGCCGAGATAAGCACGTTTTCTGAAATGCCGCTCTCCCGTCACTCTGGTTAAAGTGTTATGAAAAAAAAGGCTGTTGGGGGCTAGGGAGTATCGAGTTGATCATTATACATGAAGAAATAACCAATTTCATCGTTTGGTTTATGTTTTACACGCGTTTTAAATTTTATTGCCGAAATCGCTTTTTCTCGCCGAGATAAGCACGTTTTCTGAAATGCCGCTCTCCCGTCACTCTGGTTAAAGTGTTATGAAAAAAAAGGCTGTTGGGGGCTAGGGAGTATCGAGTTGATCATTATACATGAAGAAATAACCAATTTCATCGTTTGGTTTATGTTTTACACGCGTTTTAAATTTTATTGCCGAAATCGCTTTTTCTCGCCGAGATAAGCACGTTTTCTGAAATGCCGCTCTCCCGTCACTCTGGTTAAAGTGTTATGAAAAAAAAGGCTGTTGGGGGCTAGGGAGTATCGAGTTGATCATTATACATGAAGAAATAACCAATTTCATCGTTTGGTTTATGTTTTACACGCGTTTTAAATTTTATTGCCGAAATCGCTTTTTCTCGCCGAGATAAGCACGTTTTCTGAAATGCCGCTCTCCCGTCACTCTGGTTAAAGTGTTATGAAAAAAAAGGCTGTTGGGGGCTAGGGAGTATCGAGTTGATCATTATACATGAAGAAATAACCAATTTCATCGTTTGGTTTATGTTTTACACGCGTTTTAAATTTTATTGCCGAAATCGCTTTTTCTCGCCGAGATAAGCACGTTTTCTGAAATGCCGCTCTCCCGTCACTCTGGTTAAAGTGTTATGAAAAAAAAGGCTGTTGGGGGCTAGGGAGTATCGAGTTGATCATTATACATGAAGAAATAACCAATTTCATCGTTTGGTTTATGTTTTACACGCGTTTTAAATTTTATTGCCGAAATCGCTTTTTCTCGCCGAGATAAGCACGTTTTCTGAAATGCCGCTCTCCCGTCACTCTGGTTAAAGTGTTATGAAAAAAAAGGCTGTTGGGGGCTAGGGAGTATCGAGTTGATCATTATACATGAAGAAATAACCAATTTCATCGTTTGGTTTATGTTTTACACGCGTTTTAAATTTTATTGCCGAAATCGCTTTTTCTCGCCGAGATAAGCACGTTTTCTGAAATGCCGCTCTCCCGTCACTCTGGTTAAAGTGTTATGAAAAAAAAGGCTGTTGGGGGCTAGGGAGTATCGAGTTGATCATTATACATGAAGAAATAACCAATTTCATCGTTTGGTTTATGTTTTACACGCGTTTTAAATTTTATTGCCGAAATCGCTTTTTCTCGCCGAGATAAGCACGTTTTCTGAAATGCCGCTCTCCCGTCACTCTGGTTAAAGTGTTATGAAAAAAAAGGCTGTTGGGGGCTAGGGAGTATCGAGTTGATCATTATACATGAAGAAATAACCAATTTC